>NC_090446.1:306089609-306392639 GCF_031143425.1 Pleurodeles waltl
TAGGTCAGGTAGCCAGGAGCTGGACATGTGCTAAATGTGAAGCCTCCAGGCTGCCTGAGCTGAACTTTGATGGGCTGAAAAAGTCACAGCCCTGGGAGGGTGACCTCTTCAGCCTGGCAAAGGTGTCTTGATGGCCACCCCTTCTTGACAAGCTGGAAAGTCAACAATTGCTTCAGACCTGGGTACTTCAATTTTAAGCTCTGAAGTGCCCAGGGCTGATTAGTAATCAGTGGCACTTTGTCACAGAGAGGGGTGGGGTCAACAGTCTCACTGACCCCATCCCACTCTGTGATGAGATTGGGACTGCTGCCCTCCCTGAGGGAAGGCAGGAGTCCCAACCCTCCTGGGACCTCCTAGGCTTCCCTGTTGGAGCTGTTAAATTGTTTTTTTAATGCTTGATGCATGTGTGCATTTATGAATGTATGTGTATTTGTTAATGAGTGTTGTGAATGAGTGCATGTGTGAATGAATGGGTATGAGTGAGCGGTATTTGTGCATGTATAACCTCCCCCGTCCCCTCCCTCGTAAAATTACCGGCCGCCCCCGGTTCATCGAACATAACCTCCTAAGGCCAGCTGTGTCAGCTTGGATCTCTCTCCACGCAGTTCTAAAAAAAACAGCATTCAGGAAACAACTTACCACACATCAGCTCAGTGAACTTGTACTCTCTATCTTCTATTTCGTTATTTAAAATACTTTTATTTTCTGTGTATTAGGTCCCTAGGCCAACTTGATGTAACTTTACTTTTGATCTTGGCTTGAATATAAATAATAAATTAAACAATAGGCAATTATAAACCAATCTAAACATAAAGCTACCATTACTTTGTTTTCCCGATCTCTATTTTTATTCCATTATTGATGTACTCCTTGTTGTTGTAACATATTTCAGCGTAACTTTACCTTCTATAGGCAACCGCCCTTCACTTAATTATGTTTCATGACTAACAGTATAGAAGAGGGATTCTTTATCTTCACTGCTTTACTGATAGAGGAGAGAGTAATGCCTCCCTTAAGAGTAATGCAGAATTCCACGTGGAAGCTCGAGGCGGCTAGCATTTCCAATATCTTCAAAATATCTGCACGGGATTCCTGTAATTCTGTCCACAGAATTGGGAATGTAAGTGGAAATGACTGTTCTGGATTGAATTACGCACAGAATTACCAATGCAGCAGGGTTTAACAAAGATATTGACAACTTGCTGCATGCTCTATAGTGATGAATGTCTGCAAGGGCCCTAGTATGGTGGGAGGTAGAGGTGATGGAAAGATGCCACATGGCAAGGTAAGCATTACAGGCTCCACCCACTTCTTGGCTGATTGTCGAGCTGCACTGGAGCCCTTTTCCCTAGGAGATTTACTGCCTGGAATTTCCATTCGGTCAAATGTGTTCAATGTTCCCGCTCTTCAAAAATTGAGGTGCAAAAAACACTGGCCCACATGTTATTTCTAGGTTGTATTCAGCTCTTCTCAGCTCATATACAGTAACTTAATGACCTAATTTATATGCTTATTTTCTTTATTTTATGTTTTATGACTCATTTGGCAGAGGAGAAGAGCACTTACCGACTTATTCTTTCTCTATTCCTCTCTATCTTCTCTCAGAATTTCCTACAGATTTTTTGTTGTCTAATGACTTAATTGGCTGAGCAGATAAAAACACTTTTTCTGGACTCTCTTATTTGCTCATTTTCTGTTGGATATTTTGTGCTGCAAAAAATGCCTGAAAAAACAAACTGCAAGGACCACATCCCCGCAATAAATATGAGACAGTGAAAAATCCATGGATACATTTGTGCCAGTGTTTGGAGATGGTGAGCACCATGTACCTTACACAGACCTTCATTTGAGTTGCTAAAAGCAGTATTTCAAAAGTGGATTTTGCTCTGCTCTGCTGTAAATTTACTCGCGTTTCTAGACCCAGGATTTTTCTAGGCCCCATATAATTCCACGTTGGGAGAAACCAGAACTGGCCTTCAAAGTAGAGCTGTGGGGGGTTTCAGACAGTTGTACTCAACCCCCAAACTTTCCCCTTTACATACTAAATGGGGGGGGAGGGGTAAACACCCTAATCACCCACTCTGCCCACTCTCAGTCCCATATCACCAGCAGCACTAGACCTCATAAAAGCCCCAGACGCATTTCACCTGCTATAAGACGGTGGTACATGTATCTTGATTTGGGACCAATAGTTCCCTAGAAGGTGGAACAACATACAGGTTTGGATCTTTTATTGTTGAATAAGCATATTATTCTCCAAACTGGGAGACATAACTTGTAATCCCTTGATTTAGGTACGGGGATATAGGCCCTCATTACGAATGGGGAGGTCTCAAGACCGCTACACTCGGGATGGCTGTCGGACCGATGCAGACAGGGCAGTCCGACCGCCCTATTATGCCCAGGGCAGATGGGCCATGGTCTGAACTATATGGACGATAAAGGCATACGTCCGCAGAATGAATTAGATACCACAGCCGTACTTTGTCAACCCATACAGATAATGTAGAAATTATTTCCCAAACATGGATTCGAATGCAAGAATATTGTCTCAGAAACCTTGGACAGAGTCTGATACGATCATTTAGGTGCTGTAGGTAGTCACTCTCTGAATTATGTAGATGCTTTGTGCATGCTCTCTCAAACCCTGGAAGTACTAGTGGCATGCGCCTTTATCACTACTTACATGCGGTGGGCATGTCAGTGAGAACCAGGGATGTCCTTTCCAAGAACAATATACATCCCCTGGGTAGGGGCTGATTCTGTTTTTCACCCAGCTTTGCAATGTTTTCCCAGCTCCTCTCAGTCGCTCAGAATAAAGTGATTGGCCAAAATTAAAAACATACCTACCAATCAGGCTGGCTTAAATTAGGAAACACACTACGAAGCAAAGAACAAAGTGGACTCTGGCCACAATAAGACCATTGTAGGTATATGCCATAAGGTGCCACTACAAGAGGACTCTAGAGTGAGCCAACTTCCATTTAAAGACCTCGCAAATGACCTTGTGAGTTGCTGGGTGAGGAGGAATGAACAAATGTCAAACTGCTACCTTGTCTGACCATCAGAAAATCTATCCACAGGGCTGTCCCAACCATGTTCGGAAAATCTGCATGCCTACCACTGACTTTGGAAATTAGTTCTTAGAATCCTAGACATAGCCTTGGCTTGGTCTCTCAGGATCATTCAGATACTGCTGACATAATTTCGCAGACCTCTATAGATGCACTCTCCATGCAGGTCCATTCCATTACCCACAATTCCTTTGCGCATGATTCCACTTCCTTTCAGCCTGATGTAGCTCCCAAACTCGCTAAAGCCACTAGGAAATGTTGAAACATGTCTTTGATTCCAATGTAGAAACTTATTATTATCTATTTATGACATGCTATCTCAGATTTTTCGAAGATATGCACCACTAGGGATCACAGTAATGAGCTCAGAGGCGCTGATGAAATCCGTTTCACACAATGAAACACTAGCTACCATTTCGTTCTTTGTGCTTGTCCTATATATCTTCACGTGTGCTTCTCTCTCATCACGCACAGGTCGCTTTCATCATCAGTCACGCAGAACATCTAGAAGGATATGCTTTTGGGAGTGCTACAAGGTCCCAGTAGATAGACATCAATTTGGAGTAACTATGGGTAGCAGCTTCTGTTCATGGCTTGACATTCGCCATTTGGTTCCAAAGCACAGCCGTAGGAAGTTCTGTCTGCATTAACTAGTGTATAGTGCCTCTATGTACTCTTAATAGAGTGCGTGATGCATCTGTCACTTATTGGCAAATGTCCTACATCTGAAAAACAATAAATAAGTTCTGCTGTGATTCCACTCTTTGCCCTTTTCCTTACCCTTTATAAGCAAATAAGAGACATTTAAGCGACTTAAAAAATGATTTATTTCAGTGACATCTCTTTGAGTTAAAGGGCACACCCGAAGAGTACTTCTGCCACCATTGGCCTTTTGGTGATTTGGCATCTATGGCCTACTATCAAAAATATAAAAAATTATACATCATTTTCAAGCGCATTTACTAAAGTATCTGTTTTTGCTTTTCGCCATAAAATGGGATAGGCCATTTTGAAAACCAGCCACTTCCAGAAACTTGATGATTTGTAAGAGCTGGGTAAAAATGATGCGCGGTTCAGATCATGAAAGAGAGGACAGACTCAAATCTGTGATGCTTGAAATATATTTTTGGACCACCACACATGTTTTATATGCCCCAGAACAGGTGTCTTCGACCCCTCCGACACCACTCTATAGAGAGTTGGGGGATGTATATTTGAGGGAAAATGTGAAGCTACTGAAACGGCCATTTTGAAATTGTTGTTTAACAACAACAGCATTTGGTGAATGATTCGGCAAAATACACTTTTAAAGGGAAAATTGTTACTACGCCTAAAATGTTAAGTGTATCTCTTGGAAAGATAAAGGTAAACAAAAAACATATTTTTTTGTCAAAATAAATTGGATGTGACATTCCCCTTTGAGTCGGTTTTTAAATTTCAAGTTCAAAAAGTATTGTAAGAACAAAACCAACACAAAGTTTTATTTAGCTTTTTTTATTTAAAGGCTATAAACATATTGAGCAGGTTGAAAAACTCTGAGGAATATGGGTCTTGGCCATCACTTCCTAGAGAAAATATGCGTGGTTAGTAGAAATTTGCTAAGAGTCTAGTTTTGTATTGACTCTTGCGTGTTAAAGTGAAAGTAAAACGGATTTTATCCGCATAAGTCTGTATTGAGCTATGTATTTGAATGATGTGCTGAAGAACATGGTGCTGGGGCTTCGGTCAAGAGGCCGCCATTAAATTCTAACACTGGTGACAACTCATGTGGCAGCACATATCGAAATTATGATTATTTCTTTCCTTAGGAAATCCTCAATACCTTTTCCCAGATAAATTCCAGCAGGTCCAACGTGCACATATTTACCTTGGGAAAAGGCCCAGAATATTCCTATGAATACAGAATTTAGTGCTATAGTATTATTTCCACCTGTAATTCCATGGTAAATACCCCACCCCGGAGGTAATGATATTTATTGGTTGTGGTAAATACACCTGCCCATTCTGCTGAACTCACAATTTGGTACTCTGGGACTGAAGGAACAAATCTTTGTGTTCCCCACTCCCCTCAAGTATCAACAGGTTATGTACTTTGTTCTGATATGTATTGCTGGAGCAGGATTTACAACAGTTTCACGTAACACAACGCAACAAGTAAGCGTTTTGCAGGAAATAGAGAGAGAGCAGAAATGCGTCTGTTCTCTCCTTGTGCTGGTGCCCCTTGTGCTGCCAGTGCCAATGAAACACCCGTATGCCCCGGTGCAAGGGCGCCTGCGTTACGGGCAGGATAGTTTTTCGGCAGGGAGGGTTACTTTCCTGTACAAAAGCAGTCTTGAGAGGCAATGTCCTCTATGTATGTGTCGTGTAGAATGAATAGAAAGCGGAAGCAAAGAGGAGAAATAAAAATATACCTCCTCATCACACCATCCTCGGAAGGTGCACCACTTCTCTGATTTTAGTAAATCTTGGACTGCATCAAATTCCATAGGTGGATGGAGAGGAGCATCCATGCTCCAACCATGGAACACCTATCACCACAACATGTAGCTGCTGCATTCAATTACATTTCTTTACAACGTAAAGCAAGACGGCTCATATTACCCCTTGCGAGGCTAAATGCTTATAACTTATGGACTTGCATTGCCTTGTGTTGACCTGCCTGAGACAAAGACAGCAGTCCTTAGTAAATCTGGCCCTTAGTATTTATGCAAATAAAACATTGTTGGATTTTGTGTCCCATTTTTTGTCTCTTTTCAATGGAAGAGAGTTGTTTTCTTTATCTTGTAGGCAAATGCCGCTAGCTGCCTGTTAGCGATTCCCTAATTAAACATGGAGGCCATGAAGCTAGACGTGTGCGAAAAGACAGGGCTGGAGGTTAGCTGATAAAAGTGACTGCTGAAAGAATAATTGGAAGAGGGGAAGATTCCCTGTGAGAAATGCTGTCTTGTCTCATGTTGAAGTCTACAGTGATAAAACCTAACAAAGACAGGAAGACAGACCTGGCTAATAAACCTTGCACTGTGTCAGTGTTCAAGTCTCAATTGCTTGTTAAAAAAAATAAAGGGAAGTTTCCGTATGCGAAAGGCACTGAACTATGCAAAACAGTGGCCTAATCCTTTGCCTTTCACATAATTAGTGTTGGTAATGTTTGACACATGATCACGGTTTTAAGCCCAATCTTCACATTTCAAGGAATATTTTCTAATTCAATAAATGTAAATAGAATCATCACCGTCTGTGCATTCACCTACCTTGAGTACTTCAGTGCCTAGTTTTTATGGAATGTTCGATATTTCTCACCATCCAGGTCACCAGAATTCACAATATTCAGACAACATCCCCAATCAGGCATTAACAAAGCCAATGGGTTCGGTTTTGGCAAACATATTTTGTTTTGCTTATTAATTTGTTTAAAAAACACGTGCAGTAGACTTTAAAGTGTACAAGTAATAAAAAGTAAAAACACACACACACATCTAAAGGTGGCATGTGTATGCTTGCGGACAAAAAAGGAAGTACAAACAACACATCACAAAAGAATAAATGATTTAAATGGAAGGAGAAATGAAAGCAGAGATTGGCCTACTGGCCTGGCTATAAAGCAAACTAACTTTACTTGCATGTGCACATTTGCCAGAGCAAACTGCTGTCAGTCACGGTGAAGAGAGGCAATGGCTGAAGCGGGGCGACCAGTTGTCCCATGCTGTAGGCTGTCGGTGGAGGGAGCAAAACGTGGAATGAAAGTTTAACAGATCAATGAAGAAGAAGGCTGACTGAAAGCCTCTCCATATTTATGCATGGCTTATTTTTATTAGGAGTTTTAGAAAACATGTGGCTGGTGAGACAACAAAAGCCGTCTCAATGTCAGAAAGGAAGGCACCACACAAGCTCTCTCCAGTGTATGTTGACTTCAAATCATGGTCGTTCCTTGTCATTTGTACCACATCATCGTGGAACTCAACAATCGATTGTAAAAATGTCAATCAGTAAACAACGCTATGTGACGCAAAAGGAATTAATCAAGATTTTAGATCCGTGCATCCCTGTGTGGGCTTGTGAGGTACTGATCAGTACCAAGCGTAGTGTATGGAGAACCTCATGGGGTTAACTGAGGGATAGCTGCCTCACCCACCTACTGCTTTCTTGATCATTTCTAGCTAAAGGAGATGAAATTCTCCCAAGAATGTAGCCTACAGAATGAGAGCAGCTCCTGATGCTGGAAAAAATGAACTTGACATATTTTAGCAGTCTGTGAGCACTTACCCCAGTTGCCAATATCCCTACGGATAGATTGGGGAAAGAGCTTTACTCTTCAACACGAAAGGGAAAATCTCCATAGTTTAAAACATTTCGGGTACGAGGGAAACAAAGACGTATTCTTTGTCATTAGTCTAAGTGGTCCAGGGCCTGTCAGGACTGGGCCTCGG
This sequence comes from Pleurodeles waltl, assembly GCF_031143425.1. Taxonomy (NCBI): domain Eukaryota; kingdom Metazoa; phylum Chordata; class Amphibia; order Caudata; family Salamandridae; genus Pleurodeles; species Pleurodeles waltl. Next base: position 306,097,111 of record NC_090446.1, read on the forward strand.
TAAATCCAGCAAAATCACATTGAGCCACGGCCCTCAGGGGCTTTCTATTTCTATACTTCACAGGCCGGAACTGCAATGCAAAGTGTCACCTAAAGTCTGTTTTGTGACACAGGGATGAAGTTACATAGTGGACACTGTTATTCACCATTGGTACCCCAGGGCCTATCGTACTGTCATTTCAAGCAAATAACCAAGTTATTTCTGCCTTCTTTAATGTACTGTGTCAAAGAGGTTATTAATATATGCTTCATCAGAAAGGTGTTATAGAAAGTGTTCAACAAATACTTTATTGCCATATCGTTTTTGACTATTTTGGGTGGTGAGGCCAGTATTAATATAATGCTGCTCATGTGCACCATTCAAGATAAAATAGTTCATCAGTAATTGTGCGTGGTTTGTGCTAAATATGTAGATTTTTGATTGGTACAGCTATGGGATCCATTTTGCATCAACACTCATATTTCCTGAAATGACAATACCTAATTAACAGTGCCAGAAAACGTGCTGCATTATTTGACTTTGAAGACGTTACCTGCTGCACATTGTTTCAACATACTGACATCATTTATCCGTGCATCTCTGCTTAATTTCAGTGATTTTGCTTTTGCATAGTAAATTGCCTTTGTTTGTAAATCCTGGATGAGTGGGAAATATGTGTGAAGAGGTTTGCTTACTAAGAACCATTCAGTGAATTCCATCCAATCCTGTGCTCCTTGTTTACAGACAAGCCAGACCAAATAAGGCAGATCAACCCTGCCCCCTGCTTAATAGATTCTTAACTCCAAGTGCAGTGTACCTTTATTGAGGATATATCTTCAAAGTACAAAGATGTGGAGCTAAGGATAGTAAATCTGTACTTTCCTAAAGATACTTAATTTCAAGACATTTTGGTATTCAATATTTAGGTCACAATGTTTTGGTAGCACAATAACTTTGTTCTCGAAATTCTGATGCACAGCCTTTTTATTTTACCCACTCTTCTGTATCGGCCCATCCCTCCACTACCATCTTTTGATGCACTGTATCACCCACATTAGTGCAGCACTTCGGGTGCACTATAGAAGTCCACATACATTTATGAACTCCGCAGACATAAAGAAAAAATCAAAATACCTTCATTGAAATGTGTATCAAACGGGTACAATGATTTACTTTCATAAAATTATTGGAATTCTTGGAATCAGGACTGTGCAAGCGGACTTCGAATTCTTCACAAATTTCGATATAATGAGCAGAGGTATTGTTGGAAAAAAGGGACAGTGTACCTTTTTTTCTTTTCTTCAATTTTTTTGGTACAAACCAAGCACTGCCTGATACCATGACCATGCAAAATCTAAATTGAAGTTACACAATGTTATATCTCCCTTATCAGAGATGTTTAGATCCCTACTGCCAGAATCATTGGTGGGAAAATGTCATTAACTTGAGTAACTCCAACATGAGGATGTTCCATTGCAGTCGTCCCGTAAAAGATTAAGTTAACTTTTGCAAAAGGTCTTCCACTGCACAGGCACCAAATATCTCTTTGCAAAGTAACATTTGGTCTTTTTGATCTGTTTGAACTGCACAGATATTTTCGTTGCAATCTGCAAATTATGTAGCAGCTAGTGGAATATGTGGGAAGTGTGGTAAATCAGTGATTATATTGAAAATGCCACGACCAAAGAATTGCATTATTCTGTCCTTGTATAAGACACTGTGCCCCAGTCCAAGGTCACTCATCCTACAACTAAAATTGACTTACTTGTCCCAGTACACATCTTAGCTCATGAGGTGACGGCTATTTCGCAATTAAGAGACTTATACAGACTAATGTGTTCACCAAGCTGACCTTAAAAAATGAATACATTCCCCTTCAAGCTGAGGCGCTAAAACATCTTGAGCCATGAAGTGCCTAGATTTGCTGTCGGTTTGTGTTGTGCCACAGGTGTCTACTCACCTTGGAAGTATAATATTGAAATAAAAGTCAGAAAATCACAGCACATCCCCACATTTTTGGTCACTTTTAAAGCTTACCACTGTGATTTTGCTATTTGATTTGAAAGAGTGATTGTAGGCTAAACATGGTGGCCAAGATGCGCACGTTGGTAGGAGGAGCTCTGCTCCACTCCAGCAACTCATCTCGACCATGGCCCCTCACGCCGTCGTTCAAGGGATGTGTAATGGATATGATAGCATTCGACTTCTAGGACATTATTTCACGCTCTGGCTGCACTGCTGCTCTGTTTATTTGATGTAAACTACCAGCCTGGTAATGGTGCCCTGCAATGGCTGCCGCGCCTGGATCCGCACTGGCGGTTGCTAAGCACGGCTTCTCCTTGTATACAGCTGTCCCAAAGCTACCACAGAGCCCTGATTAAATTGCTATCTGTGGCGGGCGTCACGCTGTTGCTTTCAGATGGGGTTCAAAACAGCTTGCTGCTCTGCCAGGTAGCATCACGCTACATGCACGCTCCCGGAGCAGGTTTTACACAGTGCTTGCATCTTTTAATAGTTTCTCCCACTTAATGCATCCAAAGTGCTACCTTGCACAAGTTGAAATGCTATTGGCCAAACCATTTGGAGCTCTCTTTTTGCCCCTGTTGAAGCAGAAATGTTAATTAAAATTATTAATGAATGTTCATGTGCTTTGATTAACAAGAAAATTATAGAAAAAGTAAACATAGAAAAATTAATATGCACATTTGAAAATGTGCCCACGAAGAGTGGCTATCAAGATTCACGAATTGTACTAAAAATGATAAAAATCTGTGAAATGTTTAAAATGTGTAATAACAATGTAGTAATATATCATATTAAGATGTATAGTGTATGTTTTGCACTGTATTGTAGAGCTAACTTAGCCAAAGTTGTGGCCTAGTTTTGCCAGGCCTCGAGCAGCAGCAGAATAATCATGAAATGTAGAGAAGCCAATGTGATGAACTTACCCTGAACTACTCACTGTTAATGAAGTCTGCTTAGCTAGAATTTTCTGCAATGTACCGCCGGACAGGAGACAAGGGAATCAAAGTTGCAACATATAGTATGTAGAGCAGGCTAGATGTTCTTTCCCAGGACTCGAACAATAGAGACACTGACTGGAGAAGATGCAATATTTTCGATACCTGATGAGCCGGATGATGAGGACATCGTACTGTGAACGAATCGACAACCTGAGAGAGATGAAATATTAGAATTCATAGATTTGAAGAGTTGAATGTATTGGGTAGCGTCATATATGGTGACTGATTGACCAATTAGGAATTAGGGGATGGACTGGGAAACTTTAATATAATGTCATGACAGAGGGAATGTTGGAGAGACTTTATTCCAAATTTTGATGCGAATTTGGGGAAGAAGAGATTCAATACTTTGTCATTGGGCTCATGCTCGAGAGCCTGATGTGTTGCTGATCGATTGATGACCTGAAGACGAAGACTGACTTTGTCGCTGATCCATTCCGTGGATAGGTAGCTATGACAATGTGACTGTTAACTTTTGTGCCTTTTCTTTCTAGGTACCAACTGCGCTGTTTAAATAATTTTTATCCTAGCTAGATGTTTTTCCAAATTCATGTTCTAAATTGTTTTCGCATTAAGTCCCACATGCTAATGCGAATCTGGGTTAGGTAAGGTTCTTTTGGGTGACGTTGACAGTGACAAATGATTGACGAACTGGTTGCTGAACTCTGCTATTATTGTTGATATATTCATCTTTGTTGACTTATGCTGAAGCATTGGAATGTATGTTTTCTCAAGTTCTGATTAGATTATGTTATTGGTGGTCACTAATGAACTAATTCTGAGCTGACTGAATAAAGTTTGAATTAACCATATGAATTAGTATTGTAACTAATAGGGAAATAAAAATTGTTAACACGTATATTGAGTTGTGGTTATTCATGAAATGTTGACAATATTGACAATGATTAATGTTTTTCTTAGTGGTTATTGATTTGTATATTGATTACTGATGAACATTGGGTACAACATAGATAGGATACTCCATGCGAATCAAAAGGTTCATCGGCCAATATGCGCCCCATTGTAAGTTTACTTACTAAGGACCAGGCGCGCTAGCAGTTTTTGGTAGCAGCTTGATGGTTAGTTTCCTTGGAGAACTAGTTATGTGGTGATTAATGCTTATGGTGGTAGTTTGAGTTAGGGTTAGTTGTTCATTATTATTGTGATTTGGATTTTATTTTTCGTAATGGCAATTGTTGCAAGCATGATGTCCCCTTAAGCCCAGAAATGACTTTCCCAGATCCTGGATCCCACTAGTAGAGTTGGGTATGTTCTCGGCATTCTAGTGATAGTGTGAAAGTGGTAGGTTGCGCTTTCAAAGGCTTATGCAGATTGTAGGTGAATTGTGACGTATGTGAGAAAAGTAGGGAGTTTGCGTACTCCAGTTGAGGTTTAGTAGGAGTGTGCATACTCCGCTGTATGAGAGTGGGTAGGTCGTCGAACTTCACATGTGTGTGACGCTTTGTGCTCAAAAATTGTCTATCTGGTTGTTGGTGATGTACAGACCCTGCGTGGTCTAAGACTCCAGAGTATATTGACAAGTGTAGGAGACACTTGGTTATATGTTGTAATCTGTCTGGTTTAGTAGGTTGATCAGGTGTGGTCAACAAGTCAGTGTGTGATTAAGTGATTAAGAGAAATGTGGGAGACTGAGAAAGAGGAATAGCTGCATGAGCGAAAGGGCCATCAGTGAAAATCCGTAAGGACTCTGAAGCGATTGTGTACCTTCCTATAGTAAACCAGCAGGTTTGTTTTTGGTGATTGGTTTTTGGTTAGTGCTCGCAATAACTTTTCATTAGTTTCATGTGAATCGAAGATCAGGAGAACAAGCCGCAAGACTTTCAGCCGCAGTGTGCGAGTGTGACGTCAGAGTGACCCACACTGGGATAGGTTGGTTAGTGAGAAGAGTGGCGAGCGGATTTGCAGCCGTCCGCAAGTGGAAATTGGTTGAGTAAATGGGTGAAGGGAATCTTGGGAGTAAAAGTCATTTCCTTATTGAATTGAATACACAAAGATAGAAAAGATGAAGTTTTTCAAAGCATTTAGGAGTGCCTTGAAGGGTGATACATAATATAAGGCAACAGTAGGGGAGCCTACCCCACCGGAAAATTCTCTGGCATTTATTGTGATGGAGGAGCAAATTGTCGCGCCATGTCTTTGGTTAAAGCAGTGGTGCAAATTGACAGAGAAACAGGGAGCTTTAGCATTTCCAGAGCATGGAACGTTTAATTTGAGAATTTTCGATCAGTTGCGAATGACACTGTATGAGACAAAGCCACTTCTGAGACCAGCACATTTTGAGGCATTAGCGGTTTGGGCGCTCATAGCAAGACAGCAGCAAGAGATGAAATTCCAGAGGAGAATAAGGAAGGTAGAAAAGTCTTTAGCAGAGGCGAGATGGGATGAGGAACAGAAGAAATGGAGAATGGAGACATTCCAGGGTATTATGTTGTTTCCTGCAATTAAAGAAGAAGATGATTCAGAAGAGACAGAGGATACTAGCAAGGGTGAAAAGAGTTTAGGGGGCAAGAAGAAGAAAAAGACATGTGGAAGAAGAGGATTCAGATGTTGAGGATCTTATTACTCAGGTGTTGCGGGACCGACCTCTGCCATATGTGATGCATGAGGGGGGTCCAACTACTAGTTCTGCTCCAACTGCCCCAGCGCAAGTGTCGGGGACAGTGGGAACAGTGCAGACAGATAATGGACAGGTACAAGGGGTAGTGTAGAGTACTCCCAATGCAGTGACTACCTCAGTGGTCCAAGCGCAGATGCACCCACCACCGATACAGAGAATTTATCCAGAGGTACCAATTCTTGAGACAACTTCGAACTTAGCGGTTCCTAAGGAGCAAGTGGTTCCGAGGCCAGTGCTAATTCAGACTGAGCCGACTCCAATGTTGTTGCCTCAGGCACAGCCACAGGGTTTGTCGGAGTTCATACCAATGACAGGGGCACAGTCAGATGTGACACAAGTGATGAATCAGAGTATGGGAGTAGCCCTTTCACAAAATGCAGGTGTCAGAGTGGCACCAGATGTAATATCACTGCTGATTACTGTTACTGTTGGTCCAGCAGTACCATTCTTTGCGCAAAAGAAGCCGATTGCAGTAGAACAGGGTGAAATTTCACAGAGCCTCAGAGGAGGGGGGTGAGAGATCATGTACAGGTCATATCATTTATGGATCAGACCTTCGATGGATCTAGGCCTTTATTGGACCTTAGTCCACTTGTTGCGCTTTCAGATGCAGTAAATGGCCCAAGTGCAAGTCAGAGTTTAAAGCTTTTGCCACCACAATCTCCAGGTGCGGTGGTACCACAGGTGCCATTGCCGAGTGCAAGTAACATTTCATTACAGGGATTAACAGGACAGCAGTTAAATGAGTGGTTAGATAGTCTGAATACGTCACGAAACGCATCCAAGGGTGAAGATCAGATTAATCGTGTAAGACTGGCTACAGAGATAACAGAACTAGTTGAGGGATCGATGGGAGTGAAAAGGGTAGAATCCTATACAGAAGAAGAACTGAGATATCTGTGCCCGAGAATTACAAATGAAGTGGGCAAAATACACCAGAAATTGGCAGAGCTGGCAGATAAACATGACATAGAAATTGAGAAAACAAAGCACTTAGACTTTGAGGAGAAAGATTTTGAACCCAGGAGATCAGCACAGATGAAAGCGCATCTCAAAGAATTATTGCAGAGTGCTCAGATTTTGGGAGCATTAGAAAAGTGGGAAGGCATATGGGCAAAGAAGAAGGATAAACTGAAACAAGATTTACAAGAAGGGACTGAAAGTGTTCAGAAAGAAAAGGATCCAGTAAAGATTTTACCAATGAGGGAAATTACAGGAAGGCAATTTGTTCATGTTCCCTGGCACAGGAGTGATATTCTGTCATTCACAAATGATTATCCAAAATTGAGCAAGAAACCGGGTGAGTGGTACCAGCAGACAGATTTGTAAAACTTTCTAAATGTCTGTGGGAAGACTGGAATACTCTGTTGGAGATAATGGTTCCAGGTGACTTGTGGGTTGAGTACAAGAGAGCAGTAGATTGGCCAACGAGTGAACCAGAAAGAGATAGCGTTACAAGTGCACCATCACCTGAAGTGACGAAACATTATTATAAGGTGATTGAGTTCCTGAAGATGGGAATTTCACCTAAAAATATTGATTGCCAGAGAATTGACAGGACAGTACAGGAAGTAAAGGAGTCGATACATACTTACTATGAGAGATTGCTGAAAGTGTTCAAGGAGTACAGTGGTAGGGAAACAATTGAGCCTAAAGACATGTTACACTTTGTGTTCCTTTCGTGAAAGGATTGAGACCTGAAGTAGGTCAGATGATTAAGAGTCATTTGATTTGTTTGCAAGCGAAGCCGATTGATGAGGTGCTGCAGTATGCAAATTACTGTAGTGATGAGACTGAGTTGAAGCAGAAGAAGTTGAAAGAGAAGGCAATGGTGTTGCAAATTAAGGCAGCTCAAACAGGAGTGCAGGGAGCTTTAGTACAAAAGATACCGCAGCATCAGGGAACTGTTATGTTTCAACCTCAGGTGAGAGGTAGGGGTCGTGGAGCCAATATGAATTGCAGGCCGGATTTGACTACTGTAGTGGTTCAGAATGATGTGCAGGGGATGAAAAATATGTTACTGTGTCATCTTTGCGGAAACCTGGGACACTGGAAGCGGAAGTGTCCGATGATGGTGCAGGATGGTATTGTTCAGCAAAGTGGTGATGTCAATACATTTCAAACTGTGAAAGTGCCTAGAATGAGAGGACTTAATCCGAATTTTCAGAGTAACATGAATCAAGTGCAGAATTTTCAACCCATGCAGCAGGTGCAAATGCCTTGTGCACAAGCGACACAGTTGCAACAACTGCAGCAGCAGGTTCCTATAGTACCTAGACAGCAAATGCAGATACCTGAAGCCTCGATGGAACAGCAAGAGATGATGCTTACTTAGCATGTCACAGGTCAGAGACAAGACAGAAGTAGTGACACAGTGCACCAATTCCCATTACACAGGGAGAATGAAATAAACAATGAATGGATGAGTATTAACTCGGATGAAGAGCCATGTGCTTGCAGCTTCATTAGAAGTAGATCAACGAGGACCTTTTGTGAAAGGAAAGGTCATGGGTCACAGGGTCTCATTCTTAGTGGACATGGAAGCTACATGCTCTACAGTGAAAAGTGCAGGCATTCCAAACCTACCTCTTTCATTAATGAAGAGTATATGTTGATTGAGTTTTTCCCCATGTTTACTGTGGAAGAATTGCATTCAGATTTACAGGGAACATTACAGGAGAATGTGAGGGACCTGACAGGTAAAGAAGTGGGTTTGATCAAGGGAGTGGGGCCGATTAAGGTCACTTTGAAGCCGAATGTAGTGTTTCCGCAGCTTCCACAGTGTAACATGGCACAAGATGGTCTGATAAAATTGGCACAAATAATTGGAGATTTTCTGAAACAAGAGGTTTTGAAAGAAGTATTGGGCAGTCCATGTAATTCTCCGATAATGGGCTTAAAGAAGCCTTGTGGGAAAGTACGCATTGTGCAAGATTTGAGAAAAGTCAATGACATGGTAGTAAAGTGTTGTCTTGTAGTGCCGAACCCAGCAGTAATATTGTTTCAGATTCCATGTGATGCAGAGTGGTTCACAGTGTTTGATTTGTCACAAGCTTTCTTTTCTGTGCCTCTTCATGAGAATAGTCAGTATCTTTTTAGTTTCAAATTCCTAGAACAAAGTCTACAGCTGGTGCAGGCTTCCACAAGGGTACACGGAGTCACCGTCTCTGTTCAATCAGTTTTGAAAAAGAATCTGGAGTTGTTGGAACTACCGTACCAATCAACACTAGTGCAGTACATTGATGACTTACTGATTGCGTCCAAAACAAGCGACGAGTGTTAATAGGACTCGACTGCCCTGTTAAATCATTTGGGAAAATTTGGACATAAAGGCCCATATTTATACTTTTTTAGCGCCACATTTGCGTCATTTTTTTATGCAAAAGTGGCGCAAACTTACAAAATACAATTGTATTTTGTAAGTTTGCGCCACTTTTGCATAAAAATTTGGATTCCAAATTTTTGCTGAGATTGCCAAATCATTGCAGCAGTTGACACATAAAGAGGTTACAGATTCCATTACACTAGACCAGGATCAGATGACAGCGTTAACTGAGTTGAGAGAGAGTTTCTGCAGAGCTCCAGCATTGGTAATGCCTAATTACATGAAGCCATTCATATTGTTTTGTCATGAACGTGGTGCTTGTTCTTTGTCTGTCTTGACACAGGTCCATGGAGGTGCTTATCATCCAGTAGCCTATTTTTCAACTACCTTGGACCCAGTCGCACCTTACCAGGTTGTTTGCATGCTGTTGCCGCAGTTGGTCAAAGCCTTTCCCAATGTGAGGGAATAGTGATGGGATACTCTCTAACAGTAATGGTTCCTCACTTTGTTGAGATCTTACTGACAAAGACCAAAACACAGTATTTGACAGGTGACAGACTGGCAAAGTATGAGATGAGCATTCTGGGTGCTCCAAATGTAACATTGAAAAGATGTACAGTGCTGAACCCGGCAACATTACTTCCAAGTGATACCGTTGAAACTTAAAAAGAGGAAGACATTGAGCATGAATGTCTCAAGGTAACTGAGCTGTGTACAAAACCAAGACCAAATTGTCTTTGTTGATGGTTCTTGTCTCAGAGATGGTACAGGAACATTCAGAGCAGGATATGCTGTATGCACAATTACAGGGACATTAGAAGCTTCTTGGCTTTGAGGTGTATATTCTGCACAAGTAGCAGAATTGGTAGCTCTTCCTAGAGCGTGCCATGTTTCTGCATGACTGAGAGTCACAATCTATACAAATAGCCAATATGGATTTGAAATTGTTCGTGATTTTAGTCAATTGTGGGCGCAAAGAGGTTCACCAGTAAGAAATGGCGAGAGAATAAAAGAACTGGTGTATGCAATACAGTTGCCTGAAGAAATTACCGTGGAAATTGCACATCAAAAGACACAGGACTAAATCTCATTGGAAAATGGATATGCGGATCAAGTCGCAAGGTCTTGCGCATTGAACTGTATATCGTTCAAAGATAAGTGGGAATTGATGTCAGAAGAAGATAACCTATGCACAAGTTTTGCATTGAAAGTGATCGATACTTTGGAAGAATTAAAATTATTGCAAAGTAATGTTGACAAAGAAGAGAAACGACTCTGGTCCAAATTAAAATGTGTCCAACGTCCTGATGAGATTTGGGTTTCTGAGGAGGGTCAGATGGTCCTGCCCAATAGTTTTTTGTCACAAATGGCCAGCTACCACCATGGTCAGGCACACATTTGAAGGGACGCCACAGTTCATTTGTTCAAGATCGACTGGTTTAATCCCAAGTTTAGACTGGTAGCAGAGGCAGTATGTCATCACTGTATAATTTGTCAGCAGCAGCAGCAGCTAAACGTGAGAAAAGGGACAGTGGGGAATTTGAGCCACATTGGAAGAGCAGGAGGTCTATTCAGCAGAATGCAATTGGATTTCATTGAGATGCCTGTGTGTGGAGGTTTGAAGTACGTGTTGGTGAATGTGTGCTTTTTTAGTCACTGGATTGAGGCATACCCCACAAGAAGGAATGACAGTCTCACATTAGCAAAGTTGTTACTTAGGAAGTTGATACCACGTTTCGGGTTTCCGATCTCTTTAGAATCAGATAGGGGGACTCATTTTAACAACGAGGTGATTAAACTCTTATGTGCCGCACTAAACATCTAGCAAAAGTTGCATTGTAGCTACCGCCCTGAAGCATCAGGACTAGTGGAACAGATGAATAGTACTTTAAAACCAAGAACTGCAAAGATGTGTGCAGCTACGAATCTGAAATGGCCAGATGCATTGACTTTGGTGTTGATGTCGATGAGAAACACCTGACAGGAAGACAAGGCTGTCACCCTATGAGATCCTCCTGGGCAGAGCAATGAGATTACCAGCAGTTCCAGCCAATGCACTTGTAAACATTACAGATGATATGGTGTTGGACTAATGCAAGGGTCTGGCTAATGTGGTTTGCACTGTCTATCAGCAGGTGCACCCCCAACTTCAAACATATGATCTGGGTGATCGCGGCAGATGAGAGACTGTCCAGAGGCAAGATTCTTGGACCAAAGCCTAGAAATAATCTGCGGCAGAGTGGGCACCGGTATTATGTCAGAATATCGAGGGCATAAACACAAACCTACAAGAATATTGTCTGCAGAATATTGCCTACTGCTATGGACCCGACTGCAAGGTGCCTGTTATCTCTGCGGGAGATACCGGGACCAGAGCAGTGTCTCTGTGGCTGGTATCGGGGATTACAAGATATTTCCCCATTAATTGGGAATAAACGCGTGGCACCTGGAGCACTGGTTCCAATTCCTCATGCTTTTCCCTCTCCCCGAAAATAACAGACCCCACACCATAAATATTTACTGCCTGCTTCAAGTAGGTGGGATATGTAGTGGGGTCATTTTTCTTTGCCTGTTGGTGGTCCAAAGGGGCTGCAGGAGGACAGGCCCACAGTTCTTAATCTGGGAGAAACGTCTTCTGCTTCCCCTAGCTAATGGATACTGTGGGGGGGGGGGCAACAGCTATCACAGCCCCTGATGCTCCACAGGTAAGTTTAGGCTTGATGTTTCTGGGACTGGGGTTATCAGGACCAGAGTTTGCAGATAATTCTAGGCACAGATGTAATGGGCAAGACGTACTTCCCCAGACTTGGAAACTCACAATGGAGCACTTAAATTAACCATCAAGATATATGGTAATTAGTTAACTTAGTAAGTGCTCGTCATCTATTGTTAGCTACTGAGATAAGGATAGTATATATACTTACCTTGCTGACATAATGGTACTCGATATTTAGGAGACAATATTTTTGCAGTTATAAGTTTTAGATGTTATAAACTCAGTATTATATTAGAACATTGGGATGTTGGAAGCTCCTCTGAAGGCAATATAGTGCTCTGGGCTTCTAATGGCTGGTAAAAGCCTGGACCTCCAATACTCCAATGTAAGCCACGATAACAGTTCTCGGTTACTGGGAACGCCGTGAGATGATTTGACCACGGCTTCTATGTTCCCGCATATGATACTGGCACATTGGAATTAAGATTACGTGTAAGGATTCCTGCATTACTAACTCTGATGTGAGAAACAAATGTGTTCATCACACGAGATTGTCTAAACCGGGAAAAGATTACTAATGAACACAGGACGTACCTGATCTCAAGCCCTGATGAAGTCCGTGAGAGGGATCTCTCATTGGACGAAACACGTGTTGGCTGTGGTGGCTAATTGTATATGAATTTCGAGGACGTTTTTTAATTATGAACGAACTGCTTCAAGAAATAAATTTATCCTAAACCAATTTTGGCGTGATTGCCTTCCATACTGAAGATCTGTTACATCGCTAAACTCCAAAATTTTATTTCGTGAGTGCCCTGACAGCTGCCTGTTGCCTCCAATACTCCAATGTTTGTTACACAGCAGTAACATGGTTCTGTGAGGCCTTTGTCTTATTTATGAGAAAATTCTGCCCTCTAGTGGCGGAATGTTCTAATAGCCTTATAGCCTGCTGAAGCTGGGCTATACCAGCCATTAAAGTCCAACCCCTTCTTAAATGCTGGAGTGGGCTTTCAAAGGCCAGTCTGTTACGGCGAGCTATAAGGCTATAGTAGAAGTCCTTCTGCACTAGGTGGTCCAGCAAGATTAGGGTTCTTGTTTATGGGTTTTCGTAGAAGACAAGCACTGGCCAAAGTAGGGGAAAGATATTGTGAGACTAAGAAGACCAAATAGGATGCATTATATTGTAAAATATCTATAGCATTTACAAATCTCCTCTTGAGCTGTTAAAGTCCTTTCCAAATGGTCAAGCGAGTAATTACTGATTTTAAGGTGTAGGGACGGGATTTTGGCCATGTGCTCCAGTCTTGACACATCGTATGCAGCTTACACTTATGGTTGTAAGAGATGAAATGTGAGGATAAGATCACTATTGGGAATAGCAAGCTCTTTACTTCTCTTCTGAATTCTCAATGATTTTGTCCATCTACTAGTCCCACACCTGCTACTGAGCTATCTGCACTACCTGCAACACTATTCTATTCAGGAACGACCAGGCCTAGGCAGCCCTGAAGCCCCCTAGGAGCAGAGAGAATCAGAGAAGGTGAAGGAGTGCTGTAACAGAGTGAGCGTTGACAGATGAATCTTGAAGAAGTGTGGTGTAACTCGTCGTTCCTAGTAATAACGAGTGCATGAGCAAGGAAACAGTGCAGATATTCCCAGTATGCAGCTTGACATTGCTGGATATCGTTTTTGCTAGATATCTATGGTATCTTGCTTCGTTTTTTCCTCCTTAATATTGCTAAATAGATTCATATTCATACTTTAAGACTGAGAATCAATGGGGCAGGATAGGAACGTTTTAAAATGACACAAATCTCACATCTCAGTCCTAGAAAACATTGCTATTGTCAGAATTAGAAAAATCACAGTTACCGGAGCTGCAGCTCAGGTATGTGAATTTACCAGTTCGGGCTGCAATCATATCCCGTAGTTTACACTAATCCTACACACATCAGTTTCAGACATCACTAGAAACAATATCATAAAGAGATATATAATGATAAATAATAAAGTGCTACTAAGAAAGCCATAACATAACTGCAATAACTGTAAAGGCCCCATGTCGCAAACGAAATCACATGAGCACTAAGGCCCACATTTATACTTTTTTTTGCCACATTTGCGTCATTTTTGGACGCAAAGCGGTGCAAACATATTAGCGCAGCTTTGTGTAAAAAAATGATGCAAATGTGGTGCAAAAACGTATAAATATGGTCCTAAGTGTGCCATACTGAGGTGAACTATTAATCTGAATTCTATTACAATATGGACTAATCTTGTCCTAAAACATCACATTGCCATTTTTATTAAAACACACTTTATGATCTCAAACAATATTTATTATTTTTTTGCTATGTACGTTTATTTTATTTGAAGTGCCAAATTGTTATTTTCTGAAAATACAGACCCTTTGCTCCCAGACACCTGCTCATTATAGGCAAACAAGGTCAGTTCATCCCACACAATCTTATTAGCTTCTACAATCATCTTTTTGCACTCAAAAGCTACATTTTATTTTATGAAATACACAAGCTTGGTTCCCAGACATCAGCTTGTCATTTTTATCAAGTACCCTCTTGTGCCGCTGCCACATGAACAGATTCTGCCTCATGTGCCAGCATACCGCCATCACTTGAAACACATGTCCATTTTACATCAGGATTTGCAACCTGATGTGACTGTGCCCACTTGATATCAGGGATAGGCACCAGAAGTGATACATTTCCTCTATAGGCAAGGACTTGAAATCATTATGCAAGGAATAGCCACCACAATGTGTAGGATGACAACAATTAGGCTGGTTATGCACACATGACTTAAAACTTGGCTTGCAAATGAACCTCAGACCTTTGTGGCACGTTATCCCAAAAAGTCAGTGGTGCTGAAAGACCATATATATGATGGGATGTGCTCTATAGAAATGCCAGTACTATAACGTAATGGAATAAAATGCTATTCCGTCTTGGTCATCTTATGCCAGAACCACCATTTGTCTAGGTATAATCGCCACTATCACCAAGATGGCTATCATTATGACATATCTGCACACAATGTGCAAAGCATTACTGCATTAAGTCAGCCTGCCATGATGCCAGGAATGGTCACCATGGGTTCAGGAATACTCCCTATGCTTGGGTTACCCATCAATATGCCAGTAATGTTAACCAGAATGCCCTGGATGACCATAATATGCCACCAAACCCACAAACTGTTATACTCACCGTATTGCCATGGAAGACCACAATATGCCGGGGAGGAGGGGCATATTATGCGAGGACTGCCACCTTAGGCAAAAAATGTATGTGAATAATGTCTGAATAAACTAACAATGACCACATTGTTTTGGGTAGTGCTTAATTTCTGGTTGTTGTTTTCGGTGCGGAGCACCAGCGCTTATTTTTGAGGGTCGGGGCTTAATTTTTTTGCCTCAAGCATTTATTGCGAGCAAAAAACACATTTGAGAAGGACGGAGAAAGAGAAAAACGAAAAAGCGTCACAAAGGAGAGAGCAGAAAGTTGCGGGTGTGAGCTGAAGGGGCAGGGAAGGGCTGTAAATGGATTGAAGTGGCTGGATATGGCTTCAGGATTGCACTGCTCCAGTATTCCATGTTCACACATTCAATTGAAGCAGCCGCGTATTTAAGAGGAGGACTTTGGGAACCGGCACATTTTTATTTACAAATTAAGCACTGGTTTTGGGTCACTTGTCACAACAGAAGAGACCATCCTTGTATTAAGGGTAAGCACCAGAATGCCCGATGGCTGTTATCATGCTAGTGTTACATATGATAATGCTAAGAATGCACACAATGTATAGCCATCATCATGCCAGCGATACGTATGATAATGCTATGAATACCCACAATATCCCAGAGCACTCTAAAGAAGCTTCACAATGTACTATTCATGACCATTTTCGGACAGAGACACAGATATACCATGTATAGACTCCATTGTGCCACATTATAACAAAGATGCTCACAATGTGCATCAATACTCACAATGTGGCAGGGCAAACATGATAGCAAGGACGAGCACCATACAGCTAAAAACTCCCCCTATAAGTTAGGGGGCTGTCAAAATGCCACGGACGGCCACAGTATGCCATAGACGCCTAAAGTAAACCTGGGCACACTAGTATACCAGGGGTGGTCACCATCGATAGGAAGAGGGCCTTCTTCACGCTATATATATATATATATATATATATATATATATATATATATATATAAAAAACAAATACTCCTCAGACATGGAAGCTCTAAAGCAGCACATCATCTAATCAACTCCAGCCCCCCACGCCAAATGGAAAGGAACTTGGCATCTCCTGAACTGATGCCTGCAGCCTCCAAGCCTCCAAGCCTCTGCCTTGTTCGGCCAAGGAGGACTTGCACAGCACCAAGGCAAGTCAGGTGGGTAGGCAGGCCAAATAGGCAGAGTACTGGCAACATGACATGGTGGTGGTGGCCACAATAAGGCAGCAGTGAACCCATGGACTAATGCGGGCATCAATGCCTTCTGCATGTTTACTGTCCGACTGCAGTCCCCGCCTCTTCCTCCCAGTGGATGAGTTTCTGTGAGGTCATACAATGAGCAGAGCAGAAGGGAACATATGGGAAGAGCTGAACTCCTAGCCTTCACCTCTCTTTCTTACACACACACACACACACACACAAATGCACCCCTAGTCCTCACCTCTCTTTTGCGCGCGCACACACACACAGATGCACCAGATACTATCATGTTGTACATGAACAATTACTTAAAAGTATCCCCACCCCATC
This sequence comes from Pleurodeles waltl, assembly GCF_031143425.1. NCBI lineage: Eukaryota > Metazoa > Chordata > Amphibia > Caudata > Salamandridae > Pleurodeles > Pleurodeles waltl. The sequence continues at coordinate 306,113,575 of NC_090446.1, forward strand.
ATTCTCATTTGCATAAACCCAAAAGGGTATTGTTTTAGCGCAATAACAACCACAACCTTGGATGACTGTACTGAAGTATACACTTAAATAAATGGTTAGATGTTATAGAACTTGCCCGATCTGGCTCTACGCATGGATCAGAAATCCAGAAGGACACTCTACAGACTTCCTATCTCTTGAAGTGCTCAGCTGTAGGCTCTCCTTACCAAGTATCATTTGCACCGTCCTTCAACCCCCACGTCTTAATATCATTGAATCCAGCAAAAAAGACAAACCTTTGATGTAAAATATGCAAACATCCCTGGAGGTATCCCTGGATGTTTTGCAGCTAGAGAGGCGCACAGAAGCCAAACACTTACTTTCCCCTCTTTGAGGACAACTGTGTCCTGTGGCATTCCTTGTACTTCAGCGTTTATAGTTAAGCCACAGGCATGGCCTAAAGCGCAGTAAGACCTTTTGCATGAAGCTCTTTCATTACTGTAATCGCCCATGGAGAATTGCTTCTTTACTCTGGAAATAGAGATGCTTCATCATTAGGGCTGGTACACAGTCTGGTTCTCAGAGATACAGCTGAGCTGGAAGTGGTCAGTTGGGACAGTGTAGAAGTTCTTTTAATACACCCCAAACCCATTGTCTGTATCCTTGGGTTATTATGTTGACCCATGGCTGTCTGTACAATGAAATATTACTCCAAGTTTTGTACATTTTTCAATTCCCTAGGCTACCTCGGTGCCACTTCGCCAGGTATATTTTGTGTGTTTGCATTTGGGCCCTAAATGTCCGAAAAACGTCTTATGGTAGCTTCTGTAAAATCATAAAAAGCTTAATTGTAGAGTTCTCTCGTATGAACATGGCAACCAGTGCCTAATTTGAGCCGGGGGTTGCAGGTGGGGATCATCAGCACAGATTTTTGGGAGGAGGTACTTATTTTTCCTGAACAGACTTTGATTCAGAGCAAGAGAGAGAAAAACACGAAAGAGTGAAAGAAAAAGGAAAAGAAAGATGGGAAAACAGTGACAAATGGAGAAAGCAGTGGCGAAAAACACCCTGAAAGAGTGAAATAAAGAGGCTGGGCGTGCCTGATTGTAGTTGAAAGAGGCATGAGGTGGAGTCAAGACTACACAGCCTTGGTATTAAGCCCGTCAAGCTTTGAAAATGCAGCCACAGTCTTCTGAGAAAAACTTGAGCCCTGGCACTTATTCTTATTTAAATTAGGCACTGCAGGCATCCTAGCCATTTGAAAGGGTTCTCCGGCTCTCCAGGGCTGCTGACATTTCTACACCACTTCTAGGTCCTTTCTTGAGTTACATCTAGTTTGTAAAATAGTCATCTTTGTTTGTCAACATTTCTTAAAAAGCAGAGTCATCAAATGCAGTGTCAAACAATGCCTTCCATTTATTTTTAGTAAATTAATGATGTAAAATGATTCACCAAAGCTCGAAGAACCCAGCATATTTTAAACAATGGTATATGCTGCCTTGTTTGACAGGGATATGTTCATTTGCCTTCTAATCACTAACACACCAATTGCAGAAAAATAAAAGGAAAATTAGAAGCTAGGTTCACCATTGTTTCTGTCAACACAAAGTATAGTTGTTAGAATGGAGTCTCTAGTTGGCAGAGGTATACACCTTTGTCCAAGCAGGGACCACAATCCTAGTCAGGCTAAGTCACACACAATCCAAATTATCCTGTGCCCAACCTCTGGTAGCTTGGCACTGAGCAGTCAGGCTTAACTTAAAAGGCAATGTGTACGGTATTTGTGCAATAAACCATACAGTAACACATTGAAAACACCACAAAAATACACCACACAGGCTTAGAAAAATAGACAATATTTATCTTAATATAATAAGGTCACAACAACAAAGATCCAATGGTCAAAAGTTGAAATATCATTTTTAAAAGGTTCAAAAGAGTCTTAATCATTAGAAGAAGAACAGTTGTCTCTTTTTTACACACAGTACCTGGTATGCGTCAAAAATATCATACACGGAGACCACAGAGGAGGAGATGCATGGAAAATAGGGTGTTGCATTGGATTTGCTGACGCGGCATAGATGATGTGCTGTTTCTTTCCAAGCTGCAAGGGGTTTGCGTGATTTTTCGGCGTGCAGTCTTGGTTCCTCACTGCAATGTATGGATCTTTTGACGCCCTGGGACGATGCAAGGAAAATCTTTGGCACGCTGGAAGTAGACACAGGTACTGTGTCGATCCAGTAGGCTCTGCGTCGAATTTCCCAATGCAAGGCAGGCGCTGTGTCGAATTTCTGGTCAGGAAGTTGAGGCTGCATCGTTCCAGTTGGCAGTGCCGCAATTTCTCAGCCACAATGCAGGCTTTGCGTCAATTCCGGCATGTGGTGCTTTGATTTTCAATGCACAAGGAGTTTCCTGAAGAGATTAGGTCTTTTTGGCACTGAGACTTTAGAAAACAGGAGGTAAGCTCAATACAAGCCCTTGAAGAGCACTTTTGGGGAAGGCAAAGTCCTTCTCAGCACAGTCAGAGTCCAACAGGGCAACAGCAGGGCAGCAGTCCCTCTCAACAAAGCAGTCTAGATGAGTCCTTTTGGGCAGCCAGGCAGCTCCTCTTGACAGGGTGCAGGTGTAGGTTCAGATGTGTCTGAGTTGGTGGCGTCAGGGACCCAGTTAAAATAACCAAAAATGCATGTGAAGGGGGGAGATTTCAAAGAGTGGTTTTGAAATGCACAAGTTCCCCTTTCAGTACAGTCCTCTCTGCCAGGGTCCCAGTATGGGGTTTGGCAATCCATTGTGTGAGGGCAGGCCACTAGCCTTTGAAATATAAGTGTCAGGCCCTCCACCCTTCCAGCCCAGGAAGACCCATTCAATATGCAAAAGAGTGCAGGTGTGACTGAGTGTCCTGTGTTTGGGGTTTTCTGGGTGAAATGCACAAGGGGGCTGTCAACCAGCCGAGCCCAGACACTGATTGGAGAGAGGCTGTAAGACACTGATGGTTTTTAAATGCAGAGAAAGGCTCACTTTCTAAAAGAGGCATTTCTAAAATAGTAGTATAAAATCCAATCTCACCAATAAGCAGGATTTTCTATTACCATTCTGGCCATACTAAATATGACCTGGTTACTCATTTCAGGTCAGAATCTACCAATCATAAAGTATGTGAGGGCAGACCTAATGCTAGTCTATGAAGGGAGCAGGCCTCACAGTAGTGGAAAATGAATTTAGGAGTTTTTCACTACCAGGACACATAAAACACATGTATATATGTCCTGCCTTTTACCTACATAGCACCCCACCCAAAGGGTTTCCTAGGGCCTACCTTGGGGGGGACTTATATGTAGAAAAACGGGAGTTTAAGGCTTGGCAAGGGCGAAGTGGCAGTGAAACTGAATAAACAGGCCTTTCAATGGCAGACCTGAGACATGGTTAAAGGGCTACTTATGTGGGTGGCCCAATCAGTGCTGCAGGTCCACTTGTAGATTTAATTTACAGGCCCTTAGCACATGTAGTGCACTTTACTAGGGACTTATAAGTAAATCAAATATGCCAATTGGTAACCAATGTTACCATGTTTAAGGGAGAGAGCATATGCACTTAGGCACTGGTTAGCAGTGGTAAAGTGTGCAGAGTCCTAAAACCAGCAAAAACAGTGTCAAAAAAGTGGAAGGGGGCAGGCCAAAAGTTGGGGGATGACCACCCTAAGGGTGTCAGGCCTAACAATAGTCTTATGTACAACTAATCAATTCTTAACTTGTTCTGGTAGTTGTTGCTGGTGAACACCAGTATTTATTTTTGAGGACCAGGTCTTATTTCTCATCAACTATCTTTGCCCGGAGCAAGTGAAAGAGAGAAAATGGGAGGGAGGAATTGAAAGATAGAAGATCGGTGATAAAGGAAAAAGGAGGGGAAGGAGTCTGCAAGATCAAGATAAAGAGATAAGAAGTGTGGGGTGGTGGAAGAGAAAGGCTTGAGGTGAAAGAAAAAGTGTGCAGTCCGTGATATTCATAAGTATGGGCAGCAGATTCTTAAGAAACACTTTGCCCTCTGTACTTATTATTTTTTGCAAATTCACCACTGCAAGTAACAATGAGAGGGGGTGTCAGTCTCAGGACATTTTTTCAAAAGTTCAAACACAGCAACCCAACCTAAAGGCAGAGGTCCTGTAGTGGAGAGGAGAATTTATAATTTTGTATAATCATTTTTAAGGTGTAAGATGGGGACTTGCCCAGGCTCTGCATGCAGGTTGTTAGAAATGGGGTCTTCGGTTGGCAGTCAGGTTACCCCCAGTCCAAGCAAGGACCCTCACTCTAGTCAGGGTAAAAGAGAATCACCCTCAGCTAACCCCTGCTTACCCCCTTGCTAGCTTGGCACGAGCAGGAAGGCTTAACTTCGGAGTGTCAGGTGTAAAGTATTTGTACCAATACACACAGTAATTCAATGAAAACACTACAAAATGACACAACACAGGTTTAGAAAAATAGAAAATATTTATCAAAACAAAACAAGACCAAAACGACAAAAATCCACAATACACAAGTCAAGTTATCAGTAAAAATGCAAAAAGAGTCTTCATATAATTTTAAACACAACGCTAATGCTGTTAGCATGAAAAAGTACCTGGTAGCATCAAAAATAACCCTGCACGGGCGAGTGTGCTTCAAAAAGGGCTTGCGATGCGTTGAGTGGTATCACTCACGAGCGAGACCGTGCATCGTTTCTCCTTCAGTACAGTCGGCGTGCGTCATTCTCTGAACCATCTCACTGTCCCCTTGTGAGACAAGAGTCATCTCAGCTGGCTCCCACCCACCTGAAACCAATTCCTCCCCAAGCGCTACACTAGCCAAACCCTGGGGCTGCGCACCAGTGGGTGCCGGTGTACTCTTGGGGCATTTGGGGTCCCTCCTCACATGACCCACTTGGTCACATGCATAACACTTATGTGGGGGTCCCCCTACCACTGGCTTCCCATTGGAGAACCATGGCTTCTTCTCACTGGGGGGTTGGGAATCTTTTCCCTGGGAATCAGTTTGGGGCCCTTTAGAGAACTCCCTCTGTTTACCCTTACCCCTCCCTTTCTTCTGAGAGGGACCCTGCCCACCCTTGGTGCGGGCACCCCCATACCTCTTTTGGACCCTGGTGCTCTCCCAGCGGTCCGCTTCCTGCACAAGCTTCAATCAGCTTGCTGTCAATCAGGTGCTGGCGCAGCTCTGGAAAACAAACTGTACAAGTGCTCCCAAACAATCAGATTGTAAAGACCCTCATATGTAGTTATCTTACTCCCCTTCACCCAACCATCCAGTGACCTGCAATAACAATCAACACATTCTAACCATGTTTGGGATTCCTTCTTCTTAAAGGACCTAAACTTGTTTTTATACTGCTCAGGAGTGATACCATATCTTGTGATAGTGTAGGTGAGATCCTGAGCATCTCCTAAGGCTGTCAGTATATCCCTCCCCTCTACCTCAAAGTGCTTCCACAGAGCCACCCCCCAATGAGCATCAAGGGCCAGATTAATGTGGCGAGCAGACTCATACTCCTTGAACCACAAGTATATGTCATCCTCCCTTTTGTAATTCTTCATAAGATCTTTAGGAATGTGCACCCTCCTCTCAGGCTGCACTGTGATGTGGCTGCCACCACCCCTACTAGACTGGCTCCTCTGTTCCAGATCCCGTAAGCTGAGATAATGAGCCAACAACAACTTTTTCTCCTCCATGGCCATCCTCATTTTCTACAACTCCCTCTGGTGCTCCCTCTCTGCCTGTCTGTCCTGTATTTCTTCAGGGGTCAGACCCTTAGATGAGACCCTGCTACCTGCCCTGGAGAACCTCTTCTTGGACATAACAGGCCCACCCACAATACCATTGTGTATGGAATGTTCTTCCTCCTCCTCATCCTCAGTCTGAACTTCGGTGCTCTTGGTTGTCACCCAGGCCCTCGGCGCCTTTTGCAGCTCCTCCTTCTTGGATGAGCTCTTAATGGGACAGTCAAACCTTTTACAGAACTGCTTCAACGGAGCCTTTGTATAGCTCTTTGATTTCTCTAGGTCAAAGGAATCTCCAACTGATGCATCTCCAGTTTGGGACATGATGAAAAGGCAACAAAATTGCAAAGTTCCAAAAGGCAGAAAACAAGTTCCCAATGAAGTTCAGAAGTCAATCAAATATTACCACAAAATGGATATAGGGAAAAATCCAAGAAAAAGAGAAAAAGGAAAAATCACAAGGCAAGTAGTATGTGGTCACGTAGTGGTCTGCACTCAAAACAGTAGTGTACACTTAATCACTGTATTTCAAATACAAATACAAGTCCAATCCCAACTGCTGATCACCAATGTTAGAAATGGGGTCTTTGGTTGGCAGTCAGGTTACCCCCTGTCCAAGCAAGGACCCTCACTCTAGTCAGGGTAAAAGAGAATCACTCTCAGCTAACCCCTGCTTACCCCCCTTGTTAGTTTGGCACGAGCAGGAAGGCTTAACTTCAGAGTGTCAGGTGTAAAGTATTTGTACCAATACACACAGTAATTCAATGAAAACACTACAAAATGACACAACACAGGTTTAGAAAAATAGAAAATATTTATCTAAACAAAACAAGACATAAATGACAAAAAAACACAATACACAAGTCAAGTTATCACTAAAAATGCAAAAAGAATCTTTGTGTAATTTTAAACACAATGCTAATGCTGTTAGCATGAAAAAGTACCTGGGGGCATCAAAATTAATCCTGCACGGGCGAGTGTGCGTTAAAAAGGGCTTGCGATGCGTAGATATTACTCACGAGCGAGACCTTGCATCGTTTCTCCTTCAGTCGAGTCGGTGGGCATTGTTTCTTCTCTTCGCAGGAGAGCGATGCGTCGATTCGTATCACACTCTCAGGTCCAGGCAGGCCTTGCGTCATTTTTGTACGCCCAGCGATGTTTGTGTCAGAAATCCTGCCGCACGATGATCCAAAAACCATGCAGCGCGGTTTGGGATCTCAGCAGCCTCTGTCAGCGATGCTACGCGTCGTTTCTCCAGCCGTGGGCGTCGATCTTCCGGTCGGGTTGCAGGCGAGCATCAATTTTCAGCGGCGGCGCGTCGATTTTTTAGCCGCAGATCGAAGTGGCGTTGATCTTTTCCCAGCATGGTGGTCTGTGCGTGGATTTCTCACTCTTGGGAACTAGATGGGCACCACTTTGCAGAGTAGGAGTCTCAGCACAGGCTACAGGTGCTGGCACAGAGAAATCTTCACTGTCCCTGAGACTTCAAACAACAGGAGGCAAGCTCGAAATCAAGCCCTTAGAGAGTTCTTCACAAGAAGGAATGCAACACAAAGTCCAGGCTTCGTCCTCTAGCACAGGCAGAAGCAGAAACTGCAGGATAGCTCTACAAAGCACAGTCACAGGCAGGGCAGCTCTTCTTCCTCAGCTCTTCTCCAGGCAGAGGTTCCTCTTGGTTTCCAGAAGTGTTCTAAAGTCTGTGGTTTTGGGTGCCCTTCTTATACCCATTTTTCCCTTTGAAGTAGGCTTACTTCAAAGAAAAGTCTCTCTTGTTTGTGAAATCCTGCCTTGCCCAGGCCAGGCCCCAGACACACACCAGGGAGTTGGAGACTGCATTGTGTGAGGCCAGGCACAGCCCTTTCAGGTGTGAGTGACCATTCCTCCCCTCCCTCCTGGTACAGATGGCTCATCAGGAAATGCAGACTACACCGCAGCTCCCTTTGTGTCACTGTCTAGTGAGAGGTGCAAACAGCCCAACTGTGAAACGGACTCAGACAGGGAAGCCACAAACAGGCAGAGTCACAGAAATGGTTTAAGCAAGAAAATGCCCACTTTCTAAAAGTAGCATTTTCAAACACACAATCTAAAAATCAACTTTACTAAAAGATGTATTTTTAAATTGTGAGCTCAGAGACCCCAAACTCCACATGTCTATCTGCTCCCAAAGGGAATCTACACTTTAATCATATTTAAAGGTAGCCCCCATGTTAACCTATAAGAGGGACAGGCCTTGCAACAGTGAAAAACAAATTTAGCAGTATTTCACTGTCGGGACATATAAAACACATTATAATATATCCTACTTTAACCATATACTGCACCCTGCACTTGGGGCTACTTTAGGCCTGGCAAGTGGGTACACTTGCCAAGTCAAATTTACAGTTTAAAACTGCACGCACAGACACTGTAGTGGCAGGTCTGAGACATGATTACAGAGCTGCTTAGGTGGGTGGCACAACCAGTGCTTGGGGCCCACTAGTAGCATTTGGTTTACAGGCCGTGGGCACCTTTAGTACACTTTATTAGGCGCTTACTAGTAAATGAAATATGCCAATCATGGATAGACCAACTACATACACATTTTTTATAGGAGCACTTGCACTTTAGCACTGGTTATCTGTGGTAAAGTACCCAGAGTAACAAAAACAGCAAAATCAGAGTCCAGCACACATCAACAACCTGGGAAACAGAGGCAAAAAGTTAAGGGAGACCACCCCAAGGATGAGAAGTATAACACAGTTGTGATGGAGAACTTCTGTTTTGCAGGCTGGGGGCTGGAATTTACCAAAGAGTTCACAAGACTGGCACAATAGCAGAGATGACCAGACATTGAGGATCTTTGGTGGCAATGGTGGATATTATAACAGTCACTCGTGAGGGCGCATGAATTGAGATATTATTGTGAATTGTGCTGATGTTTGTGATATAAAAAAATGCAATACATACTAATAATTGCAGATACTGCAGATCTTCTATATTGGCATTCAATTTCAGATGCAAGGAATAGATTGATTTAGTTGTATTGGGAGTTGATAAAATCCTAAAAGTGTAATAAGTTTGTTTAATTTTGTGATTTGTAGCCTTGCTGCCTCTACGTCATAGTTGATTGTCAAGTTTACTTGCAGGAAGTAGGTTGATCTCATTTATATTCTTGGTAGTTACTTGTTCTTCTGGTCACTAAGAACCTGTGGTAAATTATGTTTCCCGTTTTCTTTGGTTCGGATCTTCTATTCATATTCCCAGACATCTGTCTGGTTCAAGAGGAGAAGACTTACATCTTGGTTAGACAAAAGTATGGTCTACTTAGAAATGTATTCTTAGTTTAGTAAAGTGATTCAGCAGATCTTAGTGTCGGATAGCAAAAAAGTATTATTGCCAGAATGAAATTCCATGGGGTGATTAGTTGATGCTGATTTGTATGATTACTATTGATCCCTTAAGATTGTTCTGCAGGCAAAGTGTAGCATTTGAGTAAGGACTAGCAAAACAAAGGATGAAATCAAAAAATGCCGACTCAACATATGGAGTGCAATAAAATATCACAAAAACAGTCACAGACTCTTAATAACTCTTATCCAAATAATATGTAGCAGTCCATACAGATTGTTGTTTCTTCATTCACCAGTTAATACACAGGAGCCAATGGTATTGAGTCACAAATTTGTATTCTTCAAGCCCATGCTTTCAGCCCAGCCGCTCCGTTTTGTCCTTTCCCAGAGAACTTCACAAGGCTGTAAATAAACATACATATACACTCTTAAAACCACATAAAGCAAATAGAATCAACAACACTTATAATGGCTCTCATCACACCATTTGTCATTTCAAAAAAATCTTAAAATACATACAAAAATATAATCGCTGCTGAAGCAGGCTTGAGAATACGTACTTCTTTGCTAATTTAGTTTTTTAATGACATGCTTGGTTATGTGTAAGAATGCTTACAGTTTTATTCTCACTTACAATCACATGCTAAAAATCATTACTGAGAACAGGAGCTAGCACGTGGCTCCTTTTTTCGGAAAATGACTAAAAATTTGGGGCACCATTTTATAAAAATTCTTTATATCATAATGAAATAATAGGGTAGATCCTTCATCTACAATGCACTTAAAAGGAGTCCTGTTTTTTTTATCACTGACCAAATCAAACAGATCAGAATTGGAATTAACACATGCTCGATAAAAAACAAACATAAACAAATTATATACATGTTGTGCATCATTTATGATTCTTTAGTTGATATGTCTAGTCAATACTCAGGATTGAAGAGAGCTGGCTATAGTAATCAATTTTTGGTGGGGACCCAATCACAGAGGTGAGATTTTAGGGCCCTCTTGTTCATTGGGATGAAGGTGATGGATCTTGCACAGTCTAGTTGGAGTACTCTAGCTCATCAGGCTATAGAGACCGAAGGATCTGAATCTGGAAGAAGTAAAGTTGGAGAAAAATAAGATCACTCTAGCAGATAGAAGGGTTCTCGATGTAGTACAGCAAGGTAAATTCTCGCTGATTTAAAAGTCAGAAGTTCTGTGGAAAAATTTAATTTCGAGTGATAATAATTTGTCAACTAGTGCTTTAATTCGCAGTGAGACTTCCAAACTGTTACCAATAGTGGACATAGGTACATATCTGTGAACACTTAACAGTGTAAAGGCAGCAAAATCGATTACATTTTCAGAGGTGGTGAATACCAACAGCTGTAGGCCAACCCCGAAACTAGTGCAGTAGTCTATTTTACTCATGCCATGCCTATTGCCATTCTTCCACTACTTACGTCAACAAAAGAAGTCATAACAGCCTTTCATCATTTTTTATGTTTCTACCGGGTCTTCCATTTTCAATTTGTCCTTGATGTTTTAGATTTGCTTAACATCATGAGCATCGTCTTTGTATCTGCTCTGCTTTTTTATCTTTTATTTTTGCTTCTCCTCAACAGACTTGCTATTCTCTAGCTTACTTTTCACGCATTTTTCCTGTCCACTTCTCATTTTTATTCTTAAACATTTTTCAATGTTTTGCGTATTGCACTTATGTCACCTGTCAGTCTTTACAGAGCTCTTCAGTATCCTGACAAGAGTGTGGATGGTAAAATACGAAGGGGCGATAGAAGTGAATATCAAGAAGCAAGGGCCAGAGTGAGAGGCAATCTGACCTGTAACTGGAGATAGCAAAGGATACAGGACAAGAAATGGAAGAAAGGAAATTGTATTAATTTGTTTTGTTTTCCATATTACCAATGTTATCACTTTTCTTCGAGACACTAAAGAGAAACTGGGAGAAGGGTCAAGAAGATCAAGATAAAACAAGCTTTGGCAAAGCCAAACGCTATGTCTGGGTTAAATGTGCTAACGCATGCAACACACATGGTAGGGAATCTGCAGGATAGGAGAAAGATATCTATAGCTGTGAAGTAGTCCTACATGGACTTCAATGCAAGCGCTTGAGTGAAGGCCGAAGAATACACCCCAAAATCCCCTAGCATTACGTGAGAGATTAATATTCCACTGGGGTGAACCAAGATGTGATTGACAAAGTCTCTAGCCAATGGCTGAAAGAAGCTGGTCAAAGAAAGCCAAAGATTAAAGAGTGGTGACCCAAAGCTCACTCTGTGTAATTGTAAACAATAAGACAGTTTGACAACAGCAGCACTGAGCAAACCCAGACCTAAAAATAAGAGTAGCATGAGAGAATATGAATAGAAAGATTTAGAGGAGAGGGTGTGAAGGAAAGAAAATACCTATTTTTTTTTCTGTCACCTTCTGCTCTCCCTCTCTGCCTTCCAGGTCCCTATTAGCTTCTCACTATTCCTGTCTATCCTTACATGTTGCTTTTGATGCAGAGACGAAAGCCCCCCCACCACAGCCTGTTTACACCGCTTCCTTGATGGTCTTGTTGACAGATGGAGCTCTGCGATCTTTAAGGGATCAGAACAGACTGTGCCGATTCTGAGCAACAGTAAAAGGGAACCCGCCAAGGGAGAATGAGGCCGGAAACGCAGCAAAACAAAGGAAACATAGCTCCAGGCCAGGGAGATTGTTGGAATTCCGATCAGTGGGGACGTTAGTGGCACACGCTGTACTTGCAGGAGGTAGGGGCGGAGAGGGGTCCCAAAGACAACCAACAGGGGAGAATGAGGCGGGAAGAGAGCCAGCTTAGCAGGACAAAAATGAAAACACATCTCCAGGCAGTAGAGCATGGAGGCACGAGGACTACTGGGACCAGACCAGAGAACATCAGTGACAAGTTCGATCTATGGAAGAGCCAAGGTAAACAATGGACTATTCGTAAACCCTCCTGGTGGCTGCCGCGCATTGCTTCAGGAAACTAATCACGCGCTCTCGGTCTGGCCTAGGCTCGGCTCTCGCAGCCATGCCAGCAGGGTGTTAGTAAAAAAAACATCAAAATTAAAAAAATGCATATGTGTATATGTACAAAAAGGGTTTGAGTCAGCTCTTTTCATTCATTGGTCTATTCAAGTGTTATTCACATTACGCTTATGCCCCTCACAACATATAGCAAGGTCCAATGGCTCAGTGTGTCTAGCCATGTGCTGTCTTGCATTACGAGTGAGGGCGTTTCTCCTTGACACGTGCACTCGTGCACAACAAGAAGTGCTCTTCATGGTCATGCGGCATGGCCAAACCTTCCAAAGAGGTGTAGACAGCAAACCGGCTGACATCCCAGCACCCAGGTCACTCAGGTGCATTATGGTAAATGTGGTGCATTGTAACACTTGCGTCAATTAAAAGTCTTTTGTTTTCACAATGATTGGGGCAGCCAATGCTGTGTATCTGTGGCTGAATAATGCCCTTCCCATATCCCCGTGGAACAAGAATTACTTAAATCTAGACAAAATGCGAATCTCTTTAAGACCTGATCACAACTATCAGCAGCTGAAATGTCACTAGTTAACATATGCAGTAACCAGGTGCTCCTCTGTGCAGCGTTTTAGTAAATTTTATTCTGTTGAAGCTCGAAACAGTTTGGTGTGGATAATGTGGCAAAAACAGCAAATCCGAAATTATGTGGAAAATGCTTTGACTGCTGAAATTCGCTATTTCGGTATCTCTGATCATAGCCAGTATTCTCTTAGTCTCTGCTCTTATGATTTCTCTTTCGCCTTTCACTCAGCGTCCTTCCTAATCGCAAATTCTCCGAAAAACTTGGGTTTTAGCGCCTAGCTGAATCTTTCGTAGGAGTGTGAGCCCCACTCTCGGTTCCCACTTGTGCACCCTCTGTGTGCCCTACTGTACCCCTCCTCGGTCTCTGCGTTACGCCCATCTGCCCTTTGCTGTCCTGTCAAATACCCACCTTTGGAGTCCCTTTCTTTCATTCATTCCTGATCCAATATCCCCTCTCTCGCTGATGGCCACAGGCGGTCTTCTCGCTGTACTTCGCTTCATTCCCATGTAGCTGGGAGGTGGGAAGTGGGATGAGAGGGGGGGTCACATAACCCTAAGAGGAGTGTTCATTCGCAGTGCACTATCTATGTGCCTAACACACGGTGATGCCTCCGCAGAATGTGCTATATCCAGGGCCACTTGAATTATGTGATTGTGGTGCTGCAGCGATTTTCGCATAGTTACAGATTTGCCGCTTTATCCACATAATCCATCATCTGCCACACAATCTGCAGAATTTAACAAAAAAAATGTTTCTAGCTCAAACGGTTCAAAAGTTACCAAAGGTGCAGTGACTAGTGTTGTTGCTTAGTTAAACGCCCTGTGCAAGACAGGAATGGTCACCTTTTTGTTGCTTATTGCTACGTTTGGGTATTAAAATGGCATTTACAAGGTGCAGTCAATGCCCAGACAGTGTTATGAAGTTTAAAAATGTTGAAATAATATGCCACATTATGCCGCATAACTTGCCATTTACTGACACATAATTTACTAAACCATGCCGCTTAATTTGGCCATCTCGTGCCGCATAATTCGAGTGGCCCCGCCTTTATCTAAGAGATGTCTATTGACCTTGGCCTTACGGGTCCGCCTTGGAGCACTGGGAGGCCTGAGTAGGGTTGGGGGCCGACCCCAGCGCTGCAGGGACCTGCGTTACACCCCTACACTGTTTATACAACCGTACTCTTTCTTTTACGTTTGTACACAGGCTTCCCTCCCTGCAGCCATACTCGTACGTCACATGTTCTACTTCTCTGCCAACCCCTACTCTTTTTTATTTAACTCGCTCCTTCACAATTCTGCCCCCGCCTCTTGTCCCGTCTCATTTTTTATCCTCTGTACCCACATACCCTTTCTTTCTTTTTCTGTCTCTCCCTATCCCTCATTTTGATGATTGCTCTTTCACACGTCCTCTGTGCCTCGCCCCTCCCCCCCGTCTCTCTCCATTCGTTTCCCGCTCTCATACTCTCCCTTTCTCTTCATCTCACTCCCATCCCCTGCTTTCGTGCCATTATTACCCTCCTCCCCCTCTCTCCGTATCAGTAATTATTCATCGCCTGTTTCTTCCGCTCTCTGATGCCTTCCCTGAGATGGCTTTATGAGCTGTCTCTGATAACTTGCCCAGCTGTCACTCACCAGTGCCTGCCTCCCGCGCTCCGGGACTCTGGTCAGAGGACTTTCACAGTTGTGGAGGGCGATGGGGGGATGGGAGGGGCACCGCCAGATGAATAATTCAACAGTAATTGAGTGATACATCTTCATTATTTATCTAACAGGCTTTCACCAGTGGTTGTCCTTAGAATTGTCTCAGGGTAGTAGTAACGTATATTTTCACACTCTAATTCACCACACCACTACGCCGGGATGAAATTTAAATTACCCTGGCATAATTGTAGTAATGTCAGGAATTTTGTGTTACGTTTGTTAAGCAAAATTCTTGAAATTCTCCTTTACACTACGTCACACAAGTAAGCACTATTCGCTGTAAAACAATTACCACGAAGGCATGAAAGCATCAGAATATGAGAGGGCGTTTTGTTTTTCTGCACTTACAGCGTGATATGTACCTTTGTGTCAAAAAGTGACGAAAGGACGCATTTTACGGTAAAACACAGCTCTAAATAAAGGGTTCAAATTTTGTGTAATTACCCATAATTTAGCATAATTTTGCCATCTTCCATAATTACTGTGCATGCAAATTAAACTCCTACCCAACACCCACACAGAGCACAATTGCACATTAAAGAAACAAGGTGCAACGGCAGGAACGCTGCCTTTGGAATGAGGGACATGATGGGGGCGTGGGGGGCGGAGGGGGGGGGGGTGTAGTGCAACAAATGACCGCTGTCTGCTCCCCTGAGTCCACTACCATCCTTCGCAGGTATGAAGCAGTGCCCCATGGGCAGCATCCACCCAGTTGGGTAACACACAATGATGAGACCCCCTACAGAATGTGAAAAGAGGCCCCTGACTCTCCCATATCTCATAGATATTTACTGGCAGGAGGTACTAACAATTAAGGCTGGCTTCCGATTCCAACTTAAAATCCTCCATTAAATATATTGCACAAGGGACCTTATGCACAAGTTGGGTAAGGCTAAATTTGACATGCGTGACACATGCTCGAAGATACATGAATGTGGATATGGTATGCGAGTTAATAGAAACTACTGGTGAGAGGTGCACACAAAACTGGCATCTGCAACCAGGCTGGACGTACAGCAGAGGGCACCCACGGTACTTTTGAGCATTAGGGACATGACAAAAGGTATCAAAAGTTATTGGCCAATCAGGGCTTGGCAATAGTCAGGGGAGAAGTAGCCAGGACCAGTGGAATTATGAAGAAGGAGAGGACCAAGTTATGAAGCAGTGTTTACTAAGGGCCTTGTTTAAATTTTGGAGAAGAAGGAACTACGTTGCAATGGTGATGGAGTTCCCTCACTGCCAAATTGATGGTACGCCTACCCTATTTAAATTAGGGGGGACCATAATTTGACAACAGTGGAGATTAGTCCATCTCGGCCGTGATCAAACTCATCTGAAGGAGTAAGGGCCATCAGAGGTTTAAAAATATGTCTGCCCGGATAAGTTATATGACAGCCATTTTTCATTGCCCATCACCGCCAGGAAAAAGATGGTGGTAAGGGGCATTATAAATGCTCCAAAGCAAGGACGGGCATTGTTATTTTTTATTTACATCATGAAAATCCAGTTTTGGGATTTTTTTTTTTGAAAAACAGAAAAGTTGTAAGTGTGATGGATGGCTCTGGCATGTTGACGGAGCAGTCTGTCAAACTTAAAATATATTGACAGAAACTGCCTTGACAGCTGTTCCTATCAATGCTAGAAATGTCTCCTGGGCCAATGGACATTTTTAAATCTGGCAGGCATCACCTCCGTCAGGGCGACGGAGAAACTTACTCTGTAGCCCTGGCAGAGGAAGGGCGGCCTACCAAAATTTAAATGAGACCCTAAAATTATGAAGAAAGAAAAGCAAATTATGCGGCGTAATGTGACAGTGTTAGTATTGCTTTGTTATTTTGACATTTTTGCACAGGTTAACACCGTCTGGGCAGAGGTTTCACTTCAGTACCAGTAAAACATCCAAACATAGAAACAAGGACTGTACCCTGTGCGAGGAGCCCTTCCACAGCGCGGCAACATACTGCAGCGTTTTTAGTAACTTTTTACCTGTTTGAACTAGAAAAGCATTTTTTGTTAAATTATGTTGATTATACAGCCGATGATGAATTATGTGGCAAAGACAGTAATATCACAATTATGCAGAAAATGCTTCAGCCACAAAATTGCATAATTACAGTGGCACTGGATATATCCAAAAAAGAGGGCAGCCCTGGTTTGCCCACCCTGACGCATGGAATAGGGGCCTGGATCGATGTATGACTGCCTAGGTAGTGTGGTAAAGGAGTTTGGAAAGGTGTGAGGTGATTGGTTAGAATAAACTAGTGTTGGCTGACTGAAATGAGGAGATCCTGTTCATAACCTGCAACTACAAACCTGGGGCCCAGAAGTCCCTTCTTTCGGAGGATAGAAAGACGTATTGTAAGTGGGAGAGATGTTGGAATTTCTCTATACCTCATTTTATATTTGCTTGGTAAAATGCAACCAGTAATTCATTGTTTTATCTCCAAACTTTGCACTTGCTGATTTAATGTGACAATTGTTTCTATGCATATCTAGTATAATAGTTTAATCCGACGTTGAAGTGCATTAAAAGTATGGGAACTATGACAACTGCAAGTGGGCGGGGTAATCGATTCTGGGGATGAGGCAACAAGAAGTATGGGGGCTGTTAGTGTAGAAAAGACTGGGAACGCTGTTCTCACTAGATCCCGTCCACTTCAACCACTATGTACTGCAATGTGTATTTTTTTTTTTTTTAAAGAAAAACAAAACAGGCCAAACAAGTGGCATTGTGATGGGGAATACACTGAGGCATAAATTATACGTTTGTAATACTGATAGCGCTGGTGCACATGCAGCGCAAGCGCTACAGTTCCCTCATTTGCATGGGGGGGGGGTCCCAATGCAGATGAAGGAATCGCTTTGCCTGTGCACCTGCACCCTTACCAAATTATGAATCCGGGCACATAGGTAAATATGACCTTAGGAAGCACCCTGAGGACACCTCTCTGGAGGGGAGACAGGGCTTCCCCATGGACCCGTCATGCATCTCCCTGGAGGCTGATGCGGTCATTCACTGCAGCCGCCTGCAGGTGGAACTCTAACCCCCCCTCTAAAGTGCAGGTGGGTTGCTGTCGTGAACTCAGTGCACTTGCTTCGTATTCACTCAATGCGCTGCCCCAAGACAGAGCAAGTTTGCGGTGGGGGCAGGACATTTATTGTTACAGGGCATCCTGTCCCTGTTTGTGGCTGGCACACCTGCTTCAAGGTGCACCGTGGAACAAACAGAGGCAGTGCACCCTATATGCAAAGAGGCCCGGTGAGGGTAAATACTGACACTGGATCAGGGAAACACCAACACCGTGAGAGGGAATACCCTGACACTGGTACATGCACAAAGACACATTCTGGGTTAGAAGGCACATCTACACTGGGTAAGAGAGCAAACTGACACCAAAACAACTGGTACACTGGCAATGAGATAATGAAAGTACAGGCACCGTGGCAGAGAATCCGCTGGCACTTAGGCCCATATTTATACTATTTTAGCGCCGCATTTGTGTAGCTTTTTGACGCAAAAGCGGCGCAAACTTACAAAATACAATCGTATTTTGTCAGTTTGCGCCACTTTTGCGTCGAAAAATGACTCAAATGCGGCGCTAAAAAAGTATAAATATGGGCCTTAGACTGGACGGCAAGTACACGGGGATGTGTACAGTGAGTGGCATGCATCTGGATGCCTGGGGGATCCCTGTGACCCCCATGTGCTCCTCATAAATGGCACCCCCGGGGGTCCACTGACTTAGCACCACCTGTATGTGGCACACTATCAGTGTACCTCATGATGGTCTCTTTTCCTGTGCGCCAATGTCTATAAAATGGCACGGGTACAAAGGCAACGGATTTCATCATTCCTGTGGAGGAATCTTTCTCCCGTGCAAATGAGGGATTGTCCCCTTGAAAGTGCACCTGTTTTGCATGTGCACCAGGGGGTTCTGTATTACTGAAGGGATAGCAAAAGTGTTGGTGACCCCCTTTTTTTAATATGAAAGAGCCCCTGGTGCACAAAAAAGGGGGACACAATGGGGACACACTCAGTTTGCACCACCTGGCACTTTTCACAACCTGGCCATAGGTTTTGTAGCCCATATACCAAGACGTGGAATACATATAAAGACAGAACATACATTGGTAACTGGATAGTAAAAGCATAGACAGCAGGACAGTGCAACACAATGACCTAAGAGAGGGCCAGAAAACACAGACACCTGGACCTGCAAACATGTTACTTGGGTGCGGGATTTTTCTTTGACACTGGGGGAGTGAATATATTGCCCTTGGCCAGTGAAAACAGTGACACTGAAACAGGTGGTGGGTTTGAAGGTGTTTATTGGGGATATTTTGACGCAAGGTTAGTTAAGGTAGGCACAAGGTCAGAGAGGCTCAGCCACTGGGGCACGGGACAGCGACACGCGAGGCCACCTACAGCCCCCCAGAGCAGTAGTGGAACTGCGTCTTCCTACATGTCATGGAGGTGATGATACTGCTGTGGCATGGTGCTTGGCACTTGCTGTGGCTTTTGTACAATCATCCTTTTCTTAGTGTTAAATTTGTCATGTTATTTTCCTCAGTGTTTTTATTGTTTCCCTATTGATTATTTGCTGCAAAGGATTGATGTGGAAGAATGATTTCTCGTTAGAAGGAATTATGTTTTTATATAGTTGTTGTTTTGTGGCGGCTTGAGCTTTTTGATGTGTATGGTGACAACACACAAAGAATCATGTAGCGGGGCAGGGGCGCGCTCTTGGGTCAAGCAACACACTGATCCTGGCAACATAATGATAAGGCTAAACACAGAGAAGCACACGGAGCGCTTGAAGGTCCCGCACACAAGCACCATAAGATACTGTGCAGTAAAATAGGTATTTGGTTTCCAAGAAGGGAGAAGTGGGAGAGGAAGAGAAGGAAAGTCTAGGTCAGGGAAACTGAGGCAACAGACTAAGGAATCTGACTGCTCAAAAGCTAGAGCCCTTACGCACCAAGGTGGGTGTCATGCTTCATCATCGGGCAGCCTTTCTTTTGGCCGGCTCTCCAATGCCCATGGTACATGAGATACTGATGTAGGGTGGAGGTGCTCTAGATGTAGATTAGTGAAATGTGAATAGGGGATTCAAAATATCTACGAGATACCCAAGTAAATGTAATAGGTGGATTCTCTTGAATGATTAAAAGCAGTGGGTGGATGAATGTGGAAGTAATGGTCCTATCCAGCTCAACAGTTAGCGTGTGTAAAGGTCTGTTGCAGCAGTTCCCCTGGCCTAGACTTTCTCCTCCTCTTCCATTTCTCCCATCCTGCTAAATGCAAACCTATTGCACTACAACAGAAATATTTAAATAATGGATCACAAACATTGGGACACCTCTAACACATCTGTATATGTTTATGTTTCCCATAGCACCCACATGCCATCTTTTGGTCACCTTAGAGCACATTAAAACAGTGTTGGCACTGCAGTTCCCTCGGACAAAATGAACTTCAAAAAGCCTTTGTGGCTATGGCGAAGGAGTGTCGTCCCACTGACAATAGTTTACTATCATTTTATTTTTATGCTTCTGGCACAGCCAACAGTGCAGGGAGGGGCGGGGCTGGGCCGGGCCACAGGAGGTGGGGGTGAACCTAGGTGTGCATGTGTGATTGGCCGGCCACCTGAGGCCAGCCAAACACACATGTGCACTCAGGTTTCTCCAGCCCAGCTGTGTTTTACAGCCAGGCTGGAGAAACTGTACAGACCCCAGGGCTGTGTCTGAGCGGCAGACACTGCCACTCAGACCAATCATGCACTGCTTTCATACAAGGTTTTGCATGAAAGCAGCGCCAACATTGCCAGAGAGCCTATGATTGGGTCCCAGCAGTGACTGCTGGGACACCAGAAGAAGAGAAGCGCGAGGCAGCTGGAGGTGGCAGGGACAGAGGCAAGGTCAGTGCTTTTTAAAAATTATTTTTACCTTGTCTCCATTTCCCCCCTTCTCCCCTGCCCTTGAGTTATGGAGCGGCTGCTGTTTTGTGGGTGGGTCTAACGACTGAGACCGGGGCTATATTAAGCGAGAAGTTAATTATCAATACTGCACCAGGTGCAGTTGCATCAGGGAAAAGGAGGTAAGGTGCTCACTGTACACCAATTTCTTGAATTCCTAACCAGGGTGTGGAGGGTTCACGTTTCCTTTTGTGCATTAGGGCCCAAGGCAAGCAGGGGGGGCTCCTCCATTAGGGTGGAGGAACGTTGTCCCCCACCAGCAGCGGCAGATGCAAAACCTTTGTAAGGAAACGATAATAAGCAGTGTTTATTATTGTTTCCTTGTAAAGGAGTGGGGCCACAGAGGTGACGAGTGTAAGGGGGAGTGCACAGCACTTCCCTTCACAGCACGTGTGTTTGGCCAGCCATTTTGGGCCCGGACAAACACACAAGTGCGGTAGGCTCTCTCTGGCCCAGCAACACATTTGCCGGGCTGGAGAGAGCCTGCACAGGCTCCCAGTCTGCCTGGGAGTGCCCTGGCTGTGCGCTCCCAGCCAATCCTGATGCTGCCTTGAGCAGTGTCAGGATTGGCCGCAGGGCAGGCTGGGAGCCTCTGCCTGCAGCATGCTGAGGAGACGCAGGTGTGGAGGTGGAGCATGGCATTCAGGTAAGTTTATTATTTATTTATTTTTTTAATTATTATTTCCCCCACAACCCCTCCTGCTCTCCCCGCGCACCGCCCCGCCCCCTTTAACACCCACGAGCCGCGACTGATGGCAAACTCACTGTGACATTGGCGAACAAGGCTCTTGGGAGAATTGCCTGAGGCAGCTCTTTCCCTTAATTTCTGATGCTGCAGTTGCGGCATTTGGGAGACAGGGGGCCTCAGATTGACCCTTAAATTGGCATAGGTGGCCACCGAAATGACGGAGAAAATGGCTCTATACTGGTCTCCATTGTGCTTTGAAAATCTACCACTGGTAGTTGTAGAAGACTCACAAGGCAGTGAGTGAATAACTGAGCGTTGTGTGTGCATGTATCCATGCACTAAATCACCTCTGGACGATATATATATATATATATATATATATATATAAAACCTGGAGGTGGGGCGTGTACAATGGGACACTGAGGGATAATGTGCACTAGGACAGTAAGAGTTGTACATTCAGACAAGGAAAACAGGAACACAGGCTGGAAGAGGGAATGCTGTGGCGCAGACAGTAATACACCGGCACGGGACACAGTGCGGCAGGGAGAAAGCAACATATTGACTTTGGGGCAGTGAACACTGTGCCACAGAGGTAGGAGCCGAGATACTGGGATAGGGCTCGACAGGCCATTTACTCTACTGGACAATGCCTAAGCGAGGTGAAGTCATAGGAGGCCGCTTCTGAAAGCCCAGGGCGGGCTTGTGCGTCCCTCACTTGCCTCAGCTCCCCAGGCGAACTGCAGCAGGCATGGGAGGCTTCAAGAGAGCGAAAGGACGGATGGAAAGAGGAATTATGCGAGGACATAACTTGAGCTAGGAGAGGAAGGGAGCAGCTTGTTTTGAACATTGTTGCCATGTCTGCTTTTGGTTCCCCAGTTCGGCCCTGCACTGACAGGACAAATGCTGTGGCAGAGGGACTGGAACACCCTGACACTTGGACAGCGAATGCTGTGGCACAGTGACGGCAGCACACTGAGACTGAGAGAAGGAATGCCGCGGCACAGAGACAGCACCACACTGACACTAGGACAGTGAATGCTGTGGCATAGAGACATTAACACACTGAGACTAGGACAGTGAATGATGTGGCACAGTGACAGCAATACACTGACACTGGGAAAAGGAAAGCTGTGGCACAGAGACATTAACATACTGACAGTAGGACAGTGAATGGTGTGGTACAGAGACAGCAACACACTGACAAATCGAATGCTGTGGCACACAGTCAGCAACTCACTGAGACCTGGACAGTGAGTGCTGTGGCACAGAGACATTAACACACGGACACTGGGACAGTGAATGCTGTGGCACAGAGACAGCAACACACTGACACTAGGACAGTGAATGCAGAGACAGCAACACACTGACACTTAGAGAAGTAACGCTGGAGGACAGAGACAGGAATATACGGGTACTGGGACAGACATTACTCCCTCACATGGAGGGGAACGCGCCGAGACTGGGACAGAGAACCCGCTAACCCATGCTTGGGGCCCCGAGCGTGTCGTGCAGGTTCCTCTTCTCTGGACTGGTAAATGTAAACCCAGTCGTTGGAAACTAGCCTAAGGGAAAGAGACTAATAATTTCCAAGTTCCATAATTCACAAGCACAGGAACGGAAATTCCAAGGACTACAGAAATACCTAGAACCTTTTTGTAAATTCAATTAAACAAATGAATAACCTGGCATACTCCTTCCCCACAGTATCTTCCAGTCCGTGCTTGAAACGGAGATGTAATGGTGCAGATGTTCACTGTCCACGAGCTCTTGTGTGTTCCAGGGAAGTGCCCGCCCCTGGACCTGCTTCCGGTACAGTTTCCCCTTACGGTGCCCGCGCCTCGCTCGAGTAAGGCCAAGCATGGATGCCCTTCCCACGGTCACCTTGCATCTCATAGGTGACTCCTGTGCCAGCTGAAAAAACCTTCTAAACTCCATAATAAATCACAATTTAGCAGGAACTCATGCGTTGAAGCTGAAGAATCAAAGTGTTGCCAAACATCACCCCTGGGTCTAACGAGTGGAATAGCAAATGATTTGTAATAGATTCTGATTTCTGGCATACTCCTTCAGAAGAAGCAGTTTTTTTTTGTGTAGACCCGATATACTGTTTCAGTTTTAGGAAGCATTGGTTTTCATTCCCTTTATTGTGTTTGATGAATCCGACGCCATGTATGCACCATGTGCACCCTCCTCAGGTGACCAACCTAACAACAGGACTCTTCCCAGCACACATCTGCACAGCAGTGAAAGCTGGACCAGGATTCTCACACACTGCCACTCTGTCTTTCACCATAGATTAATTATTGCTAGCCAGGGCCGCTGGAATAAGGCGGCAGGGGAGGGACAAATTATGTGGCAAAGATGACTAAATTATGCAGTAAAAAAATGCAAATTATGTGCGGCATGTTTTGTGATCATATTACTTATTTTGTCATTTTTACATATTTTAACATTGTCTGGGCAAATATTTCACCTTACTTGTACCAGTTGAACAGCCAAATACAGCAATAAGCAAATGAAAGGCGACCAGTCAACCTATGCAAGTGCTTTCCACCACAGGGACGTGTCACCATGTTTTAGTCACTTTTATCCATTTGACTTAGAAACAAAACTTTTTTGTTAATATCTGCACATTATGCAGTAGACTATGGATTATCTGGCAAATGTATCAAATCCATAGTTATGTGGAAAACGCCACCCCTGCAGAAACGCATAATTCCAGATGCCTAGCTTTAGCCTGGCTATTGTGAGTGGGCAGAGAACCCCCCTGTAAACTGATCCCTCCTACTCATCATGTTCCCTCCACACATTTGGTACCCCGTCAGGGTGCACTTCCTGGGCACCACTTTTTAGGTTGCTCATATGTAGTACGTCACCTAAGGGAATGTTTGCCCCTGTCCCAGCAACATGTCACAGGCACACATTCAGAGCTGTTCCACTTATTTGCACAATACCGTGCCCCATGCAAGCAGAGGGTTAATGTATTACTGAACAGAACACTCCTGCTGGGTAGCCTAGGCTATTTCTGTGATCTGGACTCTGGTGTTACGTGAAATTGTAATAGAAGGAGTTTATAGACACAAGGGATTGGGATATAAGGATAATATTGGGTTTAGCTTGTATACTTTCTATTCATTTTCACAGTTACTTATTTATGCTTCCAAAGCTGACCTTGCCAATATCTTCCCTCTTCTAGCTCTTATTGTGAGAGTGTTCGACATCATCTGTATCAGTAGTGGCTGCTGCCATGAGGGGCTGGGAGGCAGTCTGTGGAGTGGGGGTGGGTGGGCAGCAGCACTCATGGCGGCGGTGGGGGGGGGCGCAGGGGGCAAATAAAAAAGACAAACTTACTTGCTGCCTCTGTGTTATGCCGCTCCAGCTGCCTCGCGTCTTCTTCCTCCCTCCTCACCCAATCCAGATGCTTCTTTCATGCTGTTGCACAGCATGAAAGAAGTGCCGGGATTGGCCTGTGCGGGCAGAAATGCTACTCAGGGAGGGAGTGGGACACTGCACTTGGTCTCCACCCAGCTGTGTAACACTGCAGGGTGGAGAGTCCGGCCAAACTGACATGCGCACTTAGAAGCACACCACCAGTCCTCCTCCACTTGTTGACGTGGAGGATGCTGGCCCCGCCCCGCCCTACGAAGGCAGAAAAATAAAAGGATAACAAAATACTTTTATTATCCCTTAATTCTTCTTCTTTTAGCAGTGGGCGATGCTCCATAACAGAGGAGCTGCCCCTGACCTAAATATACATAATTTCTCATTTAAGCATTCAACCTGGCATATAAGTAGGCACTGACAGATCTCCCCTGATGAAAGGAAGCAAATGAACACTTCTCCGCCATAGGCAGTAGCTTGAGGATAAGATTATTGTTTGTGATTTTAAAATAAAGATCCTTTATCTGCGCTGAGAAAGTTATTTTGGGGGGATACACGTTGTTATGTGTGCATATGACAGGGGCATGTAAATCATATCAGTCCCAAGTGAACATGGTCCAGCCAGTATTCAACGGTGTTATTTTGTGTTATGTCATGTTGTTTTATGCTACGTTACCTTACAATATGTTATGTTATGTTCTGCTATGTTATGTCATGTTATGTTACTTTATGGTGCAAGCTTCTCCATAGCAGTGTCCCTCGTCAATCCATCCTGTGTGTTTTGTTTGTCTGTGATTGTATCAATTGCTACCTTCTAAAACAGTATGCTTATGTCTCTACCCATCATACTGCTATGGTTGTCAATTTCGCTTTGCGTGGGTCTGTCCTGGCATCATTGTGTTTCTCAATTGTTTTCAGTTCGCATATGATTGGTGAGTCTGCTTGGTGTGGATGCCAGTACCTACTACAACAAAGAGTGCCACAGAGCAATAGCACCAAAATCTGCCCAAAAGGGAACACACTCGCTTCCATTTGAAGTAGAGTGGTGCAGCCTGGAGGAAATACTGTTATTAAATTTTGATGCTGCAAGTGTTTCTAATTTTACTGAAAGGGGCGCAGCTTGGTCAGAAAGATTGGGGGGTGGGGGGTAAGCTTCAGATTTCCCAGCAATCATGCTGACATAATCTTGTGAACATACATTCTCTGAGAAGCAGGGCATAAGGGGGGTTTAGGGGCCAGTGGAAATGGGTAGCATTGTGGATTGTTAGGGACGCTTAAAAAAATTATTTTGTAAAATATCCAACATTTTTTAAGAACTTCAATACAGAGAAGAGTGTGTGTTTTTTTTTTTTCTTTTTTCATTTTTGTCGGTCTGTGCTTGCAAAAATCCTAGGTGAAATCAGTCAGACACCTCACCATAACCAACTTAAATCACCTGTTCCCAACTATTTACTACATAATACACTTATTAGGGGTGTAACCCCTCAAGCCCCCCCTTGAAGCTACACCCCTAGCTACTGCAGCTTCTAACCCCTGTGTATCAACACATTTTTCCATAAACACAGAATGGGTAAAACCCTTTGACAAATCAGAGTCTCTCAGTATAATGCACAGCAATACACAATTAAACATGTAGTCCTCAGTTGATAATACCACATCTGCACTACCACATATTTTTCCTATGCTTCATTACCTCCATTCTTTTCAGGTGGTAATCTTTCCCCGTCTTTCTGTAATTTCATGCAGTAGTAGTCCATCAACATGTGTTCTATTCACGGATTTGTCAATCCCATATATCTTTCTTTGCTTCTAGCACTGAGAAATTCCTAGGAATTGCTGTGCACAGTATACATTCGCTCATTCATTCATTCATTATCAAAATCTGCGGATATAGTAGGACTGTGTAGGAGGACCCAGAATATTCCACAGTTTAATTAATTCCACACCACTCTAAGTGAGCATGGTCAAAGGAATATCTATCTAAAGCGGGGCATATTTAACAAATTGCACATTTAAGTTGAATTTTTAGTTTAAGAATCAATCGTTTCCTAGCTACCCAATTAATATAATATGAGCAAGGAATTGTACCACTGGACCCCTTTGTATAGCAAGAAGAATGAACATTAGGGGGTTATGCTTGGTCATTATAAAACTTTCAGGTGATTTGCCAAGTTTCACTTGATCCACAACTATGTATACAAGGTATTTTGAAGTAACCTCTTCAGGTTTAGGATTTTGATTGCTCTTATGACTGGTGACATCACAATTATAGACTGAACCCTTCTCTGCACTAGTGGCCAATTATTAAACCTACAGGTGGCAGATTAGCAGTGCAAAGAAAGGAATCCACAGTGATGATGTCGCAAAATAGAAGACTTATAATATGTATGAGATGAAGTACCCCTGCTTTATTTGATGAGGATATTGCAAGTCACCCAGGAGTTCCTTGACAAAACAGAGTACTGAGGGCAAAATCCAAACTCCTTTATGAGGTTACAAAACTGTAAGGGCATTTGCAATGTCTTGTTTACGAGCAATCAGGGATATTTTAGACTTTATAATACATGATGATCACCTCCCTGGTCCTTACATTTCAAGTAATTAATTTGTTTCCTATGTTTTCCAATAGAATATATATATATATATATATATATATATATATATATATATATATATATATATACACACACATATATATAATAAAATGTGGTACGTGTTCTAAGAAAATATACACATCAAGAGTCAGCTTGTGAATTCTGTCAGACATACTCCCAAGCAGTTTAATTGTCAGCATCAAAGCTACTTTTGTGTTTCAGAAGTGCGTACCATGCAGATAGATTCCTGCTGCATGTACTGAACTCCAGCAGTGCATTAAATTGTGTTTTATCATAAACAGATAATGGCGGTTGATTTTTAAGAAAAGAACAATTGAAAGAATTGGTTAGAAAACCTAGTCGTTCCTCTATTTAAAAGGTAGCTAGGTGGTCTGCGGGTTATGGCTGATGATATTGTAAAGATGAGCTAAACTGTAATAACCTATTACATTAGAGTAGTGATGTTTTCTTATTAAAGGTGACTAGTAAAACCATAACTAGACATTAATAATAAATTCAAGCAGGTTATATACAGGTATTGCAGACTTCTATGTTTTATATAGCATTATATTAAAATAAACCAAACACTTGGCAGAAAGGCCACCACAAGGTACTTTAGAAGAAATAATGTTTCCACCTTGTCTGTCTAGTCTGCTACTGCTTGTAAAGTTGGTCTGGCGCCTTTGGAGTATTGCTTCCACTGTATGAATCTGTGTTTAACATTGTGCCCTCAGGTTTAAAACCTCAGCCTTTTGTCCTCCAGAGGTAACAGAACAAGCACAGTAGAGATTAGTAATCATAAAAATTATGCTGTAAGCATCAATTATCCACTTTGATGCAGAAATAATACAGAATAGGCTTTTATGTTGAATTATACCACATTAAAATGAACATTAAGAGCAGAGATACAGGACGTGTTGTGAAGCTAGTCAGAAAACAGGCTATCGCATTAAGGGGCATATTAATACTCCATTTGCACCAAATTTGCGTCATTTTTAATGCAAGTTCGGTGCAAAACTAACTCCATATTTATATTTTGACGTTAGACCCATCTAATGTCAAAATATTGGAGTTTGCACCACTTTTTAGATGCATGAACCTACCTCGTGTCAATGAGATGCAAGGTAGGTGCTCCCATCTAAAAAATTGTGCTAACCCCATTGCCCCATATTTATCCCCCTGTGCTAAAATGATGCATGAGTGGGAGGAGGGGCCAAATAATGGTGAAAAGCTTTCTTTGCACCATTATCTAAAGCCTGGGTCAGACCAGGCATTAGGGGACCGATGGACCCATTTCCATAATTGAACACCATAGAATGGGTCCACAGGTGCCCTCCTCAAGCCCCGGGAACACCCATACCCACACCAGAGAGACACTGAAGGATGGGGGACCCCACCCCAGGTAAGTAGGGTAAGTATAGGTAAGTATTTTTATTTTTAAATTAAAGTGCCATCGAGGCCCCAAATTGGAGCCCAGTGCATGGTACTAGGTGCAATGGCCATGCCCAGGGGACCCTGGTCAACCTGTGCTGGCCATTGGGGTAGTGGGCATGACTCCTGTCTTTTCTAAGACAGGAGTCATGTGGTATGGATGGTTTTGCGTCAGACAATGACACTAGGCTGGTTAGAGGCAATTATTTTGCCACTAACCAGCCTAACATCATTTTTTGGCGCAAACCCCCCTTCTCCCATACCACCACCCCACCTGGCTAATGTCATTTTTTTGTTTTTTACTCTAGCCCACCCTTTGCACCGGCTTGCCCATTCCATAAATATGGCGCCCTGCTGGCACTTAGGAATGGCGCAAGCTGGTGCTAAACTTTTTGATGCAAACCTGCGTTAGTGCAGTTTTGCATCAAAAAGTACAAATATGCCCCTAAGTATTGTTGACATATAAGAAGATGTATTTTAAGATTTAGAAAAGCGTCACCAAAGACCTGCATTAGTGATTGGCCTTGTTCACTCTAAGGTGTAAGATTTCGAGAAAAGATTGGATTTTGTGTAAGAAAAATTTGAATAGTTAGGAGAAGGAAGGGGCCTGCGCAGGTACAGAACAGAAGATGGAACTACAGGCATACACCAAACAGAGCTTTTGAAGCAGAGGTTCAAGGCATATCTTGGAAAAGGAATGTTTTTCCCATTGCCAACAGTTATAATATGAAATAAACTCCCATCATATCCTCTCTCGGTATATTTAAGAAGGCCCGGACCATGTCCTGGAGAGACGTGGCATTGTCGTGCATTAACTTTTCATAGGAATTAATAGTGACAACTGACACCAGGTCCACAGGGACCAGACAAGATTCTTAGGATGTCTACAATACATCTATCTATATGAAATGTATCTACTTCAAAATCACATAACGTGCATCAATATAAAATGAGTCCACTTAAGAGTCACATGTACATCTTTATAGAATGAATCGATTTCATAATCACATAACATGCGCTTATCTAAAATGAATCTACTTCAGTCATAACATTCATCTTTATAAAGTGAATCTACTTCAGCATTACATAAGTGCATGTTAGAAATAGGGTCTCTAGTTGGCAGTCGGTTTGCACCCTGTCCAAGTAGGGACCCTCACTCTAGTCAGGATAAGGGAGATACCCACTCAGATAACCCCTGCTCACCCTCTTGGTAGCTTGGCACAAGCAGTCAGGCTTATCTCAGAAGCAATGTGTAAAGCATTTGCACATAACACACAGTAATAAGTCAAAACACTACAAAAGGACACTACAACAGTTTTAGAAAAATAGCCAATATTTATCTATATAAAATAAGACCAAATACGATAAGAATCCAACATACAGTAAGAAAAATATTAATTATGCAAGATTTACTCAAAACTACAGTTCTTTGAAGTCGATAGCTCCACCTGGGGCTATCACGGCGTCGTGATCAACAAAACCAACAGTTCAGGCAGGCCGCGGCGTTGCGGGCCAGCTACGGTGTCGGGAAGACCCGCAAACAGTACCTTGGATTTGCAGGGCGTCGTGATCCTTGCGGTGAGCTCCAGAGGGCGGCGTCACTGACGTCGCGGTGTGGTGTCTGGAGTCGTTGCAGGAGTTGTTGGGCCCTTGAGGTCACATGCGTTGCAGATCGAACTCCAGGCTGATGAAGTCAGGTGCGCCAGCGTGGATGCCGTCGGGGCTGCGGTGCGAAGTGGGACGATGCAACGTGCGGTGCCCACAGGTCACGGTGTAGGCAGCGGCTCGGTGACCGTGTCCAGTGGCGTCGGTGAGACCAGGGCTGCGGTGTGAAGCGGGGTGGTGCGACATGTGGTGTCCACAGGTCATGGTGCAGGCAGCGGCGGCGCTGAAGCGCTGTCGTCGATAGGCCCAAGCCAGCGGATGGGACTGTGCTTCATGAACCCTCACGAGCGGTGTCCACAGGCCACGGTGCAGGCAGGATGCCTGGGGACGAAACAGGAGTCGATGGTGCTGGCGTTGGTGGACCGGGGCTGCGGTGCGGGATGGGACGGTGCTTCGTGGACCTCATGAGCGGTGTCCACAGTGCAGGCAGCAGCGCCGGTGTCAGCAGGTGCGGCGTTGCCGGGGATGCCCAGGCTGCGGTGTGAGCAGGCAATGCCTGAGTGCGGGGCCCACAGGTCGCGGTGCGAGCAGCAGCTCGGTGAAGTCGTCCGAAGACGGCGTCGGGGAGACCAGGGTCGCAGTGCGAAGCGGGGCAATGCGACTCCGTGTGGCGTCAGTAGGTCACGGTGCAGGCCAGCTTCGTTGTTGGCGGCGTCACAGTGGTTTCTCCTCTTGAGCAGCACAAAACACACAGTTCCCAGTGCTGCAGGTCAAGGAAACTGAAGTCTTTGGTGTCCCTGAGACTTCCAACAGGAGGCAAGCTCTACTCCAAGCCCTTGGAGAACTTTCTCAAGCAGAACACACAGCAACGTTCCCTCTTTGCACTCTTTTTAGGCAGAAGCAGCAACTGCAGACCAGTCCAGCAAAGCAACACAGCAAAGGGACAGTACTCCTCCTTCAGCTCTTCAGCTCTTCTCCTGGGCAGAGGTTCCTCTTAATTCCAGAAAGATTCTAAAAGTCTGGGGTTTTGGGTCTGCTTCTTATACCCAGTTCTGCCTTTGAAGTTTGCAAACATCAAAGCAAAGTCTCAAGTGTTTGCAAGATCCTTCGTTGTCCAGGCCAGGCCCCAGACACTCACCAGGGGGTTGGAGACGGTATTGTGTGAGGGCAGGCACAGTCCTTTCAGGTGTGAGTGACCACTCCTCCCCTCCAGCACAGGTGGCTAATCAAGATATGCAGGCTACACCCCAGCCCCCTTTGTGCCACTGTCTAGAGGAGAGGTGTGAACAGCCCAACTGTCAAACTGATCCAGACAGGGAATCCACAAACAGGCAGAGGCACAGAATGGATGAAGCAAGAAAATGGCTACTTTCTAAAAGTGGCATTTTCAAACGCACAATCTTAAAATCAAATTTACTAAAAGATGTATTTTTAAATTGTGAGCTCAGAGACCCCAAACTCCACATGTCCATCTGCTCCCAAATGGAATCTACACTTTAATCAGATTTAAAGGTAGCCCCCATG
This sequence comes from Pleurodeles waltl, assembly GCF_031143425.1. Taxonomy (NCBI): domain Eukaryota; kingdom Metazoa; phylum Chordata; class Amphibia; order Caudata; family Salamandridae; genus Pleurodeles; species Pleurodeles waltl. The sequence goes on from NC_090446.1 coordinate 306,145,128, forward strand.
TTAACCTAGGAGAGGGACAGGCCTTGCAACAGTGAAAAACGAATTTAGCAATATTTCACTGTCAGGACACATAAAACACATTACTATATGTCCTACCTTAACCGTACACTACACCCTGCCCTTGGGGCTACCTAGGGCCTACCTTAGGGGTACCTTACATGTAAGAAAAGGGACGGTTTAGGCCTGGTGAGTGGGTACACTTGCCAAGTCGAAGTTACAGTCAAAACTGCACACACAGACACTGCAGTGACAGGTCTGAGGCATGATTACAGAGCTACTTATGTGGGTGGCACAACCAGTGCTGCAGGCCCACTAGTAGCAGTTGATTTACAGGCCCTGGGCACCTTTAGTGCACTTTACTAGGGACTTACCAGTAAATCAAATATGCCAATCATGGATAAATCAATCAACAGTACAATTTCTATAGGGAGCAGTTGCACTTTAGCACTGATTAGCAGTGGTAAAGTGCGCAGAGACAATAAACCAGCACAAACAGACCTGAAAAAATAGGAGGAAGAAGGTAAACATTTTGGGGATAACCCTGCAAAAAGGGCCATTTCCAACAGTGCATTTACATATAATAAATATACTTCATAATCACATAGTATACATCTTTCTAAAAACAAATCTACTTCAGAATCACATAAAGTGTATCCATATAAAATGGATCTACTTCAGAACCACATAACATACATTTTTATAGAATGAATCTAATTCAGAATCGCACAACCTGTATCTATACCACATGGATCTACTTCAGAATCACATGTATCAGATGTATCAATATGAAATTAATCCATTTCAGAATTACACAACATGCATTTGTATGAAATGAATCTACTTCAGAATCGTTTATCTAGTGTTTGTCCTGAAATTCAGGCTTCGTGGCATTGTGATGATTTTGCACTGGAAAAAATAATTCTATATTCAATCTATATTACAAAAATAGATATCTTTCAAACATAGAGTGTTGTTTACGCCTTTATTCAAACCAAAGAGAAACGCCGGAAAACCAGACAATTAGACAAAATATTGTGATCTACAAGCCTCAAATGTTTTTACTATTTTGAAGTATGCGATACCCTGCATTCCAAAGCTGGCTAAAATGGCCTCCTTCTATATCTTCGTTCTCAGGAATTAAAAGCCTACAGCCCTTTACTCTAAATTCAGAACAGGTATGGAAGCCCTAGTACTATCACACCTTGACAGTGGATGCTCCCAGGTATCACTGAAGGCATTCTCCAATGTGTTTCAGAGAAAGTGCCAGTGGCTGAGATTACTTCAAGCATTCCTCTCATCGCTTTGTTGTTTTTGTAGTATGCTGTAAGGAATGAAACAAAAATGTAAATTGACACAACAGAGTAATGGATGAGGAGAGCTCTCTCAAAGCCCCTAATAGTATGTATACTATGTTGAATTTTATTTAAATCTAAAGATTTGGGCTACTGCCAGACAAAAAGGTAAAGTGGGCTCTATGATCTCGTTTACTATGTGTAGTATTTACTTGCTGCCTTTCAGGCAGAGGAGGATCTTGAGGGGCTAAAAGTGGAGCAGGGGTCAAAACTCTGAAGTCATCTTGGTCAAATGGATCATTGACGTCACTTCCGTTCCCCAGGCATTTTGAGGAAGTGACATTCACGTAATATAAGTGACCAATCTGCAGGGACTGCAGACAATGATAGCAGCTGTCCTTCGACTAATTTACAATTGTTGCTTGTTCCAGCTGCCATTTTCAGACTCAAAATAATATTGCGATAATCAGAAGAAACAAGCACGTGACTTTATATAGTAGAATATACAAAGGAACATGATACTCATTCGACCTAAATTGTAACAGGAAAAATTAGATATTCGAGAACCATAAAAACTGTAATGTTCTTTATTATGAATAAAAGTGTATACATCTTTCAAGAAGAAGTAATTAAAAGAGGGTGGCGAGGAGACGAGGCACGGGTATAAGACATCAAAACACCATATTTAATAGTGGCAAGTAATTATTTCTTCATTAAAACTTCAAAAGGCAATAAAAAATCTCTCAGAGAAAGGCTGATGATTTACCATAAATAATTGACAACAGATTTATAAAAAATGCTCAGGTTTCTTTATAAGAGATCATTCCTGCATATTTGCATTAAACCACATAATATGTAGATGACTTAAACTATGTGTTGTTGCCACACTACGGATGACAAGGAGGCAAAATGATGCAGACTTGTTATCCTTGGGTACACATGTTGGTTGTGGGTATGTTCTTCTCTGTTATGCTATATCATGTTATGTTATGGTATGGTATGTCATTATGTTATGTTTGATACAATATGGTATAATATGTGTTATATTTGGTGTTATGGTATGTGTTTGTTTTATGTCATATTAGAACATTGGAAGTTGGCAGCTCCATTGAAAACAATGGAGTGCTGCCGGCTTTTACAGGCCGGTAAAAGCCCGCAGCGCCAACATTCCAATGGGCTTTGTTCACAGCAGCAGCTGTGAACAAAGCCTCACGGAGCCCGAGGGGCGGGCTCCGTGAGCAATTTGTTTTTTTTAAGAGAACATTCTGCCCTGAGTGGCAGAATGTTCTAATAGCCTTAGAACCCGCCGTAGCGGGCTCTACCGGCTACTAAAGGCCCTTTCCCTTGTTAAATGCCCTCGCCTTCGGCTCGGGCATTTAACTCGGGAGCGGGCCTTTAATAGCCGGTATAGCCCGCTACGGCGGGTTCTAAGGCTATATTATAATTTATGTTTTGCATTTTGTGTCATGTTGTATAGTGGTATGGTGTCGTATGTTATGGTTTTGTGTTATGTTAACTACGCCAGGGATCCTGCTCCTTCAGATTCAATGTGTTGGACCGTTAGTGACACCATTATTCATGCATTTTACATGAGGGTTTAATTACTCTGTCATTTTGATCAAATGTGATTCTCATTCTTGGAGAAGAAACTAGCAAACTACCCTAAAGGACTCTAATTGGTTAATGCAAAAGGGTAATATCCATGCACAGGTTTAATGCCGACCTCAAGGTCTACCCACCTATTATTGCAGGATAATTGAAAGTCCCCACTGCCCATGCTGGCTGCAATCATTTCATTATTCACACGCAGGCCTTAACTATGAGTGGCCCAGTAAATGCAATTTTCCCCACATCGAGTAGGCAGCAATACAGTGGGTACTGGTAACTCAGGGGTGAGGACCATCTGGCCCATTACGAGTTGCACTCTGAGGCCCACTGATAAATGAGGAATTACCAGAAAATCCGTAATTCTGGCTTTCACACAGATATTTCCACAGCTAAACACTGAAGGGTTGTGGCAGATCTGTAATTCTAATGGAGCCGGTAACTGCTGTTAGTGGGCCCATCGCAAACAAGAGGCCGTTTGTAATGAGGGTCTTGGAGGAGGATTCCAAGGATCTGGTAATCCCGTTTGCACTTCCATTTCAGGTCAGAACTATGTTACAATTGTCCTGGCAAAGTAGGTGGGAATATGACGTAACAGAATTAGGGAAAAATATACGTAATGCTGTGCGTAAATACCGCTTTTCCATGTTATTCCTTAATCTAAATATTAAAACTAGAATTCCCTAGTACAGATGTGGTAATCCTGCCCGCCAGAGGTAACGCCCGTAAATGGTAACCAGATTACTAGCTATTTGCCTTTAGGATGTTTCACGGAGTCTTCGCAGGGAACAAAGGGCCATATGTACGAACACTTTTTCCCATAGGCACAGAATGGGTAAAAACCTTTGCTACATCTGGCCCTAAGGCCGGCGCTGAATTCCCAGATCCCTCCAGCACACAAACCACCGGTTCTTAGTTGTATTTGTGCCACTTCTCCGTTTTGTTTTTTTTACTTCTTCAATCCGTGCCTGTTCCCTGTTACTATTTTTATTGCCCAAGAAAGAAATCATAAAAAATGATGAATTATCTAGCACTAAACACAAATGGAATTGTGTCCCAGCTTTTCACTGGCAGGTGCTTTTAAAGGAAATTTTAATGGTAGACCTTTTATTTTTTTGGAACCGTAAAGACTGAAAGAACCTTTGATCAGCAGACTATACACAAGTGTTCATTTGCTGTATCGTCTGAGCAGTTTTAAGGAACAGGTGCAGCTTTAAAGTTTCAGCCAGTAATCTATTGTACTAATTGTCACCTTTTGAATGTTCTATTTAGACCTTGCCTACTAGACAATGGGTGCACTGTCTGTTGTAAAACGTATTGTTAGTTTACATTTGGTCTCTAGCCTGCCAATTGTTTATCATTGGTTGGCTTCAATGTCATCCTTCTTTACTTGCTTCTTGCTCATTACCTGTGTGAGCTTTACTGTTTCTTCATGCATTTGTCCTTTCCCTGGAGCATGGGCGCATCACATGTGGCCTTCCATTGTTCGCTTTTAAGGTGCTACTTTTTTCTTTTTGTTTAAGCACTCTATGAGAATGCATGTGTTTTCCAGCTGTCTCCATCACGCATACTTCTTCTCCTGTTCTATGTGTTCCTCTCTCTCACCCATGTGCTTCTCTTCCACTACCTCCACATTGTTTTCTTGCCTGTGCTTCTCAGCCCACCTCCACATTGCTATTTCGTGTGTTTCCTCCCACCATGCAGCACTAAACTTTTCTGCCACTCTGGCTTTTGCTTCCCCCACTTGTTGCTTCCCGCACCCGTGCCCTGATTTTGTTTCTGCCTCCAAATCTGAGGCCCCAGTGCTGCCTTTCCCTGTCACTCACACCCATGTGTTGTTTCCACCCACAGTTGCTTCTCCCTCTGTGTTGTTTCCTGTCCATCTGCTGTAAACAAACCATGCTTTCATGTTTTTATTTATTTTTAGTTACTGATTAAAATCAGATCAGTAACACAAAAAAGAAGGATCCGCACCTTGAAATTATGTGGTCATCGACGTCAACGCTTTTATTTTTTGTTGATATTCTTAAACCATTATGGTCCAAAGGGTGCGACCTATTTATTTCTTGTTTCATCCTGTGGCCATTTGTGATTAGTCCCTAATACTCTCTGAGCACGGTAGATGACAGAGATGAAAAGGACCAGTAAAATAGAGCTAAAGAGGTAAAAAGTGTAGGCTAGTGGCAGTAGAGGCACTGAGTGGAATCAAGACAAGGCAGCCTCGGGGTCACGCAGCACCAGCAGTGAGTTCGTAAGAAAACAGCTGACCCATGGCACTTCCGTTTTATAAAAACTAAGTGGTGACTCTAACAACACAGACTTCCAGATCTAAATCCGCCCCTATTCTCAAATCGGGCTTCTAGTCTGATAAAAAGGAGGAGTGATTTAGGCTGCAAAATAAATGGTAATTGGCAGACCTTTAGGATCCACATAGACAAAACGATTTGTTAACACTCAACCAGGAAAGTGACCTAGTCTGTTATATTCTAAGTGAGCATGTATTCAGCTAGCTATCACTGTGGAGTGGTTCTTTTGCAGCTGATATGTGAAATGTAGTCTGACATGTAGGGAACTTGGGTGCTTCAGAAGACCTGAAAGGGCTGGGGCAGAGAGTGTGTTTCATGCTGGTCCTTTGAGTTGGTTTAATTAAAGGAAATGAAATAACTTAAAAATAGGCGGTTCTCGCGGTTTTTAAATAATCATGCTTAGAACTGAAGCTAAGGAGAAGTCAAGTGAAACATAGAGGATATGATGAAAGAAAAATAGAGTACAAACTTTATTTTCTATAGTGAAAAGAACAAGAAAAATAAATCTGCTCGAAAACAAGGGACGCAATGTCTGCCCGGTTTTCGATAACCATGGAAATATCCTTAGGTAATCTCTGGGCCCATATGTTCAGCCCTATTCTGTGTAGGTGATGGTAAAATAATCAATACATTTGAGGTGTAGTTTTGTTACTGTGAGAGCTCTGGATGAACACGAAGCATATGAGATATTTTGTAATAGAATTCACAATATTCTTTCACTTCAGCTAACTGCAGCCATAGACTTTTTCTTTCCTTCTACCCAGGATCCAATTCCTATTGGAGTACAATCTCCAACTGTGTAACCCCCACTGGGTGGTGTGTGTCTGTGAAAGTAAGTTGTGTGCTAGCGTGGGTCATCATATGACATAGGGTGTTGTTGGCATGAAGCCAGATCTTTAAGTGGACCGGGTTCCTCACTATCGGACACTATATTCACGTCCTTAACTTTACTGAAAATGATACTTATCTATTTATGAACCATTAATATAAAAGGTAAAGGTACTCCATGTAAGAGATTTAGTTCCTGTTTATATTTCACATATTTTACTTAATTTTGCAACAAAATACCAGCCGGTGGTATATGTCGGGATCACAAAATTAAGTTATTGTGTTTAAATCACGCCCCCATTGATGTTTGGCCACGCTCCTTTCAGAACCCCCCACTTTTTGCATCCCACTGAAAGCCCTGGATGAAGCTAAGATGCTCTGATGATCGTCACCCGTTGGCTCAATTTGTCCCTCATCAGGCAAGGAGAAACGAACCGTGCCAGATTTTCGGGATATCCACATATAATTAATTTGCTTACAATTAATCTAATTTGATTCTATTTACACAGTGAGTGGTAAGCTTGAATACATTTTATGAATCTGAGGATTCTAAAAACATAACTGGATTGTACTCCCAGCCATGGCACCTAAGATGACCATGTTGCTGTTCATTTGTTCTAATATGTTGTAAAAACAATGCCCCTTATTTAGCATGTAGATTTTTTTGCATAGATAGGAATGTATGAAGTGACAGAGCCTGATGTTTACTCCGGATCTAGTGTTTTTTTAATGAAAGTAAAAGCAAAATTATTTCGTTTGCAGAAACTTATAAAGCAGATCTCTTTATGATTCAGGGAGTAAGTATCTTTTTTTGCTGAAAACCTAGCTTTCAAAAATGTGTATGCAACTTTGGTGCAAGGATTGTCAGTGCCCCTAGCAAAATGAAAGTTTGTTAAATGGGTGCTCGCTCTCCCCTAGCAAAAAGGCAGTGATTACGTTATTTTTTTAAATATGGCATGCCTTTGAAGCCTCTAGGTTTGGAAATGTAAGACAATTGTCCATAGTGGCCATACTATAGCATCAGGCTGGTATATATAAGTGTTTGAGTAACACCTGATAAAACAATATGGGAACAAAACACCAAGAATTGTGCAGTTGACCACAGTGCAACCTCCTCAGTCCATTGGTTCAAGTATCTTTAAAAAGTAAGGGCTAACTGTACGCAGTAATGACCCACAGATGCTAAGTATGCTTTTGCCCCACCTCTTTCAATACCAAAACAGGTGTAGAGTTCAGCATCCCATCAACCTGTTGTCTCTTAGACACCCTATTGTTGGATCCCGTTCCCTTGTCATCCACCTCTAGTGGTCCATCCCATTTTCAGCACCTAAATACTCCTTTATCCTCTTCTGAGAAGTTAAAGTGGTTTACAGTCTTCTCCCACTTAGCTTCAGAGTTTGGTCTTAGCACCTCTTTCCCACCTTCCACCACACAGCTCTCCCTGCTCCACACATACCCGTTGTAGGAGAAATATCCCTCTGTGTGTGTTTTAGCGATCACCTTCCTCCTTTCTCTGAGCTCCTTGTCTATATGGTCATGTTTGACATTTACCACACGCATCTACATGTTTTTGGTCATTTGCTTCTCCCCGACTGATGACTCTTGGAAGACGAGGTATTCAGGGCTTCAGGTAGGCACCAATTGCATTGATTGACATACACCACCACTGTGCCTTTGTTGTTGATTGATTTTACCCTTCAGTCACCTTATTTACGCCACCGTAAAGGTATCACCTCCAAATCCCTGTCTCCGAGGTGGTTATCAACAAATCACTTACAGCTGTGCATGTTCCCTTGTGTTCCACACCAGATGCATCAATCTGCACTTATGAGCATTAAATTCCATTTGCCTGTGATTTATTCCATTTTATTCTGAAAGGTATAGAACAGAGCAGTCATTCCAGTCTGGTTTCTTGGATGGTCCATATTTAGCTGTATTTTTGTGTTTGATTGCTTAGAAAAGGTTGTCTAAACCCAATTATATTGGAAGTCCCGCAGACTGTCTCATTTCGGTTGTATGTCAGATTGTATGGACATAATTATTGTGTTCCTACTCAATCGTAGCCAGAGTACTGACTACCAAAATATCACCAACGAAAGTATATAGATGCAAATATAAATGTATTATTCTTAAATTTTGAGCGTAATAACCAACCAAAGTAATTTACCCTCATTTGTATACATTTAATTAAACACATGTCAATAAAGAACAATACGAAATTAATACTTATACATGAAAAATGTCATTGTAGGAGTACACAGGAAAACCACTAACCCCATTCTTGTGGTGGCAGGTATAATAAACATACTTACCACCACAATGTTTTGGGAGTTGATATTTTTGCTACAATGTTTTTCCCATGATATGTTGATACTAGACACTCGTGGTTGCAGGTGGAACGCTGCAGAAAATTTGACTGATTGCAGGGAGGAAGATTTGCTAGCTGAGGGGTTCATTCATATTGCAGTGGTTGAGCCAGGCCTTGAAGCGACTGGAGTCAGCGGCTTCTCGTAGCGGGGCTTGGGATTCATGAGGACAGCGAGTGATGGCCCCATGTGAGTCCAGTTGACGTGAGTTGTGAGGAATGGTTGGAAAAGAGACCCTGAACAGAACTACAAACCAGCTATGTGAATCCTGGATGAGCAAAATATTCATAATCCTCGTGGACAGCAAGGACAGGACTATCCGTCTTGGGCATGTCCTGTCTCCAGTGCTAAATGAGTCCAGAAGGCAGAAAATGAGTGGGACGTGCAGGTGATAGGGGGCATTCCTTTATAATGAGTGACAATTGTGTGCTGCTGATAGTCAGTTCAGCACACGCAGAGAGGAAGAGATGGGTGTAGGTGGCAACTCTCTTATAATGAGTGACTTGGGAACCCAAGTTGGGGAGAGAGAGGAAGTAAGGATTTACTTGTGTGCTTATTGAAAAGGGTTGAGAGAGACAGATCACAGGAGAGGCAGGGAAAGAAGAGGAGAAAGAGTGAGAGAGCAGGAGAACCGCAGTCCGGAATATCGAAATAGGAATACCGAATGATCATGCCCAAAATAATGAAATCTAAAATATTGAGGCGATAAGTGCAGAGAGTCAGGTATAAATTTACTGAAATTAACTCCACATCTAAATACTGTGAAAATATCAAAATATCATCAATTGCATACATATGGAGTTAGGCATAGAAAATCTATACATAACTACCAATCGATATTTTTGGTTTCAATATTCTGGTAACAATATTGTGGCAAATCGATATGTCTGCTTCAATATTCACAACTCACACCCGAAGGAGGGAAAGAGGGAGGCACAGGTGGGCATTCTCATGTATGATTCACGGACCGGTAACAGACAAGGGCATAGCTACCAATGTGCAGCCGGTGCAGTGGCACCTAGGCCCTGAGGCGTGAGAGGCTTACTGAACCCTGATTATTGCTGCATTTTACCACCTAAACAGCAGCTGTGGGGACCACTGTCCTTGCATGTTCTAGAGACCATGGCTTACTGGCTACGCTACTGCTGATCGATGAGGACAGAGGGAGACTGACTAGTGTCAGCTGCTGTGCTAGGGTTGGGAGAGATACAGTGGGAGAAGGTGTATGAGAGAGGGCAGCATTACAGAGAAAAGGTGAAAGAGAGAGCGTTCGGCAGGAGCTTTGGTATTGTGTGAAATGGGGTGAAACATCTTGAAAGAGAGATGCAGAAGAAGTAGAGAGTGATTTAAAGAGAGGGCTGTGGTCGGACGTTAGGGTTGGCCAGATCTATAGAACCAAAACCGGGACATTTTGCAAAAATAGAAGGACTACATATTTACATGAACGGAGCATCGCAGAATGACTGTTATCATCATCATCGGAATGCAGAAGAGGCACTAAGAAAATAAATCAAATGTAATTTTTTAAAACCAGCATCATACCTGTTAAATAAACTGCTTACTTATAACAGTTGTTAACTAGCACAGCTCTAGAATACCTAAAAAAGTGTCCTCACTGTTTTTAGTCAATCCCCTCTAAAAACCGGGACATGAGTCGAATTTGTTGAAATCTGCTGGGGCAGTGGGTGAAGAACCAGGACTGACCCAGCAAATCCTGGACGCCAGGGCACCCGATCGGACATGCTCTCATTATCTGTAGCTTTTCCGTGTGCTGGCACAAGGATGACAGACTGATCAGGAGAGAGAGTGCGTGAGAGAAGAATGGGAGCAGGTGGAAGAGTGTGAAGAGAGACAGGGCGAGATCAAGGGAACCTCAAGAGGTCCAAGGAGATGGTAAAGGAATAAGAGATTTCTAGAGAATAAATATTAGAGATGAGTTAAGAAAGGATGGTAAAAAGGGGGGAGAAGAAGAAAAGAGATAAAAACAGGAAGGAAGGAAAGTGTGGGTAAAGTGTGCGAGAGAAAGAGGAGCGAGAAACAAAATGGAAGATACAAATGGAAGAAGAGAGAAGGATGCGGAGGAAGCGGAGTGGTAGGTGCCTAACAAAGGGGTGAAAGAAACAGAGGAGCAGAAAAAGAGACAAGTAAAGCCTGAATAGCATTCAGAGAAGTGAGATGGGTTGACAGAAGGAAATCAGGAGAAAATAGAGGGAAGGCCGCGTGGAAGAAGAAACAAGCAAAGAGGAAGAATTCAGGAGATCGAAGCAGAATGCAGGAGAGAGGGGGAGAGAAAACACAAAGGAGGTGAGAAAAGAAGTTGAGATAAAGGGAGATGTAAGAATAGGGCCAAGGAGATTGAGGGGGGCTAGATTGCTAGAATGAGCTTGGGAGAGGGAAAACTCGACAGAGAGAACTGGAGAAAGGAAAAGAAGTAACGGAATGAGAGAGATTCTCGAAAAAAATCGATCCACGTACGCAAACCTTTTCTAAATCTCGGCCATGTCGTGTTTTATCGGCCCATTGTGTAAACTGGCATCAAGATCCAGGCTTATAGTGAAGTTAGATGGCACGAGCTGATCCTGATTGAGACGCCTTGACAGATCTATCTGGAAGGTCACTGAATGCTGCAGGACAGAGATCCCTCAAAAGAGCTTTACACCCACTATGGAAAAGCAAGGAATGAGGCTTATTGTTTAAAGCTGGTTTTCCGATGGAAAGCGGGGGGGTGTTCAGGGCCAGACAGGCTTTTTATTCCATCAGGCCTTTTCTGAGTGGGCTGAAGCCCTGGGAGGCTGGTTTTGAAAGCCAGGGGCTGCTCCTGGTGGCTTTTACCAGCTCCCAGAGGTTAACTGCAGCAGTCACAGTAGCTTTGGAAAGGGGAAGGGCGGTCTGAGAGGAGAGAAGCAGAGAGAGAATGGGTGGATGGAACGAGAGGCAGTGCACGAGGAGACAAAGGGAGTGGGCTGGTTTGAACATTTTTGCTTGTGCAGCTTTTGGGTCTCCAGTCCGGCCCTGAGGGTGTTGCAGGTGCATGCGAGCACGGTAGTGGTAGTGGAATAGAAGGTAATCTGAAGGTCAGGTGTGTGCACGTTGGTGTAGCCACAGCACTACAACATCCAGTGGTGCAGATTTTTCTGAGACCCAGTATTAGGAAAGCCAGGGCATTGTAAGGTCAGGACTGAGGTATTCTGGCAGAGCAGCGCTGGACTCAATAGGAGAATTGCAGATGTTGCTAGTGGTTAGCATTTGGAAATGGCATAACAAAATGTAGCCCCCCCCCCCCCCTGCAAAGCACCTGTAGGGGGCCTCTTCGCCCTAGAATCAGTCAGGGGTCTGTCACCTGTGCACAGTGTACTGTGCTGAGGGGACCCCCTGGGGCTCGACCACCCGCACCGTGGGGGATGCGGGAGCCTTTGTTACGCCCCTGGCTTTAGGAGACATTATCACGTCTGTGTGTGAGTTCCAGTACTGCACTTTCTGGTGGCGTGTGTGGTTAATCTTGTGATGCAGTGACAGGAATTATTTTAGGGTCCAGTACTGGAACAGTAGAGACCCCATGGAGAGGTTGTGGCATTACAGCCTGAGATACCTACTAGGGAACCGGACAGCCAGGTCCGAGCCTTCGCATGGGCTCAACATCCGGTGGTTCTGGGCAAATTACTTAATCTCGCAGTGCCTTTTAAAAGATGAACGTGTCCTTGTGTAAAGTAACTGGTGCTGATGTAAAGTCCCCCAATAGCTTCGGAGTACGTTTGGGCTATATAAAACGGCAAACGAAAAACACTGAATAAATAAGCACTTCCCTGTTTTATATATAGCGTGATTGCACTATACCATTCACTCAAACATCTCGGATGCTTTTGGAGAAACCATAGTACCTTTGATTCCAGTTTCCACCCCTAAGGAACTTTATTTTCTTTTAAAGATTAAATAATTTAGAAAATGAAAAGTTTTAATTGATTACTTAGATTTTCATATATTGAATTAATTATACATCGAATTATATAACTAAAGTGTTCCTTTACTCATTAATGTCTGCAAACATTCACTTGCACATCAGGTTATCCATTTAGTCAGCCAATCACTCCTTTGCTGAGTCGTCCTTTTTTGCTCATCCACTAATGCCACCAGTGAGATCCTTTAGGAAGAGCTGCACAAATTGACTTATAGTTTGTCTTAAAGTCAGCTTCTTAAATTTCTGAAATAAAGTACATCTGATAAAATAAAAGGATCTACGAAAGAAAGAATTCATTGAAATTGCTGCAACTCTTCTAACCTGTGAGAGCCCTCTTGAAATAATTCCTGCTTTGATAACAGTAATCGATGCCTGACTTTTCAAGAATATATGTTTGTTGCAAAGAAAGAATAATTTACCACCCTGTTTGAATTACATTCAAATATGTAGTTTACTCTGTTGCAGTTATATAAATTATGCTACTTTCCTTGGCCAATTCAATCGGACTATTGGCACCTTTTGTGGCAAAATTCTCACCCACTTAGTGCTTGATAATAGCAATCAATAACAGTAAAGTGACAGGTTAACATCTGCATCTGCGTTATGGAGATGTTTTGTAGTAGTCGAGCTAGAACCAATTTGAGTTGAAATCTGCATATTACAATGTATACCTATGTGCCAAGTGTCGAAAATCTATAACTTTATTTAACATTATTTGACCACAAATCAAATAATTCTAAGGGCTCTGAATATACACGTTCACTTACTCAAGAGTTTTTAAATGGTAAAGTTCACAGATTCCTTAATTATCTGGAATGTTCCATATTGTTGTGATAGTTTGGATAGTTTAAGAGGATTAGTAACGACTTGCTTGTAGTTTGCAGAAGAATTATTTCTTTGGGAACAGATTCCATGTTTGAGTTCTGGTTCTCTGCTTAGATAAAAGAGTAATTTCTGTTGTTTCCACGGGCTGGGCTATTCATGTAGTTAGTCTAGGTGTAAATATGTTTAATCTGTCCCTAATGGTAGACTCAGACCCACACGAACCTACGTCATCGTGGCTGTAACAGCTCTCTCCCTATGTCATTCCATCTGAGATAGATACTAGCTAAAAGTAGTGCTCTACCAAAAACCACAACAAAATTCATAAGGTAAGGACGTGTTGAAAAGTTGAGGCTTTAGGGGAAATGTATAAAATTCTTCAAAATGATTTGATGTATCTAGATCCAAATACACCTTTTCATTCAAGATTGAAAACTAGACTACTAATAGAGTGCATCCAAATGACTCCCAGGTTCAGTAAAAAAAAAGAAAAAGTGACTTTATCCCTGTGGTCAGCATCCTGGAAAAGAGGCCAATACGTTTTATCAGCATCTAGATAGTGGTGACTCAGGCAATGGGTCTGAAGATATTGACCAGATATTAGAGCCCTTGGAAGAAGCTCAAACAGAATTCAAGAAACAAGTACTTTGAGACTAAATTGGGATGGAAACCAAACAGTTAGACAAGCAAGAATTATGGATGGTAAAAAAGTGAAATAGTTGGCAAAATTGTATGTTTTATTTGGTCTGTGTGTATTGTGCAGGCATGAACACTCAGGGCGTAAAACATAACACTTTAGGTGTTATCAGGAGATATGTAACATGTGTTTGGGCTTACATCATGCATGCAAAGTTTTGTAAGAAGTTAATGGGGTATATGATTACATTATAATTTTAGATGAGGCTAAAGTGATGGGGCTGAGTGAATAGATACTGCAGTGATAAGAAGGAAGCTCTAAATTGAATACTGAACCATCAAAGTGAGGAAAATTAAACAACATGGGGAATAGTTTTACGTTTGCTAAAATTGACAGAAGCACCTCTTTTGACAGCATAATGAGAAGCTTGGACTGAGTACTTACAAAAGAACATTAATTTGTGATGAAATAAGTAGGTTTTAGATTTAGCAGCACTGCTTTCATCTGCGTTTGGATTGAATAGCTGGAATTTGGTAGCAGATAGGACCATTACTCTTGTACCGTCTACTGGAGTTCTGACTACTCATGGAATGCTGACCCAAAAGATTTACTGGTTTATTTTTGTTTTCTCCCCACTATTTGTTAGGCTTCTGTCTTGGGCATTTTTTTACTGTTTTGTCTGACTGATTTGTTTTCAAATACTGAAAACTTGAATATTTCATATCAACCACCCTTCTTCGGTCTCATACGATGACCTGCTGAAAAAGTTGCCTATACCTGCCTGATCATTTTATCATAATGGAAAAAGCTAGCCCCCACACAGGACATAATCCCTATTTTCCAGGACCAGGAGATCAATAAAATGCGTGACCCAATAAGGACCTTGACTGCAAGCCGCATACCTGGAAAAAATAAAGGAATTATGGTACATTTTCATTACATCATGCTAGAGTACATAATTCCTAATACTACCTGTTATTCTACATCACCTTGGGGCCAAATGTACTAACATTAGGAGTGCCGATTTCCCAATGTATGAAAATCAATTGAGTTTCATTAGAGATTCCTAGTGGGTTACAAATAGAGCTATCTCATTTATATTAATGAGATACATCGCAATTTGCGGCCCATTAGGAATCCAAGCCATCATAAAGATGGTGGCCTGCTGGGCTTAGCAGACCACCATGTCTGTGATTGCTTTTTAATAAAGCAATCCTTTTTGTTATTGCAGCCCGTTTTCTTTAAATGAAAACAGGATGCATTTAAAAAGGGTAAGAGTAGGCAGTGGCCCATATGTCAATCAGTAATTAGACAGGCCCTGTGGGATAGAGTCACAGGGGCCAAAAATCAGCCCAGGTAAGGGGGTTGTGTGCCCTCCTCTCCCATAAATCCAGCAACAGGCCCCGGGAGATGGGGTCCCCTGGGCCAAAAACTGCCCAGGCAGGGGGGGCACATATTCCCCTCCCCTATAAAGATGCGGTGAGCCCTGGGGGATGAGGGTCTAAGGAGCCACAATCAGCCCGGGAAGGGGCTGCATGCCTCCTCTGGGTTGGCTGCATTGAAGGATTGGGATCACAGGGCCTGACCATGTGTAGCATGGTGTTGGCTGCATGCCGGGGGTTGGCTGCAGGGCCTGACCAGAGGCCCGTCCCTGAACCAGCCTCACACTGTGCAGAGCCGAAGACTGTGCTTGGAGTAGGGTTGGCTGCATACAGGGGGTTGTATGCAGGTCCTGGTGTCAGGCTAAGCCTGCTGACCTACCCCCACCTCGCTGCCCACGGCCAAAGGCCATGCATGATGGAAATTGGGTTAACATATGGTAATTAAATATTACTTAACATTCACAAAACACTAGAAATTCACTGAAAAGAAACGAAGGTCATAGGGACCCGCTATCCAATATTCCGACATATTTATGTTTCTCTTCTCATCCTCATACTATTAGAGATACTGACGCTGGGTGCCTCTGAACCCTAAGTGATCAGATCGCTAACCTTACTTACACACCTACTGAGTAATGTTAGAAATTAATCTCTTACACAGGACTCCTTATACCCAAGATTGGTACCCACCCTAAACTGCTGGTAGACTTAGACCCTTATCCACAAAACCCCGGTCTTATTACTAAGGTGGAAATACATAGGCAGTTTATGTTAAAGAACCAACTTCTACTCAATAAATCACCCTTCCCAGAAAATAATTTTCTAAGTCTCCATATGTACACTAATGATAGTTCATGTTTTCGGTTTATACTATTTTGGAAATGTTTAGCATTTAGCATTCTTACCCCTATTGCAGGTCTTTCATTTATTTTGACCTGTTTCCTGAGTTCTGTGACGGTCGATCTCTTACACCGCTATCATCTCCCCGACATTCAGTGAAAAGGGTCGGTAGGAGTTTGGGGGGGAAGTGTAGGGGTTTATTGGATGTTTTTCTTTTTTATGTTTGTGATTTGGTATATTTTAGTGTATTCCTTTCTTTTGCATTGCTCAAGTTATATGGCGTGACAAATCACCTCTGAGCCTTTTTACTACCTACTCACTGGCAAAAAGGCACCTCCATGCAGATTTCAATAGAGGTAGCAATGATACAGCTGCCTCCTTGAAGGCTGTCTTTATGGGCACTGATTCTGACTCTTAGGACCTGACCCCAATCCATCTGGATACATTGTTAGTCCAAGTAGCTCCCTTTGCTCATGTGTTTCACTACCATACATACGCTCTTACAACATGACTAACAATCCCCTTGACGAGAACCTAATGGTGATCTCCCTCAATGTTAAAGGGTTCAACCATCCAGTTAAAGGAAACAAAATTGAGAACTATCTACATAAACTTAAAGTTGATGTAATCCTACTGCAGGAAACCAAAATTGACTTCAAAGAAATGACCTAATTTGAAAATAATTGGATTAGTTCTCCTGTCATATATAAGAAAAAAGGGGTGCTAACTCTGATCTCCAAAATTGAGGCTTCTATATAGGATCACACAGGACAGACAATGAGGGAATATGGATCTTAGCAAAACTCTCTAAAAATGCAAATTGCTTTGATGTCCTCAATGGATACGGATAGGATTCTGATGACCCAGATTTCTGGGACTCCCTTTCTACCAAACTAAGCCAGATCCCAGACAACGGATTACTCATCATGGGCAGTGACTTTAATCGCCCCCCTGATGACACTCTAGATAGACAATCCAAGGCCTCATTGCAGCCCTCTACATCCCTTAAGCTGTTCTTTAAACTATGCTCAAGATTGAAAACTTCATGAGTCTTGGAGACTGCAACACCCTCAGAGCATGGACTACCCCCTTTTCTCCAATCCACACAAATCATACTCATGAATCGATTACCTCATGATTTCCAACACACACACTCACCTGATGAACCAAACATGAGGGTCAGTGTGAGACCATCCTGTCGAATCTGGGGGTTCAATGACGTGTCTTTTAAAGATCCTACGTCCTACATCCAGAGACATCATTGAAAACACCATACTAAGCTAAATTAAAGACAACTCAGTGATAGATATCTCACCCATCACCTACTGGGATGTGCGTAAAGCCACCTTTGAAGGCTCATTAATTGAGATACAATCTAAATTAAACAAAACATACAATAACAAACTGCTGGAGCTAGAGAAGGACATCAGGAATCCAGAGGCTAGTCACATTTCCAATTTAGATGCCCAAACACTCTCCCTCCTTACAGACAAAACATTCAAATATAATAGAATTTTTAGTGAAAAAGCTGGGATCTGGATTAATAAATACAAAAGCCTAAAAGTATGTGAAGCAAATAAGCTAGTAAAATGTTGGTGTCACATCTGAAGCCTAAACAGAACCATAGGGCATTACTGCACTAAAAGATAAGTTGAACTAAACGCATACAAATTCCCAAAAGATCCTAAAAGTCTTCAGAGATTTCTGTAAATCACTTTAAGAAGATGGATCAGAATCCTTCACCAACAAATGGAGAGAATATTTAAAAAAACATACAATTACCTACTATCACAAAACCATAGAAGAATAACCTTAACTCATCGTTGACCTCAGATGAGATCGCAGAGGTTGTTAAAGCCCTTAAACCACACAAAGCACCGGGACCAGATGGCTACACTGCTATCTTTTATAAAACATTCACTTCAGTTCTCAGTCCCACATTAGACCTCTTTCGCCATTTTACAAAGAAAGGAACTGTTTCAGACCCCACTGGCAAGGCCACCATTGTAATGCTCCCAAAATAAGGTAAGGATCCAACCCTTGTGAAAAACTATAGGCCAATCTCATTGAGTCGATGCTTCAATGCAAACATCTATGCCAAAATACTATGCAAAAGATAAGGAACCCTTTTACCACAACTGAATAGCCAAACACAGGATGGTTTAATGTGTATCTAATGACAACACTTGCCTCCTATGCCATATCCTTGAGAGCCAAGTCCATCGCCTCTGATACCGGGGCGATAATGCTGGATGCTTAAAAAAAAACATTTGATATAATTTCATGAGCATTACTATGTGAAACCCATTTAAAATTCAACTTGGACGAGATTTTCACAAGGATGGTCATGGCTGTCTATAGTGGTCTTCAGCTAGAGTATGAGCTGGTGTCTCCTGCCCCCTCTCTTTAATCTAGAAAGAGGTACTAGACAGGGCTGACCTCTATCCTCTTCTTTATTCATTTTGACTTTCAAGCACCTACTCCATAATATGCAAATTAACATTTAGATTGTCAGTATCACCTTCAATAATACCACTGTGAAAGTGGTGGCCTATGCCGATGATATTCGGATTGTGACTGAGAAAGCACACTGTTCCATTACTGCATTGCTAGAAATAATTGATTATGCACAAGTTGCAGGATATAAACCTAACAAGGAAACATCTGAAGTCAAAGGATTAATTAATCTCTGCACTAGTGATCTCTTAGAGAATTGAGGGCTGGCCTGGCAACCCCAGTTCTTAAAATATCTAGGCATAGAAATTAGATCAGACCTGAAAGAAACCCTGCATCACAACAAACAACTGACATTGAAGAAAAATGAACATTTGCTTGATATAAGGAATCCCAAATTTATTACCTGGTGGAGCAAAATAGAGACAATCGAGGGATATTGACCCCAGTAGTAAATTATCTAATAAATATACTTCCCTTACCTCTGTCCAAAGACTCCCACCAAACAATAGACAAGATATTAACAAAATGTATATGACAAAATAAACACCCTAGAATTTTCATCAAACAACTATGTCTGCCACAAATCTATGTGGAGCTTATCTGACTGACTTTAGAAACTACCAAACCCCTTTTTTTTAGCTAATGGGGCTCCCTATGGTTTTCCCAATATCTAGATTACACTTGATGACCTCATGCCATAACGCTCTTATACGGCAAAACCAAGTCCTCCCTACCAGCCAAACATATCTTTAACAATTCAAAAAGGGCTCTTATGAAAATTGATAAACTTCTGGAGACTCAAATTCACCAATCTAACCTGATCCTGCTTTGGAATAATCCTAAATTTAGAATACAAGGCTCACCCAAATATTGGGACTCTTGGTTATCCAAGGGTATCCATTTCCTGAACAATTGGGTACACAACAAGCCTCTCTTTCCTTTAGAGAAATACAACAATATAAATTAGTAGATGTAGATTTTTATGATTTCCTAAAACTCAAAGCTAGTATATATAAGGCTAAATGTACCTATGATGACTCCTCACTCCCCTCAATCATTTTCACCTTTAACAAATCTGGTCACCAAAACTTCAAATTCTAACCCCTCTTAGAACCCAAAAGCACACGCATGACCTCCATCTTACTAAAGAAATGGGTCACACTTGATACCATATCGTCGGATGACTGGAGCCTGATCTGGAAATCGGCGGTCTCCCATAAAATTACCTCTTATCCCAAATTAAATATTGGCTCCTACAGAGGACATTTTGGACTACCGCTTTTCTCCATAAGATGTCTTTTAGAGATTACCCAATGTGTTGGAACTGTAATAAAGTCACCGCCAATCTTCCACACCTACGTTTCTACTGTAGTACTGTGTCCCATTTTTGGGACAGAATATTCAACTTTATCTGGTCCTTATATGAGATCCAGCTGGATCATGATTTTATCTGACTCATCCAAGGCTTCCTGGATCCACAGATCAGGAATTCTAATGACAGTCTATTGATAGACATTTTACTGACTGCGGCCTGTAAGTCCGCACTTGCTAATTGTAAACATACTGCTGTTCAAATAGTGGCTGAACTGGATTTCCCACTTAAGAGGTGCCGATAGCATTACTCTTTAAAACCTCCCCTGGAGACCACAGATCAGATCCTTATGGAAGACGCTAGATAACTACTTGGCAACATTCCAAACCTCCTTGAACACCGTCTATATTACTCATTGCATGTCTATTTGGCAAGATGGTACTTGTAACCATCTCTTCATATTAATTCCTACACACAAATAACAGGCACTGATGGCATGACGTAGTTGTTCTTAGATACCTTCACTATATCTTGTTATCCCATCTAATGCAGAATACTCACTAACTCAATAGTTCTTTAATGCATCATACTGCAGATTGGAAGTCAATACTTAATTTTATATCCTCCAATGACCTAGTCATCATACTGTTGGTTTTCCAAAGGTGTGAGTATATATAGATAAACCTATCTGCACACTGTCATGCCTAATTTAATAATACCATCTATTGTTTTTATTCCCATATTTTAGGTTGAATATATGTTTTTTGTCTTTGCTTTTTATAAGAGAATGGTATACTATACCAGCTTCTTCCAATACGTGAAGTATATTGCTGTATTATGGATGTTTTTCTTTTTGTACACAAAAACTTTAAATCTAAAAATAAAATGTCCCATAACTTGGACCGGTTGACCCCATCATAGGTGCTACTTAGGTATATAACAGCCATGTAGAGTGCCCCTTTCTAGGCTGTGACACACTTCTCAATAATTAGGTTGAGACATTGCTCTGAAGTCCCTAAACCTTCCCTGAAGGCATACTGCACCGGGCAAAGGACATCATTATCCTGCACTCCGACTTCTATCTGGTGAAGAATGACCTGCCCCTCGATCTTAACTGTGGAGTCCTGTAGGGAAATGGATCTATAACAGGAGAGGTCCCAGCTGTTGCCCTTCTTAAAGACTGGGACGATTAGGGCACATTTCCAAGACTCAGGAATGGTATCGCAGGCAGGAGCATTTAAGACATCGGTGTTTAGATGGGCCCAAAGCTTGACATTGGCCATAAACAGGTCCATAGGGAACCCATTCAAGCCAGGCCCTTACTAACAGGGCTAGCCATGAAAGCACAAATAACCTCTGAAAGCTCGAAGGAGATATTCAAGGGGAACCACACATCGCCTCAGCGGGTGCTGCTGAGAGAGTTGGGACTATATTTAAAATAGGTCTCTTATTTTCCTTTCACTCAAGGATGATGTGTGACCCACGTTCATCGGATGAATAGAGAAAAGCCGGCTTGCCGTTGACAATTTCCAAAAAACCCTGGGTATCCCTAG
The DNA here is from genome assembly GCF_031143425.1 of Pleurodeles waltl. Taxonomy (NCBI): domain Eukaryota; kingdom Metazoa; phylum Chordata; class Amphibia; order Caudata; family Salamandridae; genus Pleurodeles; species Pleurodeles waltl. The sequence goes on from NC_090446.1 coordinate 306,166,483, forward strand.
CTCTACACATTCAGACAAAGTGCTGTGGTCTCTCCTCCTTGAGTTACAGTTTTCTGTTCTCTATGGCCTTTTTATAAACCAAACTGGCATCCTCGCGGGGACTGTCATGTGGTAAATCATGGTTAGAAGCACAGCACTCATTGTTGATCCAGCCGTGCTTCCTTGGCCCCATCTACCTAGAACGGCTAGGCAGGATTCTTCTAACAGAAAGGCCTAAACTTGAGTAGGCCTCTAAAATATCTGGGCAGGTGAGCCACTGGTTAGAAAGCAAAGAACTATAGTTGTAATGATTCCCCCATCGGTAAATGTGTCAATGTAGCGATACCAATAGCCCTTCACTTAAGTCTTAGGGCCATATGTACGAATACTTTTTCCCATAGACACAGAATGGGGAAAAACCTTTGCTACATCTGGCCCTTAAACCCTTATCCTGATGGCCCCAGTGGGAATGTGAGTAATGGAACTGATGAGAAGGATCAGAGAAAAGTCTATGGGGTTATAGTCACTGTAGCATGATTCAATACCCCCGCCTGGAAAAACTCAATTTTCCAGGTTACTAGAAATAAATACCTAATAAATATTGGAATCATGACACCAATCCACAAAAGTGGGGGGCTGACTGAGAGGGCCTCCCTCTAATTCCACAACACTAGAGAGCTAGAGAGACCTGACTTGCGCACATCCTTATACAACTTCCCTCCCCTTAGATCAGAAGCTGCACAGAGAGTGGGCCAAACCCGAGCCACATACAGCCGAAGTCTGTGCGTGGCGTGGGCTGGCTGCATGAGGGAGGTTGGCTGCTAGCCCTGGCGACAGGCCAGGCCCTGCAACATATTCCCTCCCCCCCTCTGCTGCATAAGGCCAAAGGCTGTGCATGGCACTGGTTGGATTGACATATAGGGCCTCATTATGACCCTGGCGGCCGGCAGTAAACTATTATGACCGTGGCGCTATGGCCACGGCCATACCGCCGGCTCTCCCACAATACCACCAGGCTTTTGCCTGGCAGTTAAAATCCCCCGGGCAGCGGTGCAAGGTTTGAGTCCCCGACCACCAGCCTGGCCACGGCGGTAAACACCGCCATGGAAAGGCTGGCGGTAAGGGGAACTTGCGGTACCCCTGGGGGCCCCTGCACTGCCTATGCACTTGGCATGGACAGTGTAGGGGCTCCCAGGCATAGCCCTGTCTCGCCTTTCACTGCCCGAATTTCGGGCAGTGAAATGCGTGACGGGTGCTACTGCACCTGCTGCACAACAGCATTGCTGCCGGCTCTATTACGAGCCGGCAGAAATGTTGATGTGACTTTTCCGCTGGGCCAGCGGACGGTAACACTGTTATCGCCTGCTGGCCTAGTGGAAAAGTCATAATAGGGAGCCAGAAATATCACAGGCACTGGCGGTATTCTGGCTCCCGCAGCCTCGGCAGTCTTTTGAAAAGACCGCCGAAGTTGTAATGAGGGCATAGTAATTTAAAATTACTATACATTCAAGAAACCCCAGAAATTCACTGCAATTAACCAAAGGTTACGGGGATGTTATAATTAGGAAATACCATTAAAAAAAGGTAGAAATTAATTGAAAAAACAAGGGTTACAGGGACGTAATAGTTAGGAAACATAATTAAAAATACCTTACAAATTGACTTTAAAAAACAAAGGCTAAAGGGACGTTATAGTTAGGTTCAGGTTTTACACACACAAAACCATTAAAATTCAGCATAGTTATATTTATAACCCATGCCTTAAGCTAACTGTAGCTTTCCCCCTCAACGTGCACTGCTAATTACCAACATCAGTCGTGGCATCTTCTATGACATCATTGATAATATCACTGCAATATTTGCAATAAAATTATTGATGATAAAACCGTAGATATGGAGTTAAGAACAGTAAATCTACACCTCCCTCTGTGCCTTACCTCCTTTATATTTTGGGTTTCAGTATGTTGGTCACATTATTATGTCCACTCAATATTCCTGCTTTAATATTCCGAGTACAATCACATTTGTTCCAGAGTGTATATGGAAAGTTAGAGTTCTTGCAGAGACTGGGGCTTTCTAACAAATAGATACTATGTAGGACACTGTTTGGGCAGAAAGCACACATACTTATATTTTATATTTTTTTAGGTCAGTGTTCAATGGGGTTCTACAGGCTGCGGAGATTGTGGGAGCATTATTTGCTTTCTGCTGAGAGGTTATAGATCCATGTTCTTGAATCCTCTTGCCACATTACTGCTCAGTATGGGTCCTGCAGCTTTATACTAAAATAATTATATCCTCAATTACTAAACAAGATGGTGTGAATTTAAGTATCGTTTACATATTGACAAAGCTCAAATCCACATTTAATAAAGCTCCAGTGAGGAAGAGTTTAATTAACTTCACGTGTAAGGTCTTTCTCTTTAATACCTGTGATTAGTTTGAAATGACTTTTATTTTTCTGAATATTGAGCATTCTTGTGCGAAGAAACCTGACTGTTTTAAGCAAAGGAATTCGAATTGTATTAATCCAGCACCTATTTTTGCTTTCCATATCCTATAGATGACCTTTGCACATCTGTCTGTCACTTAAGCTCTTATGGTGACCGACCAGTCTAAGGTTGTTGATTCTGAAGCTCAAAAACAGAGGGAATTTTAAGTGCAATCAGCTATTACCATTCACTCGCAAATAAAAGATTACTGGTTACCTTTTATGGTGCAGCTGTTAAAACCAGACACATCTTCCATAAGTGAGTCTTAAAAGGACAGAACCCTTCCAGTACCTCTGCATCATTACTCATTTTCAATGTGTCCACAGGAGATATATTTACGTACGATGATTGCAAAAGGAAATCATTTGCAAAGTTATTGAGCAGTCTGAAAACCTAGGATGCCCTCAGCCATTTGTGCACCAAAGTTGCACGCTATGGATGCAAATGGCCTCTTTAATTATAATTGGCCCGGATTCGTGCCTACATGAGGTGTTTTTGCCGCAATAGAGGCACAACATTGAGCTGTAACCCCAAATAGTTTGTGAGGTTACTAATTTTTTGTCACTGATTGTTGAGTACTCACTATGCTACCTTGTGGCTTGGTTCACACTATACAAATACTGTATATTCATAATAATACAAGCTGGGGTGACGGGTGAGGTGTTGATGAACCAGCTGTGACCTGGCCTTACTTCCTCTGCCACTGTGCGATGGGTTAAATGTGCATCATTATGTAAAAATACAAAGCGGCACCACCAATAAGACAGGCATACAACTACGCGGTGGCCGTATCCTTCTTCCTTTAGCGGCACATGATTAATTGCCTCTCCTTCAAAAAGCACATGCGCATGTGTGAGATATGGAGCCTGCAGGTACGCACTTGGAATCATGAGGCATTTGGCTGATGTCTATGCTTCAGTATTGCTGTGTCCTATATAAACCAATTTGATGACACTCAGTAAGTAGGGGGAGGGGTGCGCTGGTAGGTTACTTTATGGGCTGTGTGATACAGTGATGTTTTAAAAAGAACCAGTTGATGCTTTAAAGATGCGTGGGTTCCTGTGTGTTGACTTCGAGATGTCCATCTGTGATTATCTACTCTGTGGAGATCACAATTGTATCACACACACAGTGGACCTCCAGTGGCTCCTAAAGCTCCTTTTGATCCTGTGTGATTTTAACAAGGATTTTCTACAGCATGCATCTCTGATGTCTTTAGTGGAATGTCGTGGCATCTTGTGCACGCAGCTATTGGCTACAAACAGAATCAGTGGAATTCTGAGATTGTACAACTGCATAATTATTGATTAACCACACCTGCCGCATAATCTACCACCTGCTACATATTTAATAATATTTCAACCAAAACATGCTTCCAGCTTGGACAGATCACACGTTAACTGAGGAAGTACATAGTGACGCAAAGTGGCAGGTCCTTTGCAGAACTTCACCGTCACCATACAGTTGATGATTCCTGAACTAAATTAGAAGCAATAATACGAAATATTTACCAGGACAGTATTCAAGTGTGTTCAAATGACAAAATAGGGAAATAACACTGGCACAGAATCAGCATCATTATACAGCATGATTGACCTTTTGTTGCCATATAATTAACTCAACTCTTACGCATAATTTGGTCCTCCACTTCCACATAATTCCCGTGGCCCTATTTATAATACAATGGTGGTCGCAGCACTAATGTGATCCAGAGTGATCACAAGATGTTATTCTATGATCTGAATTTGATGACTAGATGTTATGCTGGGATCTGAATTTGGTGAAGCCATAGAACAGAAGAAGTACCTTAAACGTTCAGCAAATGGAGTCATGGAACTACATACCTGCTCCTGAAGGTAACTTGTCCTGTCCCCTGAAGGAGTCATACAATAGCCAAGTCCTTTTTGGGACCCAAAGTTCGGAAGACGACCTTATGAAGGTCGGATGGACCTGATGTCAATCTCCTTGCCCATGAACAAGGCCAATGTCTGCTTGTTGTGGTAGACTGGCTGGCCCAAGCTCCTATAAAACCATTGAATGCCCATGAGGTTAGGCTTAGATTCACCCAGACGAAGCCTGACTCTTGAAACCTCTATCAAAATTAAACTATGAATCGAAAGTAATTCATTGGCCAGGAGCATATATGGAGTCATGAAATCCTACTTCAAATGTGTCAAATGAAATTGAAAATTGAGAATGATTTCACTTTAAGCTAAAACTGGTTTTGCCGAAATAGGGTGTACTGCTTTGAAGATGGCCAGCGAGAAAGCGCTTGCTACGACATATTGTTTCCTAAGATTGACCACAGAACAATTTTGAGATCGATAATTTGAGAAGCATTACATTAAGCAGCAACACATGTTATTAACGTTGCCTAAATCTATTTTGTCAATCGAAGTAGGGGGTGAGATATAAATGTATAAATGGTGTCTGAGTGAAAGAGGAAAATCTAATCATATAGTGAATGGAGGAGGAGTGGGGAAAACGTGGAAAAGTGTGAATGAGGGAAGCATACAAAAACGCACTGGGTGAGTCATAGAAACTGAGCCACTTGTGGTTTATGCAGCAAGTGCAGTGGCACAGTGACCCAGGTGAGTGAAGGGCCCACTGCACCCCTATTATGGCAGTTTTTACTACCCAGATCCTGATAGGTACCATTCTCTTTGCTTACAATAAAGCATAAGACACTCTACAAATAGGTGAAGCAGCAAGGAAAAGGGGATCTATAGTGAGAGCGATGGAACAAGACAGAGTGATACTGCAAAAGAGAAAATGAGAGATGGAAAATGTGAGAAAAAAGAAGTAGTGGAGAAAAGTATATGAAAGAAATGAAAAAGGATAATTGGAGATGTGTGAAAGAAAGAGTGGGAGACAGAGGTCGTCGAAAAAGAGAGCAGAGAGGAAAAGAGAAACAAGCAAAGATGCTGAAAGTATAGCAACTATATGCAAGAGTAAAATGGTTGTGCAGAAAACAATAGGCATTGAATTGGCTAGCCACCTCTGTGAAAAAAGATCCAGTACTTCAACACAGCCATCTGTAAACATAACACACTACTAAAGATCATTAGAAGCAGCAAACTCACTTTACTTTCACCTGAACTAACAAGTAACGTTACTAAACTGGATATTTACGCCGGCACTTTTTTTATGTTGAGAGGGGGAGTACCTGCACTTCAAGAAAAAAGTAATACTTTAAATTGGAGAGCACCGGCACTTATCAGAAATAAGCAGGCACTCTGCTTCAGAGTACCTGCACTTCTATTTTTCCATTTCAAGCACTGGCTAGAACATTACGAAAAGGTATACGGCATCCAGATTAAAAGGCCCATCTAGTTCATAGTATCACAAACAGATATCGCAACCCAGCCAGATTACTTCAACAAAGCGAATTTAATGAACCATTAAAGCGGGATCGCTACTTTCCACTGGATGCCCCTTTAAGACATCGGGAGCACTGTGCTTCCCCTGGGTACTTCGGCCGCTTTGTTGCAGTGAAACAATGCGCGTGCGTCGAGCACGCTGTCCGCGGTAATGGATAGCAGCTGGGCCTTTCTGCTTGCTCTGTGAGGGCTGCGTCGGAGTAAGCTCTTTCTGCCTCAGTCCCTCATCCGCGTGGATGATGTTAGCGAGGCAGCAAAATCAGATTATCCGACCTCGGCCCCAGAACGATTCGAACATCTACGCCTGCTGGCACCAGACATCTGGAACCGCAGAACAGCACCTGCCAGCCCAAGACATGGGTAGCCAGGCATGCACTTAATGCAGTCACGCATACATCCACGCACGCAAACCTTATACAGGCGCACTAAATCCCAAAGACAGACATAAACACACATGCACTTAATAAAGTCATGCATACATCCACGCACGCAAACTTTATACAGGCGCACTAAATCCCAAAGACAGACATAAACACACATGCACTTAATGAAGTCACGCATACATCCACGCACGCAAACCTTATACAGGCGCACTAAATCCCAAAGACAGACATAAACACACATGCACATGCAGTCACGCATACATCCACGCACGCAAACTTTATACAGGCGCACTAAATCACAAAGACAGACATAAACACGTAACTACCTACGGTACACCTGCAACTAAGTCCCACACACAACCCTCACATGTCATATAGGTGTACACACACACACACACACACTTTATTTAGGTGCAACCCTGCCAAGTTTCCCAAGTGCTGCTCCATTCTGGGTTTTTCCATTGAATTCTGGGACTTGTAGTCTTGTGTATTGCATCATAAACAGGACCACAAGTTAGAGCAGCACATCACACATGGACCTGGGAAACTTGGCAGCTATATAGGTGCACTTATTCCTGTATACATAAACACTAACACTACCTACGGTACACGTGCAACTTCCCACCACAGACACACTTCATGCAGGCATACACAGGCACAGTGATCTAGCCACTGTTATGGGTCCTAGTTCAAGGAATGAAATGGACCGCCTGGCTTCTGTTTGAACTGTGAATACAGCAATATTCAGGTTTCAGTGGGCCAGTCAGGCGTCTTGGCCTCAGTGCCTCTCCATCTTCTGCACCACTGGAAGCTATCACCTGTGCAGGGCTATTGTTAGCTCCGGTGGTGCCCGCTGCAGCAGTTTGTTGGCACCCCCAAAGACCTCCTTTGTTACATATTCCCTCACTACCATGCTTTAACTGTGCTCCTCAAGTCTCCAAAACACCACTCTCACATGTATTTCTTTGGTTTTATAGCGCCAAGCATGCCAGTGTAGGATGTCAGGGCACTTTTTATCACAAATACATTACACAGAGACAATCAATCAAATGTGTGCAAATCAGTGGATAGGAAATTTTACATACTATAGAGGACTACAAGGTGAGGGAGTCACTTGTCATCCATAATGGTAGACAGTATAATATGAGTGCTTGGCCTGGAGAAGCACAAAGAATTTAACATGTAACACCATGTTTGGGGGTCGTTTTTACAAATAAGAATTTATTTCTACCCAAATGAGCATTTTTCTGCAGCATTAGAGTAATAAAAAAAAACTGGATTAGAAAACTTATTCTAACCTACACCTTGCAGTCTGCATGCAGCTCTTTGATGACAGTTAATGGTCACTGTCCTCTAATAGGATTTTAACTTAAAATTGCAAGTAACAAAAGAATCTCCGTGACAAAAGCAGTAACCCAGTGAACTATTTACATTATATCCACTTTTGGGGACTGCATGGTGCATTTTCTTTGCAGCAGGCATACTAACCGTCTGTGCGACCTTAAGATGAGTCAAAACTTCCATTAGACAAAACTCTGATCTCTCTCCAGCAGATCCATTATTCACCATAGTTATCTTGACATTTTTATTGTTGCCTATAAATTGCTGGAGGCAAAGAAGCTGCAGCAGGTACACACAATTCCAACAGCTCCACATTCTGCAAGAGAGAGACTTACACATAAACCAACCCACTTCATACAGGTACACTCACACTCTTCAAGCAAGCACATATATAGAAACACAAACACACTTAATGCAACTGCATATGCTCCCAGAGCAAGACAGACATATACATAAACACACACACACGTCATACAAGGACATATGCAGCTCCCCGCCTAAATAACACACATTTTCTATGTGCCCAAAATACAGACACAGGTGCACAAACATACACCACATGCAGGTATACATAAAGCCAGAGACATTAATTTATGCGCACATAAACTGTTACAGGCAGAAATACATGCAGTGGGGCACACACACAAACACAGACATGCATGCACTTCATATATATACACTTAGATTAATAAACCAGCAGATTCATATTCAAACACACTCTTCATAGGGGGTAAATGTGTGGCTAGAAAAACACACACACACACAGTTGTGGCTAGCGGTGTTAAAGGAGGGTCGGCGGTGCACAGGGAGGGGGAATATTAATAACATTTAAAAGAAAAAGAAAATAAACTTACCTGAAAGCTGAGCATGCCGTGCAGTGTCCCGCTCCTCTGCTGGCAGGCCCAGGCTCCCAGCTACCCTGCGGCCAATCTGATTGGCTGGGAGCACCCAGACAGGGCGCTCCCAGGCAGACTAGGAGCCTGTGCAGGCTCTCTCCAGCCCAGCAACAGTTGCTGGACTGGAGAGATCTCTGTGTGCGTGTGTGTTTGGCCGGCCTGAAACAGTTGCTATGTTGTCGTTCATGCTCCTTAGACACATGCACAGCACAGAAACACAAACACACACACTTACACATACACCAAAACCAAAAAAAACATTCACACAATGAATAGAGAAAAGGAGAAAGGATGTCATGCATACACACACACTGAAACACACACCAGAGAGAACACACATGCACACACAAACTAAACCCATATTCCGGTATAGAACAGGAGGAGACACACAAACGCACACAGAGGCAACATAATGCAAGAGGAAGGCTTTCATGTACATGTACAGTGGCGCTGGGACCCATTAGTGTGAGGGGCCCACTGAACTCTGATTATTGCTGTATTTCATAGTTGAAAGGGCTGCCAAAGGGCCATAATACACTGACTACACCACTGATTTAATGGACCGACTTAGATATATACACAAACAGAGGCATACACTGCATAAATTATCTCCTGTGTAGAGGGGACAAACAGCTATTAGAGATATGCATGGACAACTGCATGCATGCAGCCAAATATTTACACATCAACTTAACTGTTAACTGAAACTAACATACATTCATGTGTAAAGACTGTCAGAACACCAGCAAAACCATTCCAACAGTATAGGATCACAGCCACACAAAGTAGTTTATCAAAGATTATCATGCATTAAATTCTTAAATACCAATATATTCTTCACTAGTGGAAAGGTTGATTGAATCACAAATAAGGGTAGGCAGGCAGATACTGATTTATACAAACAGACATACTTGGAGTTATTCAGATAAAGAAACACAAAGGCACATACAGCCATACAGATACAGGCAGCAAGAAGCAGCACACAGATACACTAGCCTACAAAAATATAAACATATAAACGTTATAACTAATACATGAGCAAAAAGAGATTTTCAAAAACATACACATATAGAAAAATTTCCTTCAAAAGACAGCTAAAGAACACACAGAAAAAAAGACACCACCCCAGGCTTAAAAAGGAAAACAATGAGATTCATGTGAACATACTCGGATGGACATCGATTGGACACACAAGGAAGCACACACACAGACACCTATAATATGCTCACATGCACCATTATTTATTCAGGCTAACATGCTAGCTATAAATTCACCAATTTACATGTTAGATTAATACACCAAAAGATTTCAGACATACTACCAGAAACACGATTTCAACTTCCAAATATTGTGTGCGAATTTCTCGTAATTTGCTTTTGCATGATTAAGTGGGATTTTTAAAAAATGATGCTATATTGTAAAATTATGCGGCATGAAAAACTGGTTCTTGGTGCTATATATGTTGGTGCTTGCGTCAGTGTGAGGCATGAGGACGGATTTTGCTCTATAAAAAGCACAAAAAGCTGCCACTTGCATTCTGCTCAATCATCTGCATAATTACGTGGCATAATAGTGTAGTTCGACGTACTTGACAAACAGACATTTAAACATAGCCAGAGACACTGGAATTATGCAATTGTGCAGCCACGGCGATGTTTGCATAATTATATATTTGCCACCTAATCCATCATTTTCCGCACAATCTGTAGATTTTACCCCCAAAAATTGTTTCTAGCTCAAACGGTTCAAAGATTACTATAAATGCGGCAACACGATTTGCAGCGCAGTGGAAGGCCCTTTGCAAATCTGGACTGAACAACTTTCTGTTGCTTATTGCTATATTTGGATGCTAAAACGGGACTACTGAGGTGCAGCCAATGTCCAGACAGTGTTACCAAGTTTAAAAATGACAAAACAAAATGTGCAACATTGTGCCACATAATTTGCCTTTTCTTGCAGCAACCCTGCCACTCAATTTAGACCTCTGCTGACGCATAATTCCAGTGGCCCTGAATTAGCTTACACCAACACATAGATAAGGGTCAGAAAATATAGACAGAGAAACTGGAAACCTTAGTCCTTCATACAGGCAAGCAATAAGCCCCAGTCCCCATAACGACGACCATTAAGCCATAGTTCACCGTATTCCAACTTTCTTTTGAATACTTACTTGTGCGCATACAAAGTTACAGCATAATTGTATATGCAGAAAATAGCATACAAGGTCGCCCACACACACTCACACTTTATCTCTCTCAATAAATTCAATCTATTTACTTGGTCACTATCACAAGTTCACCTAAACCAGATTCTTAGTTAATTTATAAAAAGCACACGAAGGAGGAACTGCCCAAATTAAAAAAAAATTACTGCAGAGAGGCGCCATATGTTGTGCATCAAACAGGAGGAGCGTGGATGCAGGCTGGCAGCTATAAACCCCTACAGAGAGCAACCAACACAATAACACTGACTGCACCAATGCCCACAGTGAGACAGACACCACATTGGGTACATCTAAATCACAATAGAAGCATGTTTATTCTTTTTTTTTCCTCTATTAGAGTTTAATATTGGCACAGACGAAACCCAATTTGGGGTCAGACAGCTGGAGATTATCCAGTACATGATATGTTGTAGCTTTCTGGACAGAAATGCGGCAATATAAGAATTATTTTAGTACATAAAATGTTAACAATCTGAAAGGCGAGAACAGGTCCTCACTAAATAAAGTCATAGACAACAGATATGATGAACTGGAATTAAAAAGTGTTACTAATTGAAAGTATTGATATTGAGATCAATGTGGTAACCGGTTGATCAGCTTGTACCCAAGATGTAGTTGTTGTGGTGAGTGATTTTTATGCATCATCAAGTTTACTTTGTGATCATGCCCATTTTAATTGTGACTAGATCACTCTTTAGGGGCCATAAATTCACTTTGGCGACGTGTGAATGGTGAATGAGTGAGGAGTGAGTGAGTGAAAGAGTGAGTGAGTGCTTGTGAGTCAGTGAGTCATTCAGTGAGTAAGTGCACAACTACGTTTAGGAGTAATCGAATGAGTGTGTGATTTAGCATCTCCAGGTGCTGCTCTTTATACCTGTGTTTGCCTCAAGCACAACTACATTGTGTTCATTTTTGGTGGAGTAAATTTATTTTCCAATGCGATTACTGCTTTGATTGGTATTTATTTCATACATTCATTTATCACATTTTTCAACACCATACACAAAGGTATCAGATTACTAACAGTACAAATGAGTGGGCACACTGAAGCATAGATTCTGTTGACAAGGTCCACAGCGTATTTGAGCCTATAAGCAGAGCTTTTCCCCTTGAATTTATTACAATATGTTACACTGAAATTGTAGCAGTGGCTTTAATTTCTTTTAACTCCCTCCAATACCAAGTCGTGCATGCATTATAGGCTAGATATGACGTTATAAATCTTGGACAATTGGCCACTGGGTGACAGTCGAAGGAGCCCTCTAGCTAATAGTAGACTTTAATTTTTAGGCCTCTAACTTCTCTTTTGGAGTCTTTAGACTTAACATTATAGTGGCTAGACCACTATAAGCGGAGATTACAAGAACCCAGGTGAGTTTCCTTACACGTCTACCACACAAGCACTGTTTTTGGCATTGAGTAGCAAGATCATTCTATAGATTTTCGAAGTGAAAATTGGTGGTATTTTTTGATCTGACATTCAATACATCAGTCATTTAACTTAGGGAAGGTCTGTTAAAACAAGTGAACTAAAAATCCTGTATGACTATCGCTTTCTGCACCTTCGATAAAACCTAGTACTCACAGGTTGTCTGCACGTATAGGTTTCTAAATCTGCAACTTTCCAAGCCAAGGCCCTCATTTTGACTTTGGCGGTCAGAGAAATTTCTCTGACTGCCAAGCCAAATCCAAACCCGCCACCAGACCACCAGTTCTGGCGGTCTGCAGACCGCATACTATGAGTGCTGGCAGCCGTCCACCATCTTTGTGGTGGAAAGTCGCCAGCATTCGTGATGGCGGTCTGCGGTGCAGAGGCAGGTGCATAGACAGCACCCCCACACCAGCAGACCTCTGCCTGCCGTATTACAAGCCGTAATACATCTTGGCAGAGTCCTGCTGGCATGGCGATGCAAGACCGCCAGGACCCATCCCCTCCCAGATTTTCTCCTCGACGGGGAAGGTAAGTGGGCGTCCGAAAGGGTGGGGGTGGTGCGGGTGTCCCCTTGTTTGTGGGTGCATGTCTGTGGTGGGGGTGGTGAATGCGTGAGTGTATGCAAGTGAATGTGAATGTGTGTGTGCATGTATGTGCAGTGTCTGTGTGGATGAATATGAGTGAGTGGGGGTGTCTGTATGTTGATGAATGTGAGTGAGTGGGGGTGTCTGAGTGCATGTATGCGTATGCTGAATGGGTGTGTATGTGAATGCATGTATGCGTGAAGGGGTGGGGGGTGTTTGAGAGTGTGTGGATGGGTGGGGGGATGTGTGCATGTTTGGGGACGTGTGCACGTGTGTTCTGGTGACAGGAATGGAGATTCCTGTCGCCGGGTGCATGACCGCCAGAGTTTTCATGGCGGGGTGACCGCCACAGAAAGCCTAGCGGTTTGCAGCCTCATAATCAGGACGGCAGGCTAAGGCCTGCCACCGTGTTGGAGGTGCTCCCCACCGGCCATGGTTGTGCAACTGCACCAGCCGGCCAGGCGGGGTTGTGGAGGCTTGGCATCTGCCAAGCCCCACAACTTGTAATGTGGTGGCTCTTACCGCCGGCTCCACGGCGGTAGGACCGTCACACAGAGGCTGGTGGTCTCATGACCGCCAGCCTCGAAATGAGGGCCCAATTCTTGAGCATTTTGAACCTGTTCTGGCTTTGATGCATAGATTGTGATACATCCATCAAATCTGAAGTGTGCTGTTCGACTTCCTTCATTCTACCTCCCAAGGAGCTGATTTGTTTGGCTAGGTTACAGATAGCAAACTCAGTTGTAAGATAGGAGGCTTTTAATTCTGAACTGTCTTGTTTTTTTATCTTCTTTTCTTAGTACACTAAGTAAGTGAAAAATGGATGGCAGAGCAGGATGTGAATGGAAACTCATTTACGATGGTTTGTCTGGTTAGATCAGAAGATAAAAAGTTAAGGTCCTCTTGATTCTGTTGACAGACCTTCTTGTCCGTTAAATTCTTCTCACTGAAATCCCATTGTAGTTGTAGATGCCTACTTCGTCCTCATTGCTATCAGGAGGAGAATGATGCTCTTTTTAAGTTTTATCCATTATCGCTCCCAAGTCAGCTTCTGATTCTGATTCTAAATCCGATTTGAGATCTGCACAGTAAGACAGTGTGAGGAAAGTCTTTGGCACTTCCAAGGCTTCTATTTATCTTTGACAAGTTGCAAATCATAGGCATCACTTGCAACATATTTTGGAGCTTTTAACCTATTGCTTTGTTAGATTCTGATCAACTTGCTGTTTGAAATATTTAGGTCGAGCCCCATCTCCTTCAGTTTCAATTTGGATACTTGGAAGATTCAGCAATTCACTATTCCGCAGGTGTGGTTCTTAGGCCGATATTTATACTTTTTTATCGCTGCATTTGCGTAATTTTTTGAGGCAAAAGCAGAGCAAACTTACAAAATACAAATATATTTTGTAAGTTTGCACCGATTTTGTATCAGATAAACGACGCAAATGCGGCGCTAAAAAGTATAAATATGGGCCTTCGTATCATCTCAGTCCATTACAACCCCTATGTCCTTTTGGTGTAATGATGTAATCAAAGAACAGTTGCACATATGACGTTCATCCTTCTAGTCGAATAATGAACTTCTGTTTATTCCTGCATTCAGCTGAAGAATGAAGTCATGCATTCAATGTATAACATGCATAAGGAATTCCTGTAAAAAGTAAAACTTTACATGATTGTTGACTTGCAGAACAGTCTGCATGTCATCCACAAATACATTTTAGCTGATCGGAAGATCAACCAAGCCTATAGGCTGTGCTGGAGGAATTTGGTATCCATGATGTACTCTACATAGCAGTCTTGGTTAATAAGAAATGATTCAGTTGAGTTGTCTTGGATTTGTGCATCAGAAAAACTAGTATGAGATTTTATAACCATGAAGGAGGCATTGATCACAGTGCTCAGTCTGTCCAGTGTTCAAATGGGCAAAGGATGTTCACCGTGAACACAAGTACCTCAAGTACCACCCTCTGGGCCTAACACAACCCCTCGATAGGGATATTTCCCTTGGCATGTTCTCATTTTTCCAAATTTCTTTGCAGTTTACATTGGCTCGAGCTGGCATCCTGGTGATTGGGCTGCACGTATTTAGTGTTTTGTGATTAATAGGGGATTTTATTTATTTACTCATTTTATTTTGACTATTACTACAGGCAATAAATTCAAGAAAAAACGCACTAATTTTCATTTGATCATCCTGTAGTCTTGCTCTAGGAAAGTCATAATTGGCCCATACAAATTCTGTTGACGTAGCAGATTATGAATAGATTGGCTTCATATCTGCCTTATGTCTTTCAGTGGGAGTTCAATGTAGTCCTCTTTATGACACCCTATGTGTAGTTCAGTGTGGTCCTCTTTATGACACCCTATGTGGTTCGGTATAATTTTATTATGAGCTTTCAGTGATCATCTAAAACAGTGGTTCCCAACCTGTGGTCCGGGGCCCCCGGGGGTCCGTGAAGCCTCCTCAGGAGGGCCGCGCTTTTTAGAAAATTAAATAATATTAACAGATTAGGCTCCCAGCTTTCAGTAGTGACTCAGTGGGGGGTCCCTGGATCCCAAAGATTATCCAGTAGGGTTCCAGTAATGATAAAGTGAGGGTCCACAGAAGTCACAATGTTGGGAACCACTGATCTAAAATGTGTGTGTGCCCCCTATGCATGACTGTCTCATGTGCATCACTAGGCTTTTCAATAAGAGACAGTGTTCTCCTTTACGCATCTAAAAGCCTTAGTCAGTAAGTCACATATCTGCTGAAACAAGGGGCTTAAATTGTCTAATTATATGATTTATTCATTCATTTAAAAAGAGTGTGCTGCCTTTTCAATCAAAAATGGTGTGCATAATGGCAGAAGTGGTACATAGCAGGGCATGTAGCTGTGGTAGAGAACATAACCCAGAGTAGATGATTGAAGAATTTGTTCTCAGAGGCTGATTTCTATTAGGTAATCCTTGAAACCAAAACCATAAATCAACAGGTTATATATTGGGGGGCCTAAGGCACTTCTATAATGGGGTATTAATTAAGTATGATTTTCTTTGAATGTACAAGGTTTTGAGTTCAATATTTGTTGCACCTGGCCCTTTTTGCAGGGTCATCTCAAATCTTTTTGGCTCCTTCCTCCTAATTTTCCTGACCAGTTTTTGTTGGCTTTAGGACTCTGGGCACTTTACCACTGCTAAAACAGTGCTAAAGTGCATATACTCTCTCAGTAAATTGTACTGTTGATATCCATGATTGGCATATTTAATTTACTGGTAAGTCCCTAGTAAAGCGCGCTAGAGGTGCCCAGGGCCTGTAAATCAAATGCTACTAGTGGGCCTGCAGCACTGGTTGTGCCACCCACATTAGTAGCCCTGTAAGCATGGCTCAGACCTGCCACTGCAGTGTCTGTGTGTGCAGTTTTAAACTGCCAATTCGACTTGGCAAGTGTACCCACTTGCCAGGCCTAAACCTTCCCTTTTACTACAAGTCAGGCACCCCTAAGGTAGGCCCTAGCCCCATGTGCGGGGTGCAGCGTATGTTTAAGGTAGGACTAGTGAGTTTAATATGTCCTAACAGTCAAATACTGCCAAATTTGGTATTCACTGTGCAAGGCCTATCTCTCTCATAGGTTGACATGGGGGCTGCCTTTAAATATCCTTAAAGCGCAGATTCCCTTTGAGAGCAGATAAAAATGTGGAGTTTAGGGTCTCTGAACTCACAATTTAAAAATACATCTTTTAGTGAAGTTGGTTTTTATATTGTCTGTTTGAAAATGCCACTTTTTGAAAGTAGGCATTTTCTTGCTTAAACCATTCTGTGACTCTGCCTGTTTGTGGATTCCCCGTCTGGGTCAGTTTGACTTTTGGGCTGTTCACAACTTTCCTCTAGACAGTGACACAAAGGGAGCTGGGGTGTAGCCTGCATATCCTGATGAGCCATCTATGCTAGAGGGGAGGGAGGAGTGGTCGTTCACACCTGAAAGGACTGTGCCTGTCCTCACACAATGCAGTCTCCGACCCCCTGGTGTGCGTCTGTGGCTTCGTCTGGACAAGGAAGGACCTTGCAAACACTTGAGGCTTTGCTTTGAAGTTTGCCAACTTCAAAAGGCAGAACAGGGTATAAAAAGAAGACCCAAAACCCCAGACTTTTAGAATCTTTCTGGAATCAAGAGGAACCTCCGCCCAGGAGAAGAGCTGAAGAGCTGGAGGAGGAGTACTGTCCCTTTGCTGTGTTGCTTTGCTGGACTGGCCTGCAGTTGCTGCTTCTGCCTGAAAAGAGAGCAAAGGCTGAACTTTGCTGTGTGTCCTGCTTGAGAAAGTTCTCCAAGGACTTAGAGCAGAGCTTGCCTCCTGTTGGAAATCTCAGGGATATCAAAGACTTCGGTTTTCTCTTCCTACAGCACTGGGAATTGTGTGTTTTTTGCTGTTCAGGAGAAACAACACTGACACCGTCAACGACGCCGCTGGCCTGCACCGTGACCTGCTGACGCAGCACGGAGCCGCACTGACCCACTCTGCACTGCAACCCTGGTCTCGTACAGAGCCGCACTAGCCTGCTCTGCACTGCATCCCTGGTCTCACCGACGCCATCATCAGACGACTTCACCGAGCTGCTGCTCGCACAGCGACCTGTGGGCCCCACACTCCGGCAGTGCCTGCTCACACAACAGCCTGGGCATCCCCGACCCCGACGCTCCTGCTGACACCGGCATCACTGCCTGCACTGTGGCCTGTGACACCGCTCGTGAGCAGCACGAAGCACCGTCCTGTCCCGCACTGCAGCCCCGGTCCACCGACGCCAGCACCATCAACTACAGTGTCATCACCAGGCATCCCTGCCTGCACCGTGGCCTGTGGACACCACTCGTAAGGGTCACGAAGCACCGTCCTGTCCCACACCTTTGGCTTGGGCCTACCGATGACAGCGCTTCCGCAACGACGACGCTGCTGCCTACACCGTGACCTGTGGACACCGCACGTTGCAACGCCCCACTTCACACCCAGCCCTGGTCTCACCGATGCCGCTGGATGCTGTCACCGAATCTCTGTCTGCACCGTGACCTGTGGGCACTGCACGTCGCATCGTCCTGCTTTGCACCGCAGCCCCGACTCCATCCACGCCAGCGCTCCTGACTTCATCAGCCCGGAGTTCGATCTGCAACTGGTGTGACTTCAAGGGCCTGACGACTCCTGCACCACCTTTGCAACCGACACCACAATGTCAGTGACCCTGTTCTCCAGAGCTCATCGCAAGGATCACGACACCCTACAAATCCAAGGTACTGTTTGCAGGTCTTCCAGACACCGTAGCTGGCCCGCGATGCCAAGGCTGGCCTGAACTTTTGGTTTTGTTGATCACAACGTTGTGATAGCCCCAGGTGGAGCTATTGACTTTAAGCAACTGTATTTTGGAGTAAATCTTGCAGAATTCATATTTTTATTACTGTATGTTGGATTTTTATTGTATTTGGCCTTTTTTTAAATAGATAACTTGGCTATTTTTCTAAAACTGGTGTGGTTTCTTTTTGTAGTTTCACTGTGTTACTGTGTGTTATGTGCAAATGCTTTACACATTGCTTCTGAGATAAGCCTGACTGCTTGTGCCAAGCTACCAAGGGGGTGAGCAGGGGTTATCTGAGCGGGTATCACCCTTATCCTGACTAGAATGAGGGTCCCTACCCGGACAGGGTGCAAACCGACTGCCAACTAGAGACCCCATTTCTAACAATATTAATTTTAAAATTGGATAGATTAGATCTACTCTCTAACCTCTTCATTTCCAGAGGGGTATGTCTGTATAGTTTATGCCAATAAGTACCTCATGGGTCCCGGAGTGACAGATCAATGCCAGATTTTCAGGATAGTCTAATAAGAAAATGTTTCTTACCAATAACTCCCTAATGGAGTCATGAGCTAGCTTGATAATAGGATGTGAATTTCGCTTTCCTGGATAGATGATGAACACCACTGTTCTGTGCCCTTTGAGAACTCCAGGAGGCCCTGAGGATTGCCTCTGAAAAAATTCAATGCGTGTACAGCCACTGTGGGTCATTCCCACTAAAAGGTAACATGCCTAAGATATACCTCTGTACCTGGCAACGGTCTGCGTTAGTCAAGTGTCAAGCACATAAGGAGGTAGCCAGTGTGATGTGAACTTAGTGGAGCAGTGCAGCACAGGTTATGCTTCTGTGTCAGACTGGCCAATGTGGTAATCTGGCAGTGCCAGAGGGGCTGGTCTGACAGGTCAGTGTGTGGACTGTTGTTTGGCAGTTTATGGGCCTGTTTTAAGGTCTAGTGGGGCAGCTTCTATCATGTTATTATGTTTTTAACATAATCATTGGCCTGAGCAAGCACAAATACATAAAGACTCCCATGCCGTCTTTACAAGTTCAAATCTTCCCCAATTTGCAAATGTGGGGCATGCATGTTTTAGCTATTGGATTCACTATGGGATGACAATTTATTTTCGTGCCTAGATCTTTTGTCTTCCTCACTCTGAACATCTTACACTACACTTCTAGGACTTCTTGGCACTTGTCTTTGTTCTTTGTTCTACTAGGCATTTCAGTATTTTTCTAACTCCTTAGTTCACCATTGTGTCATACAGCGGTCAATGCTCCTGCCATGTTTAGCACAACGCAGTTCTATGCCTTCTTAGGCCTCATGTCAGTCATCACTGAAGCAGAAAGACTCTCACATACATGGGACAGCCAGGAAGGAACTGGGGCCCATTGACAAAAGCCCAACAACCAGGTTGTTGTGTTATATCACTGAGGTGCTTTGTCAGCACTACCAGCCGCTGCTCATGTCATCACTTCCAGTGAGAGGTGACTCACTTCTTTGTCAGGAAGTGGGCACAGCGTGCCAGTCTTCTCTCCTTTGGAAAGCTATGAAGACGTCCATCTTCATTTTAAGATTGATGACAGTGTGATGAGTGGGAGCATTTTTCCATCCAGCTGGTTTTGCTCTTTCAGCTTTTGCTATCATAGAGGTTGCCCAGAGGCAGGTGCTTTTGCAATGTGACCCTATAACTGTATACAATAAGAAATGATGGAGAAGCTGGATAAGAAAGAACGCGTTGTAAGAGGTGTTCATAGTTTATCTCCCTCTTATGTTGGATTTCAAGTGTTTAGGATAATTGTTCATGCTCATCACACCTGCAACGCAGTGCTTAATTTGAACCGGTGTTTTCTGGTGCTCGGCACTTCCACTAATTTTTTAACATTGACCCATGTTTATGACAGCCCACCATATGGTGGCACTGTCAGTCTATTTTAAAAAGAGTACAGGTGCAGACAGTTTAACAATTCAATATGCTATTAAAAATAATAATAATACCAACAAGCTCAGTCCATTTTTATACCGTTAGGGCAACTGGTATAGTTCAAATTGACACATTTCTGGGAATGTGATGGGTGGTTAGTGGCATGAATACTGGTCTTTGGCAGGGTCTGTAGCAGGCTCAAGCTACAGTGGCCTTCTGAATAACATGTTGGGCCTTTCCCACTTATTCTTCTTCTTATTATTATTATTATTATTATTATTATTTACAAATTAAGCATTGTAGGTTTTTAGGTTTTTACTAAAACTCATGGAGGCCTCTTTGCCATTGAATAGTGCTTTGCCAGGGCTGTTTTTGAAAGAATCTTATGAAAAGGTGTCTTACAGGTAGCAATAATTTTCTTAAAATATTCTTGAAATGTATTTGTAAATGCTTGGGTTAGTGTTCTGGATTGGTATAAGTTCTGAATAAATGGGAGTTGAAGAACTTCCATCTCCTCCCTTGTCTCTGATGTGTATGGCTTGCGCGCTTCCACACTGTAGAATATCAGTGCATCTTTGAGGCATTATCTAAGCCTTTGTGGTGCTTTCATCTCGGATTGTCAGGAGGATGCAAGTGCAGCTTTCAAAAAGAGATCAGCCTTACAGCACATTACAGTCTTTTAGTTTAAGGCAGTGCCTATTGTTAGATGGGAGAAGCAATGCTTTTACGAATCCTAAAATCTATAATGCGTGTATTGAATTACTTGAGCAGCATATCTTGTCACAGCAGTATATTCCATACATTCAGCAAACCACAAAGAATAGGCCTAATGAGAAATAATACTCATCCTCGCTTTGCACACCACTTGTGTGACAGGATTTTTATAATTCAGCATCTTTGCTGCCTACCACTGTGTTCCACATTTAACTCTTTGATTTCCAATTCTCCTCCTTTAACACCTCGTCATGGGTAGTAAGTGCTACTGAAATTCCAATGCAGTACAATATGTAAGTCTCCTGCCCCGTATCAATACCATAACATTCAGTGATCGGACAGTCGATTGTATTTCATACAGACTGCAAAATAATTCCCTTATACTGCTTGACACGCTTTACACTCAAATAAAACAACATTGTTGTGGGCCATGTTTATCTTCCCCTAACGTTCCAGTTCGCAGCAGTAGACCACCCATTGCCGACTGAACATGTAAGGAATAATTGACAGGATCTGCCACATACTGACGGTCAACGGAGGACTTCAAGTTAGCTCACCACTGCAGGTCCCGACAAGCTACAAACTATAACCGCTCCTTGACATCTCACAGTGACAATCTCGTATGGGATGATATTAACAATGACTGTCCCACCAGATCTCTCCACCATTTCTCTCTCCAACCTCAACCTGTTCAGGACCACAAACTTTAATCAAAGTATCTCATAGTCAGGAACCCAGTGAAGTAATAAGCTATGTTTACTACGATCATAATAAATACCATGAAGGGACCTGCAGAGCTGCTCAACCTGCTGTCACTTCACTGAAAACCATAAACTGTGCAACTCTCTCTCACACGTCTTCATCCATCACACTCATAAGCGCTGCAACACGATAACTGTGGTCATTACACACGACATGGAAACACTTTTTATCACACAGGATAAAAAAAAGACAACACACTCCAAGCCACACACCCTACACAGTGTAGCATGCAACCGAGGTAGGCAAAACATTTAGCGCCTCACATAGGGGTTGTAAGAGTTATAAAAATGTTGCAATACAATATAGTATCAAGGTCTTCCATACTAACTTCAAGCAGAATCCCACCATCACCCTGCTCGTTCTTTCTAAAAGGCCACAAACGTTGCGCCATACTGATGATGAGGCAAGAAACAACTGGCAGGAAAACTGTCTTGGGAAATATAGTCCACTTATTTAAGTTTCTGACCAACCCTATTGGCCTGGAAACTGACACAGTTATTACTTAAATCCATCCTAGATTTGCTAAAAAAAAATCCTATTTCGAGAGAGGAGAGCATGACGTTTCACAACAAACGATGTTATAGGAAAGGCATTTAGGTGCATATTGAGTAGAAATTTGCACAGCATCAGGTAGCAGTGATCTGAAAAGGGCAGGATTCCAATGTTGTGATCCATCTTATTTTTATTTCTGATAGTCCTTCACAATATAATCTCTGATTCTTTTCAACAACGCAACCAATTGGCTTAGACTTTGCCTGAGAGCCACAACACTTGCTCTTCTCACCAATCTATATTCTTCTTTCCTGTCCAGACCTGTAATGCTTTGCATAAGAACATATTTAAGGAAATGTGGTGGCGAATGTCTGTGTGAAACTGCAGGGAAAGTTATGTAGTTTAGACCAAGTACAATGGCTTAGTACGGACCAAGGAAAACTAGGAGTATTGTCTGGACACACTCCAATTCAACAATGGGAGCCTTCAATGTATGCCTGTTGCTCTATTGGGATGATATGGCACTAGGAAATATTCTAACAGCCTATAATATAGCTGTTTTCCCGAAATGCAGTAATACGAAAGTAGCACAAGAAATGCAAAAAACGCCAGTTGAAGCGGATTGATGTCTTAATGGTCATATGATCTTGGGAAGGCCTGTAAAATAAACCTTTCAACGTGGTAATCGAAGGGGACCAATTGGTTACATTTTTATGAAACTCTAGAATTGTGAGAAATGTAAAAACTTCCAGGTGTTAGATTGAGATGGTAGTGATCACTAGCCCTTATCTGGAGAGTTCCGTATGGGCATGGTGGTAAGAAAACTAACTCTAACTCTGGAAATTAGTTTCCCTGGATGAAGGGCTACATGTAATGACGAAAATCAGCTGGTCCTACTAGTACAATTACAAATGCCTACAGATCTGGAAAAGGAGGGGCGTGAGAAGTACCATGTATATCTTGATTTGTATTCCTTCTTAATAAAAAGAGCTGCTGGCTGCTTGCAGTGCTTATTCAGAGTAACTATACCAGCAAGACTTGAAGAAGAGAAAAGAGGGCTGAGCCTGCTAGGTGATTCAACTCCTAAAGCTAATGCAATATAAAAATGAAACAAGTAATGCAGAATGGAACTATAAGTTTATCAAAAAACAGAATATACTACCTTAATAAGAAGGATTAAGACTCTCCATCTAGTACAAGATGAACTTGGAAGAAATGTTAGCAGTACTGGTGTCCAAAGATATGGAAAAGTTTTGGCTACTTATGCAGAAGGATGTCACACAACAATTATAGAGTCTCTGGGCCCCCAAGAGGACTAGATTAGCTATTTGTCTGACGTATATGAAGCCAACTTGGGGAACCTAGATAGAGAAGTAGCTCAACCTGACGAAAAACTGCTGTCTCATTTAACTGTAAAGTCTATAAAGAATATAATTTCAACAGGCAATTTGACTAGGACTGCTGTCTCATTTAACTGTAAAGTCTACATCTTGCAGAGTGTGGTTTCAGGAGACTGTTTTAATCTGTTTCTGTGATTTAAATTGTGCTTAAAAACTGTCTGCCCCCTGTATTTTTGTCTTTAAAAAAGCCCGATTTCAGAGTGCGCGCCCAGCAGTATTCCAGTGTTTGTTTCTTAAACAATCTTTCCCTTACGTGGAAAGTAGACTCTGCTAGCTTGGAAGTGTGGATTCAGCCTGTCTGTATCCAAGGAGATTCTGAATAGAGCAGCAGTTGCCTTTCCCCCGACCACAGGGACTGGACTTAGCTGTTTTGCTCCCTGAGTCCCTGCTGCACCCGAGGCCCGCCCCCCACACCTGCTCTGGCCCCTTAAGTTTGTGGAGGGAAGCCCAAGACAGCCACCTCCGTTTTGTGAGCCTCTGTGCATCTTGCCTGTGTCCTGATACAGCCCAGTGTTCAAGGATTGCAAAAAGACCTAGGTAAGGAGCCCTGAGATTTTTCTGGGTAAATAGTATTATTTGTTCAAAAGTGTTTATTTCAGCTACCTGTGTGTGTTTTACTGTGGAGACTCTGTGTTTCAGGCAGCCTGGCCTCTTTTAAAGTGGTGTTTTTTTTTTAATTCATTTTTGCCGTGACTGTGTGAATTGCCTTGCTAGTTTGTGGCACCCCCACCCTTTTTCTCTTCTAAGTAAAAAGGCTAAATACATCTTGCAGTGTGTTTTCAGGAGACTGTTTTAATCTGTTTCTGTGATTTAAATTGTGCTTAAAAACTGTCTGCCCCCCTGTATTTTTGCCTTTAAAAAAGCCCGATTTCAGAGTGCACGCCCAGCAGTATTCCAGTGTTTGTTTCTTAAACAATCTATCCCTTACCAGGAAAGTAGACTGCTAGCTTGGAAGTGTGGATTCAGCCTGTCTGTATCCAAGGAGATTCTGAATAGAGCAGCAGTTGCCTTTCCCCCTGAACACAGGGACTGGACTTCAGTTGACTTGCTCCTTATATAAGTGCCTATTGGTTGTTGCATATGTTGTTGTGATAGGTTGTTGGGGTATGGTCTTTCCATTGGTTGCTGGCTCCAGGGCTAAGGTTGTGATTGGTGGATAGGGCTGAGCATCTGATTGGCTGTTGGTTCTAGGGCTGAGAATCTGATTGGCTGTTGGTTTTAGGGCTGTGATTGGTGGATAGGGCTGAGTTTCTGATTGGCTGTTGGTTCTAGGGCTGTGATTGGTGGATAGGGCTGTGATTCTGATTGGTTGCTGGTTTTAGGGCTAGGCAGTGATTGGTGGTCAGGAATAGGGCTATGATTGGTTATTAGGGCTGGGTCTCCCAGTAGTTGTTTGAATCAGGGCTTGAAATTGGATTGGCTAGGGTTAGGACCAGCTTCTTATTGGCCAGTAGGGCTATTAAAGGCTAGGCCTCAGGGCGTCCGAGCACGGGCATCGAGGCAAAAGTCAGAGAGGACAAGGGCAGCTGCCTGTTTGGGCCTGTTCGGAACAGGTAGGGACTAGGGACGAGGGCCAGAAATGCTGCCCAATTCTCAGTGGACCAAGAATGGTTCCAGCCCCTACCCATCCCTCAACATGCAAACAGATATTCTACAAAGGCATCCAACTCATGCATCACAAACTGACCACAGACAGATTGCATTGTCCCATCACCCAACACAATACCCTTTATACAACACATATACATATATCCCCCACAACTACTACAGCCAAACACATGTCTTCTCACAGCAAACACTACTCTGTCCACTCCCACTAACACAACCTGCCATCACCCACACAACACAAAACTACAGTATACATTTCTCTCAGTCTCAGCCTTCCAGCTACACACTCTCTGCTCATACTAAACAACAACACTATCCGCTGTTTGCTCCACACAGACCACATGTCATCATAACAATGACCAAACCCTGCCTTCAAACACACCATCTACAAACACTCTTCCCCTCTCTTCACCAATTACACACAACCATACAATCCCCACATTTCACTCCACCACACATATTACCTCTTCCAGTCATCGCAACTAACACTAACTCCCCTGACACGCATCCATCACCTCTAACACACCTCCTACATTCATCTCCAAAACACATCAACACCCAATCTAACACTCATATTCCACTCACCAGCACTAACTCACATACAAATCTCTCACCAAAAACAACTACAGCAATATCCCCTCTCACTATTCCACAAAAACAATACAGACCACAAACATCAGCACATCAAAGCAACACAAACTTACATTACACTTATCATCATACCCACTCCCACCCTCAGGACTACACAAAGAATACAAATTCCATCCTATCTCCACCCCTACTTTCTCACTCTTCACAAACACCTACCACAAGGACCCCAACCCAGCAACTTTCATTCACTCGCCTCTCCTCCATTGCACAATTTAGAGCCTTACATCATGATCCACATGCTCCTCCACCACCCCTAACGCATACTCCATCCACACTAAACAAACACAAACAAAATAAAAAACATGCCACTTACAGCAACCCTGCATCCCCTTGTCTATTACATAATAAAACTACCCTACAAGAAATAGTACACTCCTCATGGCTCTCTCAGCCACCAAGTCCACCACCCACAAACACAGACCCAACAAAATGCCTCCTTAACCTGCTGAAAGAGGAACACTATATTGAAAAGCAAGACTATTGTGAGCCTCAAACAGTTTTCACAACTAGCAACACTCCTGCTTCAAGCTCACATTATACTACTTACCCTTCTCCTTATCAAAACAACACTACCACTAACACACCTTTTCTAAACTGGCAGCTCATAAATGTTTGATAACTCTCAAAAAACAAGCACCACATCTACGAACTGCTCACAGACACACAACCTGACTTACTATTCATAACTGAATCCTGGTTGGGAGATGACATGGCCCCAGTGCTGCACGAAGCCGTTCCTCCAGGCTATCAAACCATCGCACAAAACCGTATAGGCAAAAGAGGAGGTGGACTAGCTATTATATTCAAACAGGCATTGAACCTCAGTAAAACAGACAACATCTCCATACAAGGTTGTGAAGCCCTCCTTACCAGATGCCACCCTAGTCCAACTTCCTCCTGTAACTTTCTCCTCCTTTACAGACCTCCACCTAACAACTCCTCATTCCCAGATGCTTTTCTAGACACAGTCTCAAACCTTATTACACTATAGTCCAACATATGCATTCTTGGGGACCTAAATATTTGGTTTGACAAACCCAATATGCCCCATCCAAAAGCTATCACCACTGGCCTAGTTGCATTGAACCTACATCAGATGGTACACAATCCCACACACATCGCTGGTCACATCCTAGATGTCATTTTTGCTAAGCCTGAACTAGTTACTATTCATAGCATCACGCCAATCACTTGGTCAGACCACCATTTGATAACTTTCCGACATACAACTACACAAATCAACACACCCCACAACTACTTACATACATACACCTATCGACCATGGAGCAAACTCAATTTGGAAACTTAGAAACACAACTAACAGCCAACACAGATCTAGATACAATTAATTCTGTGCCAAAACTTTGAGTGGCTACAGAAAGCTTTTGATATCCTAATACCACTCAGAAAAACTAAACACAACAAAAGAAAACCAACACCTTGGAGAGATACAGAACTTAAAAAGATAAAGCAACAAATCAGAAAGTTGCAGCGGACCTGGCTCAAAACAAACAACAGTCAAGACACACTGCAATTACACAAACTTAACAGGATATACAAATCATCAATCAAAAAAGCTAAAAAAAGGTACTACTCAGACAGAATTAAATATGCTCAATCTACAACCAAGGAATTTTATAAAATTCTCAATGAATTTCGAAACCCTACATGCATGGAAGGAAGTCATCCCACTACTCAAGATTTCACAAACAAAATGGCAACTCACTGCACAACCAAGGCAGACGCATTGGACTCCTATTTAAAACAGAAGAAAAACATCAGCACCAACCCCTTTCCTAAAATACCCTTTAAAAATAAACCAACCCAACCTCTACAGTCCTTCAAACAAATATCCCCAGGGTGAATTTATGGATTTGGTCAAAGCAAGCAGACCTTTTGGTTGCCCTTCTGACCCTTGCCCACCACAAATCTTCAAGAACATTCTTCTATCTACTTCTGCTGCCACACCTGTAAGAAGAATCATCAACAACTCTTCAACTTCAGGAACTTTTCCTGTAGACCTGAAAAAGGCATACATACAACCTTTATTAAAGAAAACAAACCTAGACCCGCAAGACCCCGACAACTACAGACCAATCACAAATGGACCTCTCCTGGGCAAATTGATAGAAAGAGTAGCATTCGCCCAGATGTCACAATTCATTGAAGACATTTCTATACTTTCAGACTTCCAAACTGGATTCCACCCAGGAAGAAGCACTGAATCGGCACTCATAGCAATCTGGGATGATCTTAAAAACACAGTCGACCGAAATGGAGTTGCTGCACTACTTCTCTTGGACCTCTCAGCTGCCTTTGATACGGTTGACCATGACACCCTAATTCAAAGACTCCACGAAGCCGGCATACAAGGGATTGCTCTCGACTGGATTACTTCCTATCTTCAAAAAAGATTGAATATCATCCACTCGCCCCCCTTCTCGTCCAAACCCTACCTCACAAAAGTAGGGGTCCCCCAAGGATCAATCATCTCACCTTTGCTTTTCAACCTCTACATGATATCTTTACCAGAACTGATCAATGATTTCCATCTCACATGCTACAACTATGCAGATGACACACAAATACTACTTAAATTAGAATGCCCCAAAAACATTGAAAACACACAAATCTTCAGTTGCCTCAGAGCCGTTGATCAGTGGATGACCTGGAGCCATCTCAAACTAAATACCTCCAAAACAGAAATACTAATATGTGGTGACTGGAAAAATTATGACCCTCTGTGCGTCTGTCCTGACGATCTCGGACCACCTCCTCAATTATCCAAGGAAGTTAAAAACCTAGGAATCACCATGGATTCCAAGTTAACTATGAATGCCCAAGTGGACAAATTGGCACGAACAAGCTTCATCACCTTGAAGCCTTTAGGACGCATCTTCCCCCACCTCGGATTTCCACACAAGGTGCAAGCTACTATCTCGCTTGTACTATCCAAACTGGATTATGCCAATGGCCTCTACCATGGATCATCTCTATCTGTTATGAAAAAACTACAACGTATCCAGAATTCCGCAGCCAGGCTACTATTACATGTAAAGCTGCAAGCCCACATCTCCCCTGCCTTGAGAGCACTACACTGGTTACCCGTTGCCAGAAGATGCACTTTCGAGCTGCTTTGTATCACCCACAAAGCTATACAAGGAACAGGACCGCTTTTTATCAGAAACAAAATAACCAAATACATCCAACAAAGAAACCTCCGCTCAAGATTGGCACCCCACCTTAGAACACCACCATACAAGAAAAAGACTATAGGTGGTACATCTTTCTCCGTTCAAGCAGCCAAACTATGGAATTCATTACCCCCAACTATAAGAGCCACAGATAAGTTTCTTGTCTCCAGAAAACTACTAAAGAGTTGGCTCTTTCCATCATAACCACCATATTCAAACAACTATGAACTGCATATGCCTATGTTGATAAATATTTTTTTCAGATTATGTGTATAGTTCTAGTTATGTATAGTTTCTTTAAAAAATATGTATCGCTACTATGTCATAACAATAAAATACACACACACTCTTTAAACCTGTTTGACTAAGTATATTTTACCCATGGTTCTAATTATGTATTGTATGTGCATATGTGTGTGCATTCATGTGTGTGTGTATGTATATATATATATATACATATATATATATGTATGTATGTATGTGTATATGTTGTTTCTGTGCTTGGCATGTTCGTGGGTCATTGCATGGCTCCTGGGTGGGTTGTTATACTAGACATCTATGAATTCCTACTCTCATCTTATCACACTTATCTACCCATCATCATATGTCATGTCTCTATCAAACTATCCTCCATTCTCACTCTGACTCATCCCAAATCATTTCTACCACTTTCATCTCCTAAATAACTCTGCCTAAGCTTTTCCCTCCGCTTCCACATCTAACTCACCAAACCTCACTCTACTACCGTGACCTCCCACACAACCCTACTAAATTCTCCCACATTTATCTCACCCTGCTACTATGCTCTCCCTAACCCTTCCACATACTCTTCCCTCCTCCATCCCCCTTTACTCATCCCAAGCCTTTGGGTTGAGTAAATTAAGGATATACTCCCAATTAACACTTCTGGATTTCTTTCCTCCTCCACCCCTCCATTACTCCAGTCAATCTAACTAACAAACTCTCATATCCGCGGCTCAAATTAACTCATAATAATACTAAAACTGTACTCATTATTTCCCTATACTAATCCATCACTAATTCTTGTTGGGTTCCAGAGTAGCGTGCTACTCACCGAAAAGCGCTTCGACGCCTCGTCAGGGGAAGTAAGCGCTATATAAATACAATTACAATACAATACAATAAAGAATATAATTTCAACAGGCAATTTGACAAGGACGGACTGCCTGAAACAGTAATTCAATCTAACATTGAGTAATGGATGAATGGTGAGCAAGGTTTTTTATCTCAGATTTTAATACATTTAGGCCCATATTTTTGGAAGGTTAGTGTTGCCTTAGTGCCATTTATTTTTACGCTAAAGTGGCACCAACTTTACTCCATATTTATATTTTGACCCTAGACCCGTCTAGCATCAAACTTTGAGTTAGCGCCATTTTTAGGAAACGCCAACCCACTTTGCGTTAATTAGACGCAAGCTAGGCATTCCCTTCCTAAAAATTACGTAAGCCCCCCAGTGCCATATTTAACACTCAGCGCTGAAACGACGTGCAAGTGGGAGCCCACTTAGCTCCATTATTTAACACCTTGTCAGACCAGGCGCTATTGTACAGGTAGGCCCATTTCCATGGGGAACACCATGGAATGGGCACAAAGATGCCCACCCCAACCCCTAGCAACACCACAGGGACACTACAGGAGAAGAGAGCCTATCCCAGGTAAGTGTGTGGTGTGCCACTGGGGCCCCTTACATGGGACCCCTGCCTGGCACTCAGTATATAGGGCTTGCCCACGGGTCACTGGTCCCCCGCGGTGGGCATTGAGGTAGTGGTAATGATCTCCTGTCTCCACTTAGACAGGAGTCATTATTTGGCTGCTTGTGCATTAAAAAATGCTAGGCTACTAGCAGCAGATATTTTGCCGCTAATCAGCCTACCGTCATTTTTGACCCACTAGCGCCATTTACCCTAATGCCATCCCTCACTGGTTAGCATCTTTTTTTTTAGATGCTAGCCATTCCTTATCGCCATTGTGCGTCATTTTATAAATATGGTGCACGGATGGCGTTAGAGAATGGCGTTAGCTCGTGTTAAGAAAAATTACGCACAACTGTGTTTTCGCAGTTGTGTGCCATTTAAAAAAAATATGGACTTAGCAGTTGGCGAGGCGCTATTATAAGGCCTATCTTTAAAAGAGACTACCTGGTCAACCACAAAAACTATGCCCTATAAGCCTACTTGATGTAGGTGTAAAACATTTTTCGAAGATAATACTGGCTTACGTAAAGGGCTGGATTGAAGATCATGCGTTAGTACCCAATGAACATGGGGGTTTTAAAGAAGGGCACTCAACCATGGATCATTGTTTCAGCCCTTGGGCCATGGCCCGGAAAGTAATTGAGACAAAAGGTAATCTTTTCTGTTGTATTGTAGATTTTTGGGCTGCTTTTGATCGAGTTAATTGTTCTATTCTGTGGGGAACACTGAGCATGATGAAGGTCCCTAGTTCTCTATTGATAGTACTGCACATGGAGTACTGGGCTGTGGTTCTTTTAAACAAGAATAAAACTTCTCATAAAATTGTCATTAGTAATGGGCTTCACTGTTCCTCACAGACCTACCAGCAGGTTCACGATTAAGCCACTCACTTTCTCCTCATATAGGTGGGTGACAAATACCTTATCTAAGTTATGCTGATGATCTTGTTATTGCTGATGTAACTCAGGTGGGTTTGCAAACGGAATTAGATGCTGCTGATAAATATTTCCAGGAGAACAAACTCACAATCAACTTTGAAAAATGAATACTCTGGTATTTGGAAAGGAATGTAAGCAGTTCAACTGGAAACTGGGAGGTGTAGTAGTGAAGGAGACCTCGTCCTATTAATATATAGGGTTACTATTTAATGGTAAATTACAGTGCAAGATGCCTCTCACAGCACTGAAACCAAGGCATCAGCTACAGTAGGTGGGCTGAAGAAATGTAGAAGCGAATTTTGAGGATCCACATTAGAACCTATCATTATTATTTTAAGGCAATGGTACCCCCCTTCTCCAATTGCTTCATGGAGCAGTGATCTCTGACCTTGAATTTGGAATGATTGGGAGAAACTGTGTCTCCTAAACCTTCTAGATCTCCCATTGTGCTCTATGATCCGGCCGATTACATTGGAAATTAAGTTGCATTCCTGGAATACTACTGCTCCAATTTTCTGTCTATGGCTTTGGCAGAAACTAATATTAGCAAGTAATACAGAAGTGTCCACACTATTTGCCAAAGAAATATGTAGTAGTGATTTAAGTTGGGCAAGGCAGCTGGCTAGTGTAAAATACAGGATTACAAAATTGAGGAACCATCGTCATTTTCAAAAAGGGATTTTTAGGGATGGGGCAGGCTGGAGTCCAGGGTCCGAGACTTGGAATATGTACGGCATAAAGAGGTCTGATCATTGCCTAAGAGACTCCTGGGTACTCCGATCGTGCTTTACACACCTTTCCAGGTTTCCCAACCCAGTAATGTGTTTTCCAATTCTGAGATTTGATGTGGGTTTGAATCCAGTTTATTTAGGGCATGTGGGAGAGATAAAGCTGTGGCCTGAAGAAGGGAATTGCGGGCGTGGGCTAGGAATACATTGTTCTATAGTTCATATTTTAGTTTTTATCTTTAAGATGTTGTCCTTTTAAACCTGTATTATGAAGTACTAAATTGTGAGATGGGCTGAGGAAATAAGAGGTGAATATCATATGAATTTTCTGGATCTAACCTGTGCAGTGGGTAGATGTTTATTGGTTTGGTGGAGGCGAGGCAGCTTACCAGTGTGAATTTTTAACATCATATATTGTAGGTAATGCATAGCTTAACAACCCATTGATTTAAATGAACGTAACTTTTACTAATAACACTGCCATGTTGTTCATTCATATTCATAAATGATATGTTAGTAACCATTTTAGGACTTTGAATTCAAAGGGTGGGATGAGGCTTTGCTCAATGTTTTTGAAGTAAGCGAAATCTCATGCCATTCCCAGTTGTTGGTCTTCACGTTTTTTTTCATTTAATATGTTTATACGAGGAGATTGATTTGAGCAGCAAATGTCCTGATGGAAAGGTGAAAATGATGTGTGCTCTTGACACAAGACATTTTGTGTTCAAACGTTTCCCACTGGTATCTTGCATAATTTTTACAATGGCATACACTTTTCATATAGACCATCTCTGAAGTATATTTCATGTAATTGGAATAATGTTCATCAATATTACGTTTATTGCACAAATAAACTACTTTACAGTTTCGCTCATCTCTTGATGAGATCCAGTACGTTAACCACAACACTCCCACCACCACCATCATGGGACCACCCGCCCAAATCCACGTTACAAGAGCACGTTAGTGTTCCCAGTGAGTTGCAAATGTTTTACGAACTTTGCAGAAAATAACATTGAAATATAATAAAGGTGAGTTGTGTGTGCAACAGTAAGACTCCATAAACATGCACTTGTTAAAGCAAAAACGTGGATTTTGATAAATTAACTATCAAAAGTTAAAAATAAGTGACATGTGACAATCAGGAAGTGAATGTAGCTTGGGAGGGCTGGTCACTTCCTGAAGGAACACTCACTCCACCAGACATTTGCATCATATTTGGTTTTGCCTTTTTAATAAAATGTTTAGTGTTGTAGTGTTATTGGATAGGAACCATTTCCTGAT
The DNA here is from genome assembly GCF_031143425.1 of Pleurodeles waltl. NCBI lineage: Eukaryota > Metazoa > Chordata > Amphibia > Caudata > Salamandridae > Pleurodeles > Pleurodeles waltl. The sequence goes on from NC_090446.1 coordinate 306,199,932, forward strand.
TTGGTCCACAAATGCGTTGGCAGCACTGGGTGCAAATATGCAATAGTATATAAAAGTGCATCTTATGAAATGAAGGCTAGAGAAAACTTCTATTGCTTGGCACTTCCAAAGAGAGCCTCCATTACCTTGCATGCATGTTGCAGTGGACATGGCGCAAGCAGTGATCCTCTTTTAAACAAAATAATCCTTAATATTTGTGGAATGGGAGCCTCTTATTCCTGTTAATATGTGCTTTTGTTTTCCAATTCAAGGTTTTTTCCTAAAACTATCAAGGTTGTTTTCTGAGTTGAAGATTAAAAGTTAGAAAGCTGTGGTCTCCATTTCCTTCTCTGAAAAATGGTTCCCCCGTTTCACTGGTACTCTAAATCCCCTCCCCTCCCCCGACTACCGCTGCACTACCACCCCCACAATGCAGATCAGCACAACTGACTTCGCGGAACAGCAGTATCTCTCCTGACAGCACAGCTCTTGCATAGTAGAAGAGTCCGCAGGGTAGACCAGAAGTAGGCCATGACCTCCATCTGGTGTTTATTCTCCTTCCAATAGTCTAGCCAGTACCTGACCTTGACAACAGGATGGACTGGCTGTGTCCATAACAATGCAAGTCTCACACAGTCAAACAGGAAGCAGGCGGCGTAGCAGCAGCCCCGAAGAACCCAAAAGCTACACATCATGGCAGCAAGTACACATTTCCTGCATGTTACCTGCTTCTGGTAACTTCCATCCTTTTTAGTGTTTTGTTTTGCAGCAACTAAAGTGTCCCATTACCCAGATAGGGTCATGAAGTGCTCTGATTTGCATCAGGTTCTTGGGTGCCCTTTTGAAGTGCATAGTTGCAAAAAGGGAGGTGTAGTTAGGCCTGTGTGGAAGATGTTGGTCGAGATGCATGAGCTTTAGAGACTGGCTCTAAACATAATGGCATTGCTGTGATTAAGCTTAGAATGTTGGAGACAGAGTGAGAATAAATGCAGTTGCGTCTGCACATACTTACCATCTTTGACTGGTCTATGTAGAGAAGAAAAAGCCACCATTGCTATGGATGCATTGGATTCACATGTAACACAGACTTTTAGTCCACTTTTGAGAGCTATACTGGTTGTTTAAGGACCTGTACCTATGTTTTAGACCCAAGCCGCATTCTACATCTTTTTCAGTCTTTTGCTCTTTTACTGATCCATCTTGCTTGAAAATGATATTGCTCTATTTAACTTTTGTCTTCTACCTACCTCCTTCTCTTTCTACCTTGCTGTGTTTTTCTTTAGGGTTGCCTTACCTTGTCCCTTATGCTTCTCCCTACCTCGCCTATCTCTCTACCTCGTCTCTATATCTACATGTTTTCTTTCTCTTCTTGACCTCTATTGCTATTGCATTCTCATAAACTCTCTGTCCTTCTCCTTTCTCCTACCACTTCCCAATTCTCGTCTCAGGAGAGCCAGAGTTCCCCGCCCAAAGCACAGACATAGAAAGGGGAGAGGCCAGAATAGGCAGAGGTAGACAATGAAGGAAAAAATGATCAGATGTCTCCTTGAAGTCCTTGGAGCAGTATTTGGCTTTCGATGTTGCACTGGGAATGCCATTTGTCAAGGAGGATATTTTTGTGATTAAAACTATTCAACAATTAAAGCTACTACATCAAGTGCTATCTATGTGCATATGTTTTATTTTAATACTGTTCACAAAATCATTTATCGTTCACTAGCGCACCCTTACTCCGTCCTTCACACTGTGGGAGGAGCAGACTGACTAGATACTGAATTCCATGAAAAATATTTGTGTTGCACGAGGCAAAAATATGGATCCAAGCACAAAAAAGAAATGGCTTTATCATACGTGATCAAGTTTTGTGTTGTACAGTTTGTCTTGAGGATGCCAGATAGCTTGAGGTATCAGCTATTTTTGCGTGCCCGTTTCTGAAAGTTTATGGTATAACTCAATATTGTTAGGCATCATCAGGACTTAAACTCGATGAAAACGGGTAATGGATTTAAGTTGTTCTTAACAGGAGACCCCAAAAATCTGTGCCTATGTTATTCTAAATCTTTAGGAGGCACTGCCTATGTCACAGTTCGAACCCTACGGGTGATCTCAATCTTTCGTCTTCCCAAGCTCGATAGAGTGAGTATCATTGACCTGGGTAAAAAAATCTGTAGCATAGCAACAGGATCCCATGGGTAAACATTAGCATTACAAATACGTTATAAGAAGTTGAATTATAAAAAGAGCCAGTAACAACAAGGATAGAAGTTGCTTAACTGTAGACGGGCCATAGCTACGTACTAGGTTAAATAAGTGTGGCTCCCTCTTTGTATTAGAAGGGTGTCCAGGAAGGCATGATAAATGCCGGATGTTTAGGTTATTCACATAAAATACATTTACAAACAATTAATCTAAATAGCATTCATTTATGTAGGCAGGTGTTATCCTGAAAACCTGGCTGGGACCCAGCCCTCGTCGACCTACGTTGGACACACCTATTTCCTCAAAGGCACCAGCCAGTAAATCCAACATCGGCGACTTCTTCACAATGGCAAAGGAGTGTTGCCCCACTGGCTCCCAGCCAGCAGCTGAAAAATAAAATTACATTTTGTTGTATTTTTCAGCAGCTGGCTCTGAGCAAGCATGTGCAAGGAGGGGTGGGGCTGGGCCATGGAAGGTGGAAGGAGGAGGAGTGGAATGCACTAAGGTGCGCACATCTGTTTGACCTGCCGTTCTAGACTGACCAAACAGACATGTGCAATTAGGTTTCCCCAGCTCAGCTCTATTTGACAGCCGGGTTGGAGAAACAGCACTGACTCCCTGTGCCTGAGCTAGCAGTGAACCAGCCCACTCAGGCCAATCCCTGTGCTACTTTCATGCTTGGTATAGCATGAGAGCAGTGCTGGGATTGCATAGGGAGTCTGTCAAGCTGCTAGGACCAGTAAGAAGAGTGCGAGGCGGCCAGCACTACCAGGTAGGTTTATTTTTTTTAAAATGTTAAAACCCTCCTGTGCCCCTGCGTGCTGCCCCTTACTGCCTGCCCCCCCACTCCACCTCACGCACCCTCCACCTGCCCAACCACTTTTAATACGTGTCCGCCGCCCCTGTAACCAAAGACATTTTTAGTCAAAATAGTTTCTAAATATCAAATATATTCAATCCAATCTGGCCCCAGATGTACAATACTTTTCAGGCCAAACTATGATTTATTACCTTTAAATCAATTGAAGGGATAATAGAAACTATGAATGAGGGAACCCTTGTGATAATTTGGTCCTGGTAAAAGCTGGACCTGTCGTGTTTTTTCAGCCCATGGCACAACCATGCCAGAAGGAAAGGGCCTTAACCTCTTCCTGTGCTTTATTGTTTGATAAGGATGATTTAATCACGAGTAGTTGTTTTGAACAACTGAAGTGTGTGCCCAAGACTAGTGCAAAGTTTTTACATTACTGTTTAAGAACGTGTTCAAGTACTATTTTATTTTTCAAATATCTGTAAAGTGCGGGCCTCTAAAACTCAGGGCTTGGACCTGGATTTATGGGTGTTTCCATAACTATTTCCTTTCCTTTTTGCACTTTAACGAGCATCCTTACAGCAAATGAATGAAAAGGTGGATATCGACGTGATGGTCTCTGGTGTATATATTTTGTAATGCTAGAAAGGACATTGTTTTGAATTTAAATTGTGTATTTTAGGTGTGTAGTTTGTGTGCCTTGCTCTAAATAAATGAAATTTGATTAGCGCTCTTCTTTAGGCCTGAGCATCATATTTTAGTGCATCTGTATTGGTCCACGTCAACAGTACAATTGCCGGCCCTTCTATCTGACAAACCAGTGCATCCTGGGAGTTATGTTATTAACAATTTAATCAATCGGAATCCCACATTACAATGGTGTCCAAAGGCAAAGTCTTGAAATGGATATATGTCTCACTGACAAGAAGCCATATGCCCTCCCTAAAACATATTACAATACCATAGTTCACAAGTGCAGTACTTCCCTTATCCGTTTGGATGAATATTAAAGCTTTGATTCACGCCTTAGAGGTAGGACTAATTCAGACATAAGCAGAGGAGCCAGTGTGAAAGGTATGATGAATGGTGAAATGTTACAGCTTCCACATGCCCCCACATATGGGAGTGCTTGTATGTTGGTATATTGCCCACAGAAACATTGTGCTACCAAAATATCATTGTCAAGGTACCAAAGTCTAAAATAGCGAGAAGATAAGCGTAAACCTGCCCAGAGTCTCAATATGATGTTCAACCTCCAGCGTTGACCGAGGGTTGTTTCCTTGTCCCTGCAGCCGTGTTTACAGAAGCCCCTCATGACATGACGACCCGGGCCGGCGAAGACGTGGAGATGGCGTGCTCCTACCGCGGCAGCAGCCCTCTGCCCTACTCCCTGGAGATCCAGTGGTGGTACGTTCGGAGTCAAAAGGACTGGCCGGGAAAGAAGGCCTGGACCTCCAACCAGGTAAGTCGGCTCCTCGTTGCACGTCACTATATAAAGCACGCTCCTGCTGACCTTGAACGTTCCTAAATTTCACTGACTTTCAAATTACACTCTTTTCCAACGTTTTTCATTTGCTCTTTTCTCTATTGGGTGTCTTTTCATACTTAACTATATCAGTCTTTCCATCTCCTTCTGGTTCCCTTTCCATGTTAATTTCTGGCCTTCCCAGATATCTTTCACTCGACCACATTTTCCTACTTTTATTTCCCTGTCACAGTTATCACCTTCTTTATTTGCCTCTTTTTGTCAATGCTCTGGGTTTCTCTTTCCACCACAATCCATTATCTCTCTGTTATGTTTGCACTTTGTCCTCCTGCCCCTCCCTCACAACCGTTTCCCCTTCTTTGCACTCCTTCCCCAACCTGTCTCCACTCCCACTTTCCTCAATCTGCCCCTTCCACTGCGTCGACACCTCCATCTCCTCACCTTGTCTGACTTTTTCTCCCACCGGGCCGCTCCTTCCCCTCCCTGCCCACCCCCTCTTCATCCTTTTCCTCCATTTCCCTTCTCTATCTTCCAATCTCACTTCACCCACTCCCCCCTCTCTAACTGTTTCTGTTCACACAGAGATAAGCGCGAAAATAATTGAAATGCAGCGCGGAGGGTTTTAATGAGACTTTATTGTGTCTCTGGCAATACACATTGCAACTGGCATTACCATAAATTGAGCAAAGGTGTCATAAGGATGTTATAAATCCAGGGCCGCGTTCAAGAGCCTCGGGAGGGAGAAATGTGGCCGCGAATAAGCAGCTGGCGCCGACCGACGGGAACGGATCTTTGTGCTCGGGGGGCGGCGTGGCACTTCCCTCGTGCCCACCAGGCCTGAGCCCACATGGTTGGCACTGCACTCCGTTGGCCCGATAGGATGAGACGGCCTTCCACGAAGCGCGCTTACCTCTTCCCCTCATCTGTTAAGATGCCCAGAGGCACCGCTTCCTGGTAGACGGGCCAGGAAACACAGTTACGGCTTTGAGGGAACAGGAACTTGGAATGGAATTGCACTAAAACGTGCACATCAACAACAGCAAATACGGTCTCCTCCCTAAAACACCGGGAGGTCTATGCGAATGACGTCCTTCTGTTGAGCCAAAAACAAACTGAGCTGTTTATTTACGGGCTTTGTTCTTCGAACTGCTCCTCCATCTTTCCAAGGTAGCAGCGGGCGAGGGGGAGGATGATGTTCACAATATTGCTGTTCCTTTCTCCTGGCTTTGCCCATTACAATGGGCACTAGACAGTGCTTAACTTGAGCCGGTGGTTTCTGGTGCGTGGCACAGGCACTTATATTTGAGGGCCGGCACTTATTTGACTGCCTCATTTAGTGTGAGCAAAAGACACATATGGAAAACATGGAGGAAGAGAAAAACGAAAATGTGTAACAAAGGGAGAAAGCAGGAAGGGGCTGAAGGGGCATGGAGTGTTTGTAAATGAATTAAAGAGGCCCGAGATGCCTTCAGGATTACGATGCCTCAGTATTCCGTGCTCGTACATTTAATTGCAGCAGCCGCATGTTTCAAATGAGAGCTTTGGGCACCGGATTTTTTTTTACAAATTAAGCACTGACAATACAGATACGCCGACTTCAAACAGCATTTCATTCACGATGAACGGGGTATTTACATAGTGTCATTTTTTAGTTGCCTTGCAACTGTGCTTATTTGTGGCTGGCAGCTTTCTCTTTGCCTTCAGCGAGAGACACATTCCTATAACAAAGAAGTACACACTGCAGAGAGACAAAATATCGTCCTGTAATTATTATTGTAGAACGCCTTCTGAGAACCATCAGAATAAATTTCCTCTCTTCCAAAATCATTGGTGCCTGCCCACTCTATGACACACTTTGGAGAGCGCCTCCTTACACTCCTGTGAGGTTAGTGCATATCCCTGCAATGGATCCTTTCCTTCCACCAATTCCTCCAATCTGCTTCTTAGATTTGTACTTAGGAGACTGGGGTACTCACCAACAGTGGTGAAATCACTGAGAAGTAGTTTGTAATTACTCAAAAGCAGTAAAACAATGGAGGGAAGAGCTTACAAGTCAATAAACTTGGATTACTGCATCATACACTTCCTCATTCCAGGCATTTCTCTCCTGAGATTAACCCACCTCCCAAGGGAGTCACTAGAAAGCAGATTTAAGAGCCCCTTGCGCCTCCTCGCACCACATTTGTGTCATTTTTCTTTTTTACGCTAATGTGGCCCAACGAGGCCAAAATCGCTGCTAAATTTACAAGGTGGTGCAATGCATGTTTGCACAACTTTATAATCCTTTGCGTTACATTATGCCTGCACGAGGTATAATGTATGCAAAGGTGTCATTCCACTGTTAGGGGGCAGAAAAAATAGCACAAAGAAATCTAAGAGATTTATTTGCGTAATTTTTTTGGCATTTTTAATGACTGCTCAAAGCAGGCATTAAAAGGAGGCACCCCACTGATTATAATGAGCCTTAATAGGCTTTGTAGGATTAGCGTTAACATTTTTGACACTAATCCTGCAAAGTTCTGAACTAGTGTAAAAATTGTTAGTGCTAGTTACCCTACCTACCGCCATGATGCGCTGTATCTTAGATATGGCACACACATGGTGGAATTAGGGGGGTTCTAAGGGGCTCAGGAAAATTGGCGCCGCACACAGTGCAGCGCCACTTTTCTTAAATCAGACACTAAGTTGTCTTACCTCCATTTCTCCACTACACTCCAAGCACCAGACACCTGGACGATACTCTGTTTCATCTGTATTCCAGGCAGGGATCCTTAGTCATGTAGTCAGGATTTTCTTTTGTTAAGTGGTTTCATTTCCTTTTTTTAGGGTCGAGCCTGCGTTGCATGCGCTCGCGCATGCGTATCGCAGCGATACGCTTTTGTACTTAGAAAAGGGCTCGGAGCCCTGTCAACTTCACGTAAGTGTTTTTTATTGGTTGGTGGGCTTGCTTAATAAAATCTGCTTGCTTTCATTAGTCGAAGGCAAGCACACGTCATGCCTTTTCCGGTGGCTAGCCCTCCTCGAGCACAGCGACCAAGTACAGAAAACATGCGAGGCTCGCTGTTTTTCATCGGGCTCGTGGACTTTTTTTTCTCTAATTTACGAGCGCGATCTCGCTTGGCAGAAGTCGAGCGCTTTACATTGTTAATTTCACTTTTTCGGGTTGTGTACATAAATGCACTTTTACCCGATAGATGAAAAGTCGGGTTAGGAGTTTACAACGCGATCAGCTCTAACATGAGCAAACACGAGACCCGTTGCATTGTAAATGCTTGTTTTCTTTTGTTTTCCACAAAGGCTGATACATATCAGCACTCACTAGGAAAATTGAGCCATAACTCTCTATAAACATCCATCATTTCATATTTCAATCTTACCCTCCTGTGGTACAAGCTAACAAAGGAATAACCTTAAGGTCTACCTATGTGTAACGTTACATATTTTGATCCCTCTGATATTCACTAACTTTCATAAAGAACTCCCTCCAACAAAAGTTGAGTCCTCCCTGATAGTACTATCTTATCAGGGTGGAGTGAGATGCCTATGATGAAGCATGCCACTACAATGTGGGTTAGGCTTCCTCACCCAAAAACATTGTGTTTGGCTGATAATCTGTCTGTTGTAGTAATTCCTATTGAATCATCACATTATTTGTGGTTTAGTAGTGACACCTTAGTGTATGTCTGAAGTCTAGGGCCTAAGATCCTATTTTCTTTAATTTGAAAAGTGAAACCACTAATGCTCACTTTTAAATCTACCTTGCTCAGTGTCGTATCACTTAGGACCTATGGTGATGGTACATGTATGCTTATATATCCTCCCTAATGATTTTTGTTATTATTTATCCAGTAAAAATCTGTTTATAAGTCTCCCTCCTTAGTCACAGAGGCCTCACTTAGATACAGTTCTTAAGCCACACGATTTTTAGTGACCTTGACATTTTTCATCACACTATAAAAAATTTGTGAGCGGGAGGGGAGCTGCTTTCTTTACATTATGCATGACAGCTTCTATGAAGGTACTTGTACATTTGCTAATGCATATTGATTGTTTTTTTTTCGTAAGGATCAGATCCAGGAGTTACCTTATGATGCTGACTGAGGGGCATGACAGCAGCCTATAAAGAGTTCCTAGCTAAAAACACTTTTAATAAAAGAAGCTCAGGATATAAGATAGGGACAGGAAGTTGTCAAAATATGTAGCAGGATGTTGAATGTTCTGGAATTTTTTCACAGCTCAGTTGATCCAACACTCTCCAAAATGGGCATACGTGGACTTAATAGCATAAAATTCACAACTGAAGTCATGCTGAAGACATACACCAAAGTTTCCACTGTTTTCTGAAGTTACCAACATAACATGATTAGGGGGCGTGGCTTGGTCAGTAACATGGGGGGGGGGTGAGCTTCAGCCTTTCCAACAATCACTCTGGTACATAATGTTAAAATACATTTTACGACAAACAGAGCCAATGACAGGGGCTTAAGGGGCAGTGGAAGGGGAGATAAATGCGAATTGGTTACTGTCTTGAGTGAGAGAAAACATAATATTATGTAAAATAACAGATATTTTTGAGACTTTCAAAACAGAGCGAGTCTGCGTTTTTGTCTATGTGTATATAAAAGTTCCTGGTGAAATCCAACAGATTCGCAACAACCCCAACAAAGAATCTGCACCCAATCAGAAATGACATTTATCAGGGGGATGTAACACCCTAAACACCCCTGTGAGGCTAAGCCCCTGAAACAAAGTCATGTATTTGTGAAGTGTATGAATTGTTTTCTGTGTTCAGGACCTATCACACTATGTTTGTATCCAAATGGTCTTTATTTCTTAAATCAAACTTTTTCATCCACATGAGTTCAGGAATCAGCCAGTAGGTCTTTCACTCTGTGTGATGTGAAGAGCTATGGCTCTCTCAAGGCTAACAGTTCAAGACTCTAATTCACAGTTGTTAATTCATATTATGACTTGAGAGAAGGTGGCCATTTGGAGGCAAGCATTGGGCTTTATCACATAAAGTGAGCACCAAGCCTAGGAAGGTCTCTGCCACAGTTTTGGGGTTACATTTGTCACAAATAGTTGAAAATCTACAGGGGCACCATATAACCACCTTAGACAGTGGGGTATGATTGCTTGTCACATGCACTTTCAATGCACATTGTGCTTTTGGCTTCGAATGTAGCAGCATTTGTTGACATATCTAGAGTACATAACAGAGCACAGCAGAAAACCATACACAAAAACTTAGCAAAATAATTAAATCACAAAGGTGCATGTTACAACAAAAACACTCAATACAAAAAGCAACACAATAACCACACTAAAACACAACAACATTACATTCTGTTAATGCTGCACAAATACACAATAGCACAAAACAACAGAACACTTCAACACCACAGCTAAATGCCCACTACAAATATACAAATTCTTGTCACATATTAACACTTCTAGAATCCTATTTTCATAATATGGTGATAAAAGATGTTTAGAAGAAACACAGACTTACTCACCACCAAGGACGCCCAATAGCACCTGTCTTAAAATGTTTTGTGATCCTTCCCATAGTGTGAGATGTCCTGTGCACACAAAAATAAACCTGCATTTACTTTCAAACCAATTGATTGTATCTATACTTTGGGTTGCACATACTCACTTCACAGATATGCAATTTAACATACGGTTAAGAGGGTGTTATCTGGGAACAAGGTGTTTCTTTACCACCCAAATGATTGCAACTTAAGTCTGGATGGAGACAAATGCAGTGGGAACGTAAAGCTAGATTACATTTGTCTGACATTCAATCGCGAACAAATGCAAATAAATTGTGGGGAGGAGGGAGTGGAATGTTTAGCAATAATATTTTAGTTGGCTCGCAATGAAGGTTGTGGTCTCTAAAGTGTTGTCATTATACTTGAAAGAGATGTAAAAATTCAATGTAGCCATCCTGAAAAAATAACAGATTAAAGTCAATGTGCAACGAAAGTGGACGATATTTTGCTGGAGAATCAATATGCTCCTCCAAGCACTTCCTTTTCCAAACTTTTCGGAACTCTCAGGCTTTGTTACAACCTAATCTTTTGTATTCCTCCACCCGATACTACAATAGATGCTGCACGGTCTCTTACCTTATATACTTCAGGGCGGCACAGTTTGTGGGCAACATTAGAGGAACATGTTTCATTAAAACATCTGCTGCAGCATATCAACACATTAGAAAGAGGAATGCGCTATCGATGTGCTGTTGTCGCGGTACTATGGGCAGCCATTTTGGCCATGAATCTTTTAATGAAGGCGAGCGCTGACTTAATGCATCCCATTCAATGGACGCTCATTTATTATTTAGGGATTTCTCGCAACATGTTTTCCAGATACTATCTGTGAGATGGTGGTGCTTTCTCTAGCACAGGTGTATTTTCCATTGTTGTTCCATTGGCCACATAGCCTCCTTGAGTGTTTGCCGCTTTCGATGCTCAGTCACTTCTGTAACTCTGCAAATATTGTTGTTTAACAAGTGGTCATTTGCAGTGTTGTTCTATCATGATTTTTTCGTTGGTGTGAGCTCCTCTTAAAATGGATAGAACACATTCTCAATCTCCTCCGGTTCCCTAATGCTACTTGCTTCCTAATCCCTTCTACACTGTATCGAATTCTAGTGCGGATCAAAAAATTATAATTGAAAAAACTTGTATGAATATCTTAAAGAACTTATCCAAGGCACTTGTAGGATTAAGTGTATCTCCAAATTACAATGATCTTTCTTTTTCAAACACAACCACGACATGCCTTCTGCTGCATCGCCAGTCCATGAATCTCTTTATGTCGTCCTTTCGAAGGAATCCGTAGATGTTTTCAGAATGATCCAATAGTCTCTATCACCTTTTGCAACATTAACTACTTAAAGATGCTGAGAAATTCTGTCCACTTCCGACCAAGATTGAATCTGTGCTTTGCAATTTAACCAAGAGACCATCAGTGGCTAATGAAGATGTGGCTGTGCCTACCGATTGCACAGATTTGAAGCACGATTGTAATCACAAGTGATTTTACACAGCTCTCTCTTATTCCCCTCTGGCTGATTGGTATGCAGCCTTAAGTGCTTGTCTGTCCTTCAAGGATGCTCATCTCATTCAGTGATTTCATTCTACAGGGGAAGTGAGCCCCAAAACCATTCCTTGATGAAGGAAGTCATTAGGCAGGTGCAGTTAATGACAGAATGCTATCTTGTTGTATGTGTGTAGGTGTGTGTGTTCGTTTGTGTGTGCAATCGCACACAGAGGCCTCCTGAAATTTCATTTTGACTCGAATTAAAGCTGAATTGAATAATTAGCACTAAAGTAGTGTTTTCACATATTCAGTAATTTGTATTAGTATAGCACACAGTGTGCCACTAATATGACTTTGTGGCACTGATGATTGTCTGGATGAGGGAACATATTTTGAGGGCCTAGCACCATCTAATGACACATTAGCTTAATTTCTTTTTTACCTAATGGTGCGTTAAATGGCCAAAAATGGCATGCCACATTTACAAAGTTGTGCAGTGCTTGCATTGCACCACTTTATAGCCCCTTGCACCACATTATGCCTGCAGCAGGCATAATGTATGCAAGGGGGGCGTTCCCCCATTGGGGGGGGCAAAAAATGGTGCAAAGAAATCTACGAGATTTCTTTGAGTCTTTTTTATTGGCAGCAGGCATTAAAAAGAGGCTCACATTGTTTTCAGTGGTCCTCTTGGTGCTTTGCTGGATTATAATAAAAATGTGTGACACTAATTCTGCAAAGCGCTGAACTAGCATCAAAAATTTTGATACTAGTTCCCTAACTGCCCCCCCACGGTGCACCCATTTTAAATACGGCGCACACATGGTGGCGTTAGGGAGCACTTACGGGAGCAAGGAAAGTGACACTGTACTAAGTGCAGCACCACTTTTCATATATTTGCCCCTTCGTGTATTGCTACAACATTCCTACAGTCTGACTCTAGAGCGAACATATATTTTGGAATGTTGCAATATAACCTACATGTTGTTGTATGATACTACTGTAGGAAAGTACCATCTTGCCTGGCATGTTACCCCCATATTTCACTGTATATATATATGTTGTTTTAGTGTATATATCACTGGGACCCTGCCAGGCAGGACCCCAGTGCTCATAAGTGTGCCCTGTATGTGTTCCCTGAGTGATGACTAACTGTCTCACTGAGGCTCTGCTAACCAGAACCTCAGTGGTTGTGCTCTCTCTGCTTTCTAAATTGTCACTAACAGGCTAGTGCCCAATTTCACCAATTCACATTGGCATACTGGAACACCCTTATAATTCCCTAGTATATGGTACTGAGGTACCCAGGGTATTGGGGTTCCAGGAGATCCCTATGGGCTGCAGCATTTCTTTTGCCACCCATAGGGAGCTCTGACAATTCTTACACAGGCCTGCCACTGCCGCCTGAGTGAAATAACGTCCACGTTATTTCACAGCCATTTACCACTGCACTTAAGTAACTTATAAGTCACCTATATGTCTAACCTTCACCTGGTGAAGGTTGGGTGCTAAGTTACTTAGTGTATGGGCACCCTGGCACTAGCCAAGGTGCCCCCCCACATCGTTCAGGGCAAATTCCCCGGACTTTGTGAGTGCGGGGACACCATTTCCCGCGTGCACTATGCATAGGTCACTACCTATGTATAGCGTCACAATGGTAACTCCTAACATGGCCATGTAACATGTCTAAGATCATGGAATTGTCACCCCAATGCCATTCTGGCATTGGGGAGACAATTCCATGATCCCCCCCGAGTCTCTAGCACAGACCCGGGTACTGCCAAACTGCCTTTCCCGGGGTTTCACTGCAGCTGCTGCCAACCCCTCAGACTGGTTTCTGCCCTCCTGGGGTCCAGCCAGACTTGGCCCAGGAAGGCAGAACAAAGGACTTCCTCAGAGAAAGGGTGTTACACCCTCTCCCTTTGGAAAAAGGTGTCAGGGCTGGGGAGGAGTAGCCTCCCCCAGCCTCTGGAAATGCTTTGATGGGCACAGATGGTGCCCATCTCTGCATAAGCCAGTCTACACCAGTTCAGGGATCCCCCAGTCCTGCTCTGGCGCGAAACTGGACAAAGGAAAGGGGAGTGACCACTCCCTGACCTGCACCTCCCAGGGGAGGTGCCCAGAGCTCCTCCAGCGTGCCCCAGACCTCTGCCATCTTGGATTTAGAGGTGTGCTGGCACACTGGACTGCTCTGAGTGGCCAGGGCCAGCAGGTGATGTCAGAGACTCCTTCTGATAGGTTCTTACCTGTGTTACTAGCCTATCCTCCTTCCTAGGTAGCCAAACTTCCTTTTCTGGCTATTTAGGGTCTCTGCTTTGGGGAATTCTTCAGATAACGAATGCGGGTGCTCATCAGAGTTCCTCTGCATCTCTCTCTTCACCTTCTGCCAAAGGATCGACCGCTGACTGCTCAGGACGCCTGCAAAACCGCAACAAAGTAGAAAAGACGACTACTGCAACTTTGTATCGCTTCATCCTGCTGGATTTCTCGCCTGTTTCCTGGTGGTGCATGCTCTGGGGGTAGCCTGCCTCCTTCTTGCACCAGGAGCTTTGAAGAAATCTCCTGTGGGTCGACGGAATCTTCCCCCTGCAACCGCAGGCAACCAAAGACGGCATCACTGGTCCTCTGGGTCCCCTCTCAGCACAACGAGCGTGGTCCCTGGAACTCAGCAACTCTGTCCAAGTGACTCCCACAGTCCAGTGACTCTTCAGTCCAAGTTTGGTGGAGGTAAGTCCTTGCCTCCCCACGCTACACTGCATTGCTGGGTACTGCGTGATTTGCAGCTGCTCTGGCTCCTGTGCACTCTTCCAGGATTCCCTTCATGCACAGCCAAGCCTGGGTCCCCGACACTCTAACCTGCAGTGCACAACCTTCTGAGTTGTCCTTCGGCGTTGTGGGACTCCCTTTTCTGACTTCGGGTGGACTACGGTACACTCCTCTTCTAAGTGCCTGATCCGGTACTTCTGCGGGTGCTGCTTGCATCTGTGAGGGATCCCTGACTTGCTGGGCGCCCCCTCTGTTTCCTCATCCAAGTGGCGATATCCTGGTCCCTCCTGGGCCACAGCAGCACCCGAAAAACCCTAACCGCGACCCTTGCAGGTAGCAAGGCTTGTTTGTGGTCTTTCTGCGTGGGAACACCTCTGCAAGCTTCTTCACGACGTGGGACATCCATCCTCCAAAGGGGAAGTTCCTAGTCCTCTTCGTTCTTGCAGAAACCAAAGCTTCTTCCATCCGGTGGCAGCTTCTTTGCACCCTCAGCTGGCATTTCCTGGGCATCTGCCCACTCTTGACATTGTCGCGACTCTTGGACTTGGTCCCCTTGTTTCACAGGTACTCAGGTCCGGAAATCCACTGTTGCTTTGCTGGTGTTGGTCTTCCTTGACGAAACCCCCTATCACGACTTCTGTGCTCTCTGGGGGTTATAGGAGCACTTTACATCTACTTTTCTTGGGGTGGGCTATTTTTCTAACCCTCACTGTTTTCTTACAGTCCCAGCGACCCTCTACAGGCTCACATAGGTTTGGGGTCCATTCGTGGTTCGCATTCCACTTTTGGAGTATATGGTTTGTGTTGCCCCTATACCTATGTGCTCCTATTGCAATCTACTGTAACTTTACATTGCTTGCATTACTTCCTTTTGCTATTACTGCATATTTTTAGTATTGTGTATATATATCTTGTGTATATTTGGCATCCTCATACTGAGGGTACTCACTGAGATACTTTTGGCATATTGTCATAAAAATAAACTACGTTTATTTTTAGTATATCTGTGTATTGTGTTTTCTTATGATATTGTGCAAATGACACCAGTGGTATAGTAGGGGCTTTGCATGTCTCCTAGTTCAGCCTAAGCTGCTCAGCTATAGCTACCTTCTATCAGCCTAAGCTGCTAGAAACACCTCTTCTTCACTAATAAGGGATAACTGGACCTGGTACAGAGTGTAAGTACCCCTTGGTACCCACTACAAGCCAGGCCGCCTCCTACAACTACTTCACAGCATATAACAATGACCTAGAATAATAATGCATCCACTACATTGACATAACCACTGCATTGCAAAGTAAGTATACAATTGCTGTTCTTAACTTTAAAAAGTAAATTATAAGGTCCACATAAACAGTATTCTATACTCCTAATCACTACATTGCCCCAGATCACAGTCATTGCCCCCAACTCCTGTCCTTTGGCGACACTCTGCAATGCCTCTCTGCATTAACATAAAAAAAGAACACTTAACAAAGAAGCTAAACTGTCTGCTTTTACCTGCAAGATCTATAAATATTAATCACATTAACATATTTGACCTACTCTTGGAAGCAGCACTGGACCTCACCTTCATCACAGAAACTTGCACAGCTCCACCACTGCTCCCTCCATGTCATGAAGCCGTTCCCCGTGAATACAGCATCATCAACAGAAACCACAAACATGACAGGAGGAGACTTGGCTGTCATCTTTAAGGAATCATTGAACATCACACATATCAAAAACGTCATCATAAATTATTGCAAATCCATGGTAGTAATATGCTACCATACTTCAGTTTTTTCCTGGACCTTCCTCCTCATCCATAGACCGTGTCCAAGTACCGGAAAATTTAAGAATGCCTTACTGAATGCAGTGATACAAACTCTGCTAAATCACCCAAACCTGTATATATTATAGCAGATATTAAGATACATTTTTATTACAAACACCTAAGAACATCTGCATTCATCACATCAACCTACAAATTATTTTATCTGAAGCTAGTCATTCTTTTGGACACACCCTAGATGTCATTTTCTCGCCGCATGGTCATTCCATAGTAATCTGGCCAGACCATCATGTAATTGCCTTCAAGATCAGGCTTCCAGCTTCCCACAAACACAAATATAATGCATAACCTGTACTGCCGGAATCACCTGATTTACATTAAGTGTATCATGGCAACTAAAGCAGTAGATGAAATAGTCAGAGGGGAAAGAAGGATAAATTGGGTACATACTAGAAAATGAAACACACTGATCAAAGCCAGGCTATAGGTTGCTAAACCCCTTAATCTATGTATCAGATTCTGGAGAAGAATGAAGAGTAAGTGATCACCATACAACATTTCTTGGAGGTCGGTTTATGACTGTGTAAACAGGAATGCTGATGAATTTCCAGCAAAATTGGCTATATGACCCGCAGACATTGTATTGGTTCCCACTTAAAGAGACTACTTAGAGGTCAACCTTTCAAAAACGTGCAACAGTTGAGGAGTGCATTGTTGTCCCTTTCACTGTGTGTTTGTGCAACGATGAACCAAATGCACAACCAAAACAAAGACAGCTAGAGCTCAGAGTAGGCAAGGGGACATTTGGAGGTCATATAATGTTTGTGTTTTGTGAATTGTATGGAAAATAGACAGACTGTATAGTTTTGGTATCTCCTCTTCAGTTGTATGATATGTTTCTAGGTAACTGGCCAATATAGGCTCAACAGGGCAATGCGAAGATTCTCAGTAAAGATTCTGAGGGCTAAATGACTCTTGTTAGCAAGAGAACTGTACGTCTTTAGGATATTGGATTAAGTATGAGGGAATGTGAAACTGGTGGGGGGCTCTAGTGGTTTCGTGAAAGACAGTACTTTATTGTCTCTAATGAGTGAAATCTGTTCACCTTGGCTATTCCACACAAACGGCTCAATTAAATGTCTCCAGTTTTCTTCATCATTCATGTCACAATAAACTGACCTCTATTCTCATTTATGAGACCACACCACCGCTTTTGACATAAAATATCACCTTACTCTTCTGGATTTCCTTTCCTCTGTTAGACTTTTCTGGATCTGCTTGAGATTTGTTTTACCCTACATGTCTGACTTAGCATTTTAAGTTTCTTGGAAGGCCTCTGATAGCTCACACCCTATACTCTTTTCTCCGTATAGTATATATTTATTCTTCATCACATCACCTTTTGGGTTCAAGTCTCACTTCTTTGTGGATACCTCACAATTCTTACTTGCTTTTTTTGATTTCTCATTTAAGCTTTAAACACAGGTCTCTGCTTGTCATTCTGCAGTTGAGACATGAATGACCTCTCACCTTCTTACCAATAGTCCATAAACACAGCAGCTCATTTTTTCTTATTTTTTCAAAGATTGCCAACTTCACCCCAGGCGAAGTGTATGCCAGCCAGCATACTAGCTTGATGATTTACAGGCTTCAGAACTCCCACTCACAAATGGCTAGACATACTGTTGTAGCATTATGGTGATAGGGCTGTGCAACAGTTTCTTAGTCAAAGCACTGAGCCATAATTCGGAGGCGGGTAGGCTCTAAGGAGTGGACGAAGCAGGGCATGGTAAGATGGTAGTGCAGAAGCTCTTAGCAGGGGACTTTGTGAGGTGTGCAGAGATATGGAGCTCAAAGGTGGAACAAGTAGGGACACCAAGAAATCACAATTCCAAAAAGGTTAATATCTCACTAATTCATTAAATCTTAGATGCAAGTTATGGATTGAAACAAATGGCAAAGATCCTAGCTCACTATTGACAGTGGATGGCTCTGGCATCCAGTACATGGGTGGCACAATTAGTTCCCTCTATAACTAGATTTGATCTTTTCAATTTTAGATGTTTTTCCAAAATTGAAGGGATGATACCTGTAGAGAGACCAACATGAAGCAGCAGATCGCCATCTAATCCACACTTCCCCCTCCCATATGTGGAAGGTGCATGAGGTAGACCACAGCAAAAAGTCAGTATGCATTTCAGAAATAATGATGCAGTCTTTAGAAGTTAGAGACACTTTCAAAGTTGTAAGGATTGCAGTGATGTGGGTTGGAAGATCTATTCATATACCTAGAGTAGGGACTACTATCACAAATAGGGACTGGCAATATTTTGCGGCAAAAATTTAATTACCTTAAGACCAAATTTCAGTGGATATTATCTACTCATTACTCTGCTTTGCTCTGCTTTGATTGCATTGCATTATGTATATTACAAAAGTCCTCAGAGATAGGAATAATTATCCCAGTCCACAGATTCAATAAAAAACAGTTAATTTAATGGACATATTTGTGGAATTTCTACCCACCATTATTTGCATCTTAATTCTAGTTGTCAGAGATATCCTTCATATCATAAACTATAATACTGGGGTGGCCATTGCTTGTACAATGTCACTAATCTTGAGAAATGCACCCTACCACTGAATTTTGAATAAATCCATTAAGAAATTAATTATGGCATATAATGCATGGCCCCCGGACCAGCCATGTACACATTCTCTTTTTTCCACCAAATCCAGGAAATAACCTACAGAGAGTTAATAAAAAATAATCTGAATATGTTTATGAGTATCCCAAAACAACATCTCAACCTTTTATTACAATGTTCTCAGTCAGCCTGAAACTGTCTCTCTGAGTCTCTTAGTTGATGTGAACTGTACTCTCTAAGAAGATCAGTAAGACTTATTAGACACCCATGATAAGATTTGGCAGCTCATATGTAAATCAAAACAGTATGGGAGAACAGAAGAAATAAACCGGATGAAAACCCAATATGAGAGGAGGGACCCTTGTGCTACTTACTTTAAAAATGTACTGAAATAATACTTCAATACAAAAGATGTCACAACAATTACCAAACACCATTAAGTGAAACAACCAAACTGACCAGTAATTAAATTAATAGAATAAATACAGGATTAGGATTTTTTCATTACAAAGAAATATCTGCAAACAATAATTAAAGTCGGCGTTCTTGCAAAATGACTTTCCCCATATTAATCTCCATTAGGTGCGTTTTTAATCCATCTTGTTAATTGTATGAAAGACAGTTTACATCTTAATTACACACAACCCCGTAAACAGGATTAATAGGTTCTCTGTAGCCTATGTGGTACCACATTCCAGAGTGCTACTTTCAGCCTTTCTAGGCAAATTCTTAAAATGGTTAGATATGAAATTACTATATAGTAATGTCACCGATGGCCACCCGTAGGCTCTGTGTTTGTGGCTTCATCTTATTTGTAGTAACGTGGTATGCATTGTTGTACTGTTTGATGTGATGTAGTGATGCGCCAATGTCATTTATTCTGTGTTTAAGGAAAGGGTACAATGCAGTGATGTTTTTCCTCATTGACAGAAGTACCTACCATTTTATATCTCTACTAAAACCAAAAATCAAGCTTTTTCTCAGGTCTCTCCTTACTTTCATTATTATAAAACTTCAGGCCTGCCATCATCTGCATATAGCGCCCACTTTACAAATATATATTCTGTAAGACAGCATGGTACCGTGGCATTCCTACGGCATATGTACATTTCCGAAAACTACCATGGAGCAAACTCAATTATTTGTGTACAATTTTAACAAGGTTGAGTCCTCCTGCAAATGTTAATTTTAAGATCTCTTTGTGTAAAATTCTTCATTATCTTTATGACATTGATCAAAGCCATTACAAATTCTTACATATGTTCATCCATCTCTTGTCGTCTACCAAACATCTCTACCCACTTATGTCGCATATATGCTGGTAAGTCACTGGTACATGTGCCCGCCTTAGTTTGGGCCTACATGTGAGAGTGCAGGGCCTTGTTCCTCGCTGTAACATATGAGCTGACATTAACTGAAAATCCATGATATATTGTATACCCTCCATGACATTCTTATTGCACCACTGAGAGAAACGTTGTCACTCTCTAGTAACAATGGTCATCTTTTTTGGGGTCTCTAGCATTATGCCGACCCTCCCTAAGATAATGGAAGACACCCATGGCACATTGTAGACCCACTCTTGAACACTGTAGTCTCGCACTGGCATAACATACGCCCTCAGTGGTACAGTGTTCGGCATCTGCATGCGGTTTAGACCCAACCGAACGTAATGGAGGACATCTTTGACATATTAGAGGCCCTCACTAACACAATAGTGGCATTCTCTGATGCAATAGTGACATTCTCTGGCAATACTGTGACTTAAACGTCAATTTGCATACATCCACTCTTCTCAGGAAGCTGAAGATTAGGGAATGAACATTAAGTTGTATAAAATGAATAGATTTTTTTTCTTAACGAAAAATATTGTTATTTCGTGAGAAATAACAATTGTTGAGGGTTTGTGGACTCAAACTGAAAATATTTTGATAACAAAATGTTCCATTCACAGAAACTGCAAGACAAACCTGGTGTCTCAGCAAAAAAAATACAATTCCAAAAAAACATTTAAATGATGTTTGATGTTCATGGGTTATTTGGTTGACATTATTTCCTTGGCACTGGAGGATGCTTGTTAATATGGCTATTTTTATTGGCTTGCGTGGAAGCAGGCAGTTATGTATTGATAGATTTTAATGACCTTAAATGACTCCAGTCCCGGCCACAGCCTCACTTGCTAAAAATTGGCATGGCGCATTAAACCATTCCACTTTCAACCTGTGACAAAAAAACATCATCGATTCCTGGACAAAGTGTAAAGCATATTTAAAGACTTTCTTAATCCCACAGACTTCACACTGAAACTTAAAGGTGTACAGGAGCAACAAAGACCAATAAAACAAGGAAAAGCTCCCAGAACACATGCAATACTCAGTTCAGTGGACAAATATGGAACATTCGCGCTGCGGCCAACATTTATGAATATATTTAATCAATTACATATTTAATATCAATTCCCCAAAACATGGTTGGAGCAGCTTCTAATCCAAATTTGTGTTACTATGAAGTACTGCATCCAATAGCTGTGTTGGATCCAGGCGGTCTTGATCAGTGTGGTGGCACCATGAACCAAAGAATCCAGATACAGATCTGTGGCATAGAGATTGAGGGCAGTGACCAAATGGAAGATTTCTCCTATTACAAAAGCAACAGTGACATTTACACATTAAATGCATTAATAAATAGAAACCTTATTGGAAGGGAGATAAATATTTAACCGAGTCATTGATTAATATATATAGTCTACGAAAATGCCCTCAGGTGAATCTGCCACAAAGAACTCCCATTAATCATTTTAAAACACTTTCATAGACTCCTTCAATCAAACACGCATGAAATAGGAATGCTGCCTCAGTCAATCTCTAGCAAAGAGAAAAGATTATGTATGGAATGCTGAACAATGGAAACATTCACCTCCAGTCACAGATCTGTGTTTAATCCATTGCTTTCATGCTCACCACACCACCCCAATTTGGAACAAACCATTCGCAAATCAGTCCTGACCCTGCTCCCCATGGGAACAGTCCTGCCCGAGCTGAAAGGCCAGGTCCTCCCTGGACCAGAAACAAGCATCATGGGACGGGTTTTGTAGTATCACACCTCATCAGACAGGCTAGCTTGAATTCAGTGGCAGAGTAAGCATGAGACTCATGTATGGGCATACTCTTCCTGAAAACAATCTGGTTCTTTACGCAAGAAAAAAGGCCATATAGTAAAGCCTTAATATGCTGCCCAACTATTGCGAGAAACTGGTCGAGACAAAACAAACAGAATCATGATAGTTCCAGAAGCAAAAAAGCCCATATTAAATACAAATCATGAGCAGTTAAAGATAAACTGGGAAACTACTGACTATACAGTTAATTGTGCTTGAGAATTACATTTAACTGCTCTGAAAACTTCACACAAGTTGGGCAATATTATCTGAAACAGTTATGTATGTCTTCTATGTTGTGTCAATGTCTAAACCCACCCCCCAAGATCCCTGAAAAAACTAAGCATATGATTAGTAAGTTGAGTTGTCAAACCGCTTTTTTATAGCCCGAAAGATTGGGCCATGCACAGAAAAGAAGACACAGATTTATCAAACTTTCACACAACACAATGCAGCAAGAAACCTTCTGCGCTGTGTGAAAGTGAGAGAGCAAGTGTGTGCCATAATTTACACTATATGGCATATAGCTCTCCTCTCTTTGTGCTGGCGCACAAAGTGCTGCTTGCGCCAATGCAGGCACTCTTGTGCCATGGTGCAAGAGTGCCTTCATTGCAGGTGGCATTCTTTTGTAGAGGAAGTGACAACTTCCTCCACAAAAACAATCCTCTGAGGCACTTTCCTCTTTCTATGTGTGCTGCAGAATGCAGCTCACATAGAAAGAGGGAAACCGAGGAGAAATAAACATATTTTTCCTTATTATGCCACTCCAGGGAAGACTTATCATTTTGACGCATCCCCAGGTCCACCACTGATGGTAAATCTGTCAATGCATCCACACTCCATGGAATGCCTTTTCAGGGCAGAGTAGCACTAGGCAACCTTGCATCACTCCAGATTTACCTAGTACCGCAGGGCCACACAAGGTGGATTGTGTTGTTTGGTAATTCTGACATTAGATTTGTATTGCCCTTGTGTCACGTAAGGGCAACACAACACTATGCTTTATCTGCCCCAAAACAACTCCAATAAAGAGAGCAACAGATAGCATGCATCTGCTGCACTGTCACAAGGGCAGAAATAACACAGCAAGGCTCCCTACAGCATATTTAGAGAAACATTATGTGAGACACACTGCTCCTCAATAATGCAACATGTACAGCAACATTCCAGACACATCTCCAGAAAAGCAGCAGCAATTTGTTTCAGTGTAGAGACATGTGATGTAAGCTCTGAGAACAAAAGTATACAAAAAAGTGATGGATGGAATGATCTAATTAATTTCAGCCACAGTAATCACTCAGGCCGCATTTCAGTCTTTTGTTATTTTGCACACCATGCCACCTCAGTTTAGATCTAGCCATGGTCAAATTAGTCTTGGCCCTGCTCCAATGGGCGCTGTCCAGCCTGAACTTCCAGGACTGGTTTCGCCCTTGTTATGGGCCCATCAGCCAGGTACAGCTTGGCACTAGAGACACAATGTGTATGGGAATCATGTCTGGGCGTACCTGTGAAAGTTAAGGTGACACACAAAAGTGTTAAAAAAAAGTGATGGGTGGAACTCTTGAATTAATCTCAGCCATTGGTAATTACTCAGGGCCGCACACCATGCCACCTCAGTTTGGACCCAGTATATGCAAATCAGACTTGACCCTGCTCTAATGGAGGCGGTCCACCCCGAACCGCGAGGCCAGGTCCTCCCTGAACCAAAGCACAAGCAAACCAGAACCACTTTCACTCTTGCTACGGGCTCATTAGCCAGGTGTATCTTGGTTCCAGTGACACAGTGTGCACAGGTCCCACAGCTGGGCATACCCATTCGACTTTGGCATGTGGCACGAGCGATTACCAGTGGCTGGGATTAATTCAAGAATTCCATCATTCACCTTGTTGTTTTTCATTTGACAACCTAAGTGCGCCATTTATACCCAAACATGGGTCTTGGGCTTGTGCTACTGGGCCAAGCTATAGCTGGCTGAAAAGCCCTAACAAGGGTGAGACCCATCCTGGGGTGCCTGTGCTCTGGCTAGGGAGGACCTGGACTGGCAGTTTGTGTTGGACTGTTCCCATGAGGTGAAAGGTCAGGGCTGATTTGCATTTGGCTGGGTCCAAACTGAGGTGGCTTGAAGGGCAAAATACAATAGATTAGGATCTGGCCCAAGTGATTGCCAGTAGAGGAGATTGATCCACGCATTCCATCCCTCACACACTGTTTTTGCATTTGATGCTGTAAGCTCAGCAAAAGCCGTTAGCCACACCTGGTCGTTGGAAAAAATCTCTACACAGTAGAGGTTGAGACACCAACTTCCCATAAAAACAAACAAACTTGCTAGTAAAAGAATATGACAAAATCATATAACCTAGAAGGAAATGAAGCACTGACAACAAAGCAAATTGTAAACTGTGGTGTATTGGTTACCGCACGATGGATACACTGGAGCCAGAAGTGAGTAAATATTTTCTTTATTAAGAACGGAGTATGGGGAACAGGTCCGTCCAAGAACACACTGAGGCTCAATTGACAAATAGATTCCTCACGTCACAGACGTAATGGAACCCAGTCATGTCACCGGCCTCCACATTCCACTCAAGCACAAGCACACACAACACATCTTCCCCCTTTATCCTAACTAAAAACAAACACACAAAGTCTTAACGCAACATAAGTACAAACTAAATACAATCCAACCACCCTCTAGATATCCTGAATTTCTGCTATGCATCCCAACACAAAATCTTTCAACCAACATGATGGTATCACCTTCCTTCTTCCTTCATGCAACACACCACCTGAAGGCTCCATTACAGGATCTGATACTTGCCGCTCATCCCCTGTATGGCCTTCACACTCATTCACACCAACCTCACGATCACCAACAACGTCCATCTGGTCATGATTATGTGAAACATGAGAACCATCCTCACCAGACACACAATGTCTCACCTCATCCTCTAACCAATCATAAACTCCTCTCACATTCACAGTTCCATCCATATCCATGTCACTACCAGTAAGATTCTGCCCACTGTTAAGTAGAGCAACACGTTTAAGATTCCAAACCCTATCATCACTCAATTTCACAGAATTATGCAACACTTCTGTCACCTGCTCTGGTTCAAAATACTGAATTTCAACTTTCCTAACCTTATAAGGCTTCTTAACACGGACCCAATCGCCCACCTTAACCTTGACAGGCTCCACACTATGAAGCTTATCATAATAGGACTTAATTTTCGCTTGTGTTCTGTCCAAACAATCCCTTACCAACTCCGTGGGCCATTGTTTAATTCCAGTATTCACCAACCAAGCAGGGTTATGTTTACTCCTAGGAATCCTTCCTCTCATAATAACAAAAGGACTTAATCCCGTTGCACCATTCTCCGTGATTCTATATGCCAACACCACCTTGAAAACAGCAGTATGCCAGTCCTCACACTTTCCCAAAGCTCCTTGAATAACACTCTTGATGACTCTATTAAACCTTTCTACCGTGCCATTTCCGCTGTGATTATGTAGAGATGTAGTTCTATGCTTAATCCCCACTCTCTCAAAATACTTCTTTGCAGCACCCGAAACAAATTGCCTCCATTGTCACTCAACAAGTTCGCTGGAATGTCTTCAGACAGAAATGTTTTGTCCAGGAATTCCAAAACTGTAGTAGTGTCAGCCCTTCCTACAATTCCCACCTCTGGCCATTTAGAATACAAGTCAATTAGTACAATTACATACTCCTGTGCATCTCCTACTGGACCAAACAAGTCCACAGCAACACATTCCCATGTTGCTTGGGTAACAGCATTTGCTCCATAGGTGGTCTCAGGGTACACAAGCTCTTATCAGCCATAGAACACACCCTACAGGATCTAACAAACCTTTCCACAGCTTTGTCCATGCCCGGCCACCAAAATAAGTCCTTAACTACAGACTTGGTCCTGACCATGGCAAAATAGCCTTCATGACATAGTTCCAAAATCGCCTCCCTCACACCACATGGAGGAACAACTTTATCTCCCCTCAAAATAACATCCTTAACCACTGAAAGTTCAGATCTAACTTCCCAAAAGTACTTACAAGATTCAGTCAGCTGGCCCTTCCTAGGCCACCCTTCCAAAACATACTTTAAAACAGCGTCATCTTCCATCTCCTTTTCCCAAAAATCTTTATTCAGAGCAGGTTTACCAGAATCATGTACAAGAGCAATACTGAATTCACTCCACGGATCATCCACACACTTTTCTAATGGACTCGGCAATCTGGACAAGCAATCAGCCATTAAATTGTTCTTGCCAGGTACATACACCATACAGTATGTAAAATCCTTCATGCGCATAGATAACCTCAGCATACTTGCTGATGCCAATACACTACCTTCACAGGTTAGTAGCTTGATCAAAGGTTTATGATCACATTGAATCGTTATATTTTTACCCCATACAAATGCACGGAAATGCTCCAATGCAGAAGCACAAGCTAAGGCCTCTTTTTCAATCACAGAATACTTTTCCTCAGATGGCGATAATGATCTAGAAGCAAACAAAATTATCCTGTCCCTTCCACTTTTGTCTCTTTGAGATAAAACTGCACCCAGTCCTCTGTTACTAGCATCAGTAGTTACAAAAAGTGTCTAATTCCAGGTCAAGGCTTCCTAAATTAGGTACTTTGCTTAACTCCTTTTTAATTTTTACAAACTCTCGTTCACATACATCATTCCACACAAACCGTGTATTCCTTCTGAGTAGAAGTCTCAAGTTATAAACCTTCTCAGCGAAATTCAAGATAAATTTCACGCAAAATTCCACCATTCCTAAGAATGATCTTACATCATCCTTGGTTATAGGAGTAGGTGCATTAACAATTGCATCAACCAACGACGCTTTAGGTTTTCTCCCTCTCCACTGATCTCATGTCCCAAATACTCCACACTTCTCTCAGCAAATCTGCACTTGCTGAATTCCACAGTTAAGCCCTTGTCTTCCAACACTTCCAACACATGTCGCAACCTTCCATCATGTACATTCCTATCTTCCCCAAACACTAAAATGTCATCCTGAAAACACATCACCCCTCTGGTTTTCCCTAATAACTTGTACATCAAACGTTGAAAAACAGCAGAAGCTGACGCTAGTCCAAATGGCATTCTCTTATACTGGAAACAACCAAAAGGTGTAATGAAGGCTGTAAGTTTCTTTGATTCTGCAGACAGTGGAATCTGATGATAAGCTGCAGATAAGTCAATCGAGGAAAACCAACAAGCGCCTTTAAGACTGGAAACCATTTCAGTGATCTTCAGTAATGGGAAGCGATCGATAACAATGTTATCGTTCAAATACCGTAGGTCAATGCACAAGCGAATCTTTCCGTTGCTGCGCTGTGCTATTACCACACGTGAAATCCATTCTAAACTTTCTATCGGTTCAATAACCTCCATCAACATCAATTTCTCCAACTCCTTTGATACATCATCTCTTATCATTATTGGTACAGATCTCACCTTGTGGATCTTTGGTACAGCATTTTTTTTAGTACAATCTCATGTTTAAAACCTATTAGTCTTCCCAATTGTTTACCGAAAACTTTAGGGAAATTCATTTCCATTTCTGCAGCTAAGGAGTGCCCCTCATCCACTACCATCACTTTCTCCTTGCCGTTCGGGTTCCAAAACCATTTGTAATTGTCCTTGATCCTTCCATCCAAGCACAGATGGTCCTCTTTTTGACACATACAGCTTCCCTCTGACACACCTGTTTTTGAATGAGAATGAAAGCCATCTGAAGCCCAATAAATCAATTTTTCTCCCCTGCATAACTTTCAGGTTGAATATCTGGCTGCAACAAATGTGTGTCAAAGTTGTCCACAAAGGTTTTGTTCCACACCTCTTTGTTAATTATGGAGAAAGGTTAGCCAGAGTCTGCGTCCATAGTAATAGGAACACTGCCAATTTCCATTTCACACATTGGTTTCCCTTTAGTATTCTCCTCAGTAATGTTCAAAACAAAATTCCCCTCATTTACAGCTCCTATATCACTGTCAGTCTGGTCACTGCCTTCATGTATGCATTTGACTATCTTCCTTTTATTTTTGCACACTCTTGCAAAGTGACCCACAATACCACACTTTCTACAATTGAGTTTTAAGGCTGGGCATGTTTTAGCATATGCCAAATGTTCCTTGCTCTCACACCTGTAACACCTTTGTTAACCATCTCCACTTTGCAGAGTTTTCTTTTCCTTCACAGGTTTACGATTCATCACTTTATAAACACAATCAGTGCCTTTCTCCGTTGACTTGAACTCCAGGGCACAGCTTCCAGAAATTTCCACCTTCCGTACAATAGCCAAGATATCCTCAAGTGAAGAATCACCATTTACCCACAATCTTTCTTGAATGGATTGGTTGTTGCAGTGCATGACTAATTCATCCCTTATTAGGTCATCATGGATTGCACCAAATTTGCAATCAAGTGCTAACTTATTTAATTCCGCAACATAGTCATCCACAGACTCCGCTTTTTCTTGTTTCCTTTGAAAACATTTATACCGAACAATTCCGATGCAAACTTTAGGTGCAAAGTATTTGTCAAGGTCCTGCATCGCTGCACCAAAAACACATACATCCCCACTCACAGGACATTTTGGCATTTTATTATAAGTCTTGAAACCAATAGGTCCCAGTGAATGTAGTAAGAACTTTTTCTTCTGTTCTGCCGTCATGTTATTCTCTGCATCAATTGCACCAAGGTTATTTAGGAAATAGTACTTGCATTCCACCCACTTGACAGTTGGCGTACTTCCAGCAGACCAAAACGCTTGTGGAGGAAATGGTAAAATTTGGTTGTGCCATACTGCACTGCCCCAGTGCTTGGTTTGAAACAAATTGTTAACTTCTGTGTAGTAAGGTAAAGTGATATCCCAGTGATTGTCTAATTTAATTAATGCCG
Source organism: Pleurodeles waltl (assembly GCF_031143425.1). Lineage (NCBI taxonomy): Eukaryota > Metazoa > Chordata > Amphibia > Caudata > Salamandridae > Pleurodeles > Pleurodeles waltl. Next base: position 306,228,735 of record NC_090446.1, read on the forward strand.
GACCTGTTCCCCGTGTGCTTGATAAAGTGCAGGTTGACAAAAAAAAAAAAACTACATAAGAAAGCGCCCCAGTTGTCCAGGTAACGCTCAAACGGAGAAAAAAAACACAGGAGGAAGCGTCTCCGTAACCAGGGTAACACGTGCACGTCTATAAGTGCAACACTGCTGTTGCTAAGGTGACACGTGCACGCCAGCCAGCACAATGGTTTCCGCTCACACGTATCTGTTGGCGTAGCACTTACACGGATAACAACGCCGTAATAAAAAAAAAACTTGCATCAAACGTCCCGTCGTCAAGTTGACGCGAGCACGCCTGCCAGCACAACGGTTTCCGCACGCGCGTTTTTGTCTGCGCAGCACGGAAACTACTCCGAATAAAAATGTGTTCAAGGTTTTATTTTTTAAATGGCAATCACCTGGAAGGAAGGGTGCGCTGGCACCCGGGCAGTCTACATTGATATATGTGCCGGCCGTAGACTCCACAGCGTTGTCCACACAGCCGGTACACCGCTGAACAACTCGTCGCCAAATTGTAATGGTTACCGCACGATGGATACACTGGAGCCAGAAGTGAGTAAATATCTTCTTTATTGAGAACGGAGTACGGGGAACAGGTCCATCCAAGAACACACCGAGGCTCAACTGACACAAGTAGATTCCTCACATCACAGACGTAATGGAACCCAGTCATGTCACCGGCCTCCACATTCCACTTGAGCATAAGCACACACAACACGTGGGAAACTTCCTTTTGTTTAAATATGCAAAGTTAAAAAAATTAGGCAACATTACGTGAAATGCAAATCTGGCATTTATTGCAAAAACACAAGTGCTGTGAACAACAACCACTTATGTTCTTTTCAGTCACATGCTTCCCATCCGTTGATAGGATTTTGTCCCCTAATGGACTTGAAATTATGCGATGTGGCGTAATGGCAGAATGTTGGGCATTCTGTGTTAAAAAAAAAAAAGAAAAGAAAATCAAAATACTGGAATTTATGAGAGATTACATACACTACTGTAACGAAAATTTCACCCGAGCCTAAAAAAACTCTAATTTAAAAAAGCGAGCAAATCAAATGAAAAGCATAAATCGTCAGCGAAATCTATTAACTTTGTCTTAAAATATTTAATCACAGTGACAAACCCCTAGCAGAGGCAACTAATGACCAAGTATATGGCTAGCGTTTACCAACACAGACGTTCTGCTATAAGGATTTCACCTGCAGGTTCACTGACTTCACAAAGCTTTAAGACGAGTCCAAGATCCATATTCTGCTGAGGGGAATCCCAGGGATGGATGAAAAATTAGCAGATTCGTGTCAGCTTGTAACACAATCAGAAACATATGAAATCTTTATGTGAAACTGTCACAATATTGGTACATCTATATACCATCCCAATGGCATGTATTTAAAAAGATGGTTTTATTAGTTTGTGCCTATGTTTGTAGTTGTTGGGTATCAGAATCCATTTTTGGGGACCAGGACATATTTTTGAGCATCAGACTTTGACCCATACCAGGAGGAAAAAGGCAAAAAAGGAAACAGGATATAGAAAACAGTGAGAAGGGAAGTGGACAGGAATGATAAAGAATCTACAAGAGTGAGATACAGAGAAAGGGTGTTTTGGTGATGGAAGAGCATGGCATGCGGTGTGTAGGAGACTGGCCTGGTTTGTAGTGGGTACATTGGGTACTTACACCTTACACCAGGTCTAGTTATCCCTTATTAGTGAAATGTAGTAGTGTTCTAGCAGCTTAGGCTGATAGAGGTTGCTATAGCAAAGCAGCTTAGGCTGAACTAGGAGACACGCAAAGCTCCTGCAATACCATTTATAGTCACACAGTACTTATACACAAGTAAAGACAATACTCAATGTTACCAAAAATAAGGGTAGTTTGTTTGCGTGACACAAGACCAAAATATCTTAGAGGCAATACTACTTCTAGAGGTAAGTATTATACGCAATATATACACTAGCACCAAAATAAGGTAAGTAATTAGACATAGGATAGTGCAAACAATAGGAAATGCTATAGAATGCAATAGGAGAAAATAGGTCTAGGGGCAACACAAACCATATACTACAAAAGTGGAATGCGAATCACAAATTCCCCCCTGGACAAGTGTAGTGTGTAGAGAATCGCTGGGAGAGTAAGAATACATCAAAGGTAAGTAAAATACCCCACCCCAGAGCCCAGGAAAGTAGGAGTAAAGTACTGCAAGTTTCCTTAGGACACACTACAAGTTGTGATTAGAGTTACTGCAAGAACCAAACAAGACTGCAAACAACAAATGGTGGATTCCTGGACCTGAAGACCTGCAAGGGAAGGAGACCAAGTCCAGAAGTCAGAAGAAGTTCCAGGAAGGACAGGAGCCCCTGCCAACCTAGAAGAGGGTGCAAAGGGTGTGTCCCTGGTTGGACGAAGACTGCAGAAATGCACCCAAGGAAGATGTCAGTGGGTTCCTGCATGATACAATGGATGCCCCACAAAGAGATGTTGGAAGCAGGCGAGTTTTGGAACTGGAGTCATCCAACAAGCCTTGGTTCCGGCAAAAGTCGTGTTTTGAACCAAAGTGGCACTGTCTGGACCCAGAAGGGACCTGGGGGCCTCAACTCTGCAGGAAGAGGAAGAGGGGACGCTCAGCACTTCAGAGAGTCCTCAGTCGACCAGACAGCACCCACGAGGGTCCCAGGACATCGGGACAAAGGAGGTGCAAAATGCAGTTGGTGCAACACTACAAAGGAAGGTCCCACGCCGCCGGAGGGCATCTCAGCAAGTTGTGCATCACAGGATAGAGTGCTGGGGACCTGGGCCAGGCTGTGCACAAAGGAATTTAGCAAATAGTGCACAGAGGCCTCAGGAGGTGAAGAAGACGTGGTGCTCAGGGGTGCTGTCGTACTCAGGGAAGACACACTCTTACCTCCTCCAAATTGGGACAGCAGGACCTTAGGACAGTTTGTGTCGAAGGGGTCCACCACCTGTGTTCCAAGGAGCCCGCTTGTTTCCAGGAGAGGAGACCAGGAGAACCGGTCGTCGACTTAGAAGGTGAGCAGGGAAGTGACTGTCACTCCACTGGAGATTTATTTTGTCCTTCTGATGCAGGGTGAAGACAGGGAGTCCCCAGAGTGTGCACACTGTGGAAACTGTTGCAGTTGCTGGCTGGAGCTGAAGTTGCAGAGGAAAAGTAGCCCTTCTGGATACTTTGTTGCTGGTACAGCGGTTCCTGGAGCAGTCTGCGGTCAATCCGAGGTCAGACGATGAAGTAGTAGTTGCAGAGGATTCCTGCTGGAAACTTGCAAGTAGAATCTGAAGAGAAACCCACAGGAGAGACCCTAAATAGTCCTGAGAGGGGGATTGGCTACCTTTTCAGATAAGGACCTATCAGGAGGGGTCTCTAACGTCACCTTCTGGCACTGGCCACTCAGAGGCCTCCAGAGTGTCCTCACACCTTAGAAAACAAGATGACTGAAGTCTGGAACACACTGGAGGAGCTCTGGGCACCATCCTTGGGGTGGTGATGGACGGGGGAGTGGTCACTCCCCTTTCCTTTGTCCAGTTGGGCACCAGAGAAGGGACTGGGGATCCCTGAACTGGTGTAGATTGGCTTATGCAAGGATGGCACTACCTGTGCCCTTCAAAGCATTTCGAGAGGCTTGGGGAGGCTAGCCCTACCCATCCTGTAACACCTACTTCCAAAGGGAGAGGGTGTAACACCCTGCCCCCAAAGGAAACGCTTTGTTCTGCCTTCCTCGGACTGAGCTGCTCAGACCCCAGGAGGCAGAACCCTGTCTGTGAGGTGGCAGTAGCTGCAGCTGCATTGCAAGCCTCAGAGAGCTGGTTTGGCAGGACTCAGGGTCCATGGTGGAGCCCCCAGGATGCATGGAATTTGCTCCTCAATACCAGATTTGGAATGGGGGGACAATTCCATGATCCAACACACCTTGCATGGCCATATTCAGAGTTACCATTGTGAAGCTACATATCAGAATTGACCTATATGTAGTGCACGCGTGTAATGGTGTCCCCGCACTCACAAAGTCCTCGCAATTGGCCCTGGACTATGTGGGGGTACCTTTGCTAGTGCAAGGGTGCCCTCACACTTAGTAACTTTGCACCTAGCCTTCAGTAAATGAAGGTTAGACACATAGGTGACTTATAAGCTACTTGAGTGCAGTAAAAATGGCTGTGAAATAATGTGTGCACTATTTCACGCAGGCTGCAGTGGCCGTCCTGTGAAAGGGTTTGTCTGAGCTCCTTATGGGTGGCAAAAGAAATGCTGCAGCCCATAAGGATCTCCTGGAACCCCAATGCCCTGGGTACCTAGGCACCATATACTAGGGACTTATAACAGGGGTCCAGTGTGCCAAATGAAATTGGTAAATTAAGTCACTAGTTATAGTGACAAGTTTAAAAGGAGAGAGAGCATAAGCACTGAGGTTCTAGTTAGTAGAGCCTCAGTGACACAGTTAAGCACTACTGACAACACACACGAGGCCATAAATTATTAGCACTGGAGTCTTAACTAGCAGGATCCCATTAGACAGGAAAAAACATACTGACATATAGGTTTTTATATATGAGTACTGGGGTCCTGGCTGGCAGGATCCCAGTGACATAGTAAAAACACACTGACACTCACAAACAGGCCAAAAGTGAAGGTAACCATGCTAGAAAGAGTCTATTTTCTCACACGGTGAAATCAAAGATAGGCAGCCTTGACAGTTCCAGTGGCAAGCTCATAACAAAAATGGACGGATCTTTTAATAAAAGCTCAGAATGTCATGTTGTTGAGTGTTGTTTTGCAAGTGGTATTTGTGAGTGTCTGAAGCCTCGAAAGACTGTGATAACTGCAGTGCTGACGAGTCACTAAGATAGTTACAATACCTGAGCATCTGTTCACAAGTCAGGCTCGGACTGAATTTATGTACCACCAGAACCAGACCCTGACTGAGTCAGTGTGTGGTATAGCACACCTTAGCACCCCAAGTGGCTCTATCCGCTGGTGTAAAAGTAAAGGATGTTGGATGTTCAGAAATGTGCTCTACAGAGAACACAACGCAGCCCAAGCCTAGCTACATGGCTCACTGTGCATCTTCTGCTCTCTGAAGGGGTTAGGACAATGGCTGATTGGAACCACATGCCCAATCAGTCATTGGCCCCTTTGCTGGGGCAGCCAGGAGAAATACTTTGAAACCTCATCCCTACAGGCTAAGGGGTAATTCTCACAAAGACCAGAACTAGCGGTCAGACTGTGACACTGTTTGATTGCTACCCACCTCAGTGGGTTCTGAATCAGTGACCAAGAGTCGGAGGGAGTATGTGACCCTGTACAAAACCACTGGATCATTGAGCCAATGAGAGAGCTAATCATCAAGGGAAGTATAAATTATCTGGAGTCAGACAGAGGTTAATGCTGCATGCAGAGAACCAGGCAAACCTAAGCTTCCCATTAATCTCTTCAGTAGGGGCCACTGACCCGTAGAGTATATTGTCCATGCTCGCCCAGTCATTTCCTTTTCTCCCTAGACAGGAAACATAAGCTTCATTTACACAGATTATTCACTAGGTTAAGACAGATTTAAACAGGTTTAGGCTATAAATGTCAGACATAATGCTATCTTAAGTCAGGTACAAACATCTTAAAACTGCTTTAAGCTATGGATGGCTGTTTTTAGACAAACCCCCGGTTAATTATGGCTTTATTTCCAGAAGTCCTTCTTACAGAATAAAAATCTGTCAGTTCAAGCCCTATATTTTCTGTCGCTTTTTCCGTGATTTAAATACAATATATAAAACATATTACAAGCAAGGGAGTGGTTGAGACCCTGAGAGTAAGGCTGGAATAGACCAAGAAATGCTCATGTTTTATCACGTTAAAGTAAACGTGTCTTATATAAAGTAACAATGCCTCACCTGCTATGTGCAACAGGAGGAGGCATCAGGGAAGATATCTAAGGATGGGCCAACTGAGTGTAATTGGGAGCCGCTGGCAGGAAGTGTTAGCGGTGGCTTAAGCTTTGTGGGGCGGGGAAAACATTACAGGAAGTATGGAATCCATGTTGTTTTAATTTTATTAAAACTTACATTGGGTAAGTAAACTGTGGCTGTTCTTGGGAGCTACACTTTCCAACCCCCCGGCGCCTTAAGATCCTAACAGGTAAGTAATTGAGCAATACAAGCACTGATTAATTGATTTTCCTGATGTTCAGATCTGCGTGTAAAATCAGATTATGCCAAGTGTATTGAGAAACAATCTTTGGTATTCAGAGACACTTGTAAAGTGAATGAGAAAGCCTTAGGCCTCCATTTTGTAAGAGCCTTCCACTCATTGGACATCAGTGTACCGCTCTACTCCCACCTCTCCCTAGTTCAAGACTAATGGCCTAGTTGCTAACTTGGCCTTGCCCACTGTGATTTGTGGCATTTCAAAGATTACTTTTCCCTTTCCTCCTTTGAAATGCACAGGTTGTCACCAGCCCTGAAAGGACTGCTTCGCCTGCCCCCTTGACGGCCCCTTACTGTGCACTGCAGCTTGTCAGGGCATTTACGGGGCAGGGGAGCCCTTCAAGAGCACGTTACTCTCTGGGGCATGTGACGAGCACCCCTTGGCGAATTTATTTAGCTCTGTACTTTGAGTAACACTAATGGCTTTTTTCTTTCTCTCTTCTTCCCGCCCCCACCTCCTTTACCCCCACCCCGCCACATTCTCCTTTTCTTCCCCTCCAGCTAAAAGCATCGCAACAGGAGGACGCCGAGAAAGACGCCACGAAAATAAGCGTGAGTCTCGCTAATGGCTTCTTGCGTCGGCCCTAATCGAAGTCACAGCTGCAGACTTCCGTCCCACGGCGTCAACCACAAAAGCACACGGCATGGGACTCTTCCACAGACCGAATGCCTTCCTCCTACCTCCCCAAACACACAGACACAGGCTTTTACCTTCCAGTATTCAAACAGAAGTAGTTATGAAGACTTTGTTCTGCGACCAGGGCGCAAAAGACATCTAATGATTCCTTCTGTGGGTGTGCGTGGTGTAGAGTTTGGTTGGTTAAGAATCAGTCACGTGAGTCTGTCTAAGACCACTGATAGGTAGCTTCGCACCACAGAGGTTCTGCATGCTGCGTGTGGTCTGCCCTCGCCCAATAGCCTCCAAATGCTCTACTTTATATCATAGAGTGTACAGCCTGGCACCGTGCCCTACATCATAGCCTGGCTACAAATACATTAATAATATAAGCAGTCCCCAATGGCCCAAATGAAAAACCTAGCAGGCGTTAACTTGAGAAAGTGTGAACCTCCCCCTGCCATTCTGCATCCCCGGCTCGGGTCTCTATAGCATCCGTTTCAAGTGGGCCAGTAATTGGCCTGGTGTTTCAGGTCACCACCAGCACCGTTTATACAGCATTCATCTTTAAGTCTGTCGGTCAGTGGGAATTTCCTCTAATTGCAAGTTCATGGAGAATAACATGCAGAAATCAGTATTTCTTCACCAATTCCCATTTTTGACCTACGGTTCACTCATACACTTTGCCTGCTGTGTCCAATTAAAAGACCAGCAGTGTTCCCATTGATCTTGAGATCCAGATGGAGCCGGTAACGCTTATTACTGCCACATTTGGGATTTACAAAGCATTCAAAATGAGGACCGTATGTATATTTAATCCTCCGGAACTTCCTATTCAATATAAATTCTCAATTCACAACAGGTCTTAATTTGAGAAAGTACTTGTGAGCCTGACATACAGATGTTATGTTATATAGATTTATATAGCGCATGGCTACCCGAAGGACTCCCAGCGCTGCGGGCTTGGATACTTGTAGTCAGTAACTGAAGAAGAGGGGATTATGTTTTGAACAGCCAGGTTTTCAGGGCCTTCCGGAAAGCTATGGACTGATTCTGGGACTCACATTGCCCAGTCAGTGCATCAGACCTGCCAATTCACGTGGTGCCACTCTGATACCAGCACTCTTCTCATGGTCACTAGGTGAAGAGGAGAAATCACACAAAGACCACAATGTCAATCAGAAACTAATATTCAGAGTAGCTTCCCAGCTCGCAGGTTACACGTGGAGCTCTGCACAGTTCAGATGCATTACATGTTTTGCAGTCACGCAAAGACAGGTCTGCAAAATACTTTCGTTTTTGATTTTGTGCACCCCAAGAGTGGCTACACAAGGACAACGCCCCACCTCTCTCTAAGCAATGATTACCTGTCCCTCCCTGACTGCGCAAGCTGTTAAGCCCAAACCCCTTTCCAGCCCTGAACCTCCTCTTCTGAAACACTTGAAATATTTTCAAAGTTGGCAAGCCTGGTGCATCTACAGAGAACCTAATTGGTTCATTGGGATACTTGCAGCCCAGAGGTCCTGTAGGCACAAGGTATACTTTTTACTTCCCAAAGAGTTTTCACTCTTGGGGCCTGATTTAGAATTTGGAGAACAGCTTACTCCATCACAAATGTGACAGATATCTTGTCTGCCTTAACACGAGAGACATAAGGCATAATACTTATGTAATAGTGTGTACGGGATATCCGTCACATTTGTGATGCAGTAACCCATCAGTCAAACTCTGGCTTGCAGATAAAGGCAGGTAGTACCATACACACTCCCCACCCAAAAAAAAATCACAAAATCTATACGGAATTTATTTCAAAATGTTTTAGTGACTGTTTCCCATTCCAACCTTCGCAGGCCAACAAATATACCCTGCATCTATTACATGATCACTGTGATCTACTGACCAGACCAACACATATCACATGCAAAATCTAACCTAGCTCTCTAGCAGTCTCTACCCAATATTTAACAGAATCTGTTCCAGTCTGTGGCAAAACTATTTCTTTATTACTGCTGACGCCCTCATCACCTTAACAGTCTGTCTTTGATCTGCCAGAGAATCAGCTTCGGGTTTGCTGAGAATAAATCAATTGCTAAACCTGTTCCACTCCATAATCAATTTTCAGTCTACTGCAAGGTCTCCTCCAGTCTTCTATAGATTCTACCCCTGAATGCCATCAGATCTCAGTGTGCAACAGTATTTTCCCAGGTATGTCCCTGAATGGGTTTTCACAATATGTGTTAGAAATTGCCTCTTTCACCCCAGGATTGCTCAAAGTGGCTGCAAAGTCATCTATGTTTCATTAAAGAATGTTCACCTGGTTTGATGCTGGAGTTAACAAAACTAGGAGAATGCTAAGGCAGAATCTACTCAAACCTATTCCAAAAAATTTCAAGACCATCTGGTTCAGACTTTACCCAAGATTTCATAGGGAATCTACCATTATTATTCCCGAAACTATACAGTCATCGTGGTGCCATAGCTAGAATTTTGTATTCCATAGAATGTACCAATGATCTGACAGGGAATCTAACAATGCTGTGCTATAGAATCTACCTGATACATGTTGTACAGAATCCAAAGCTAATCTGCTGCAGAATCTCCCAATGGTCTAGTATAGCTATTCATTGACTTTATCAGGGACCCATAGCAAAGAAACACAAATAACGGACAGAATTCAGAACCAATCAAACATTCATCCATGGTCGCAGATCTGGGTTTAATCCATCAATTGTTTTGCTCACCATGCCACCCCAGTTTGGACCTAGCCATATGCAAATCAGTCTTGACCTTGTTCCCCATGGGACCAGTCCAGCCCGAACTGCCAGGCCAGGTCCTCCCTGGACCGGAAACAAGCATCTTGGGACCGGTTTCAGGGTATCACCCTTCATCAGCCAGGCTAGCTTGAATCCAGTGGCATAGTGAGGCCCGGGCCCATGTCTGGGCATACCTGGCAAACTTAGGGCAACAAAAGCAAGCAAACACAAATGATGGCCTGTTTGATTTGTAATGAATGAATGGGTGAATGTTTGATTTGTTCTGCATTCCATCTATCACTAGTTGATTTTACATTTGTCGCCCTAAGTGGGAAGGGTATGCCTAGACATGGGTCCCATGCTTGCTATGCCACCAGATTCAAGCTAGCCTGGCTGATGAAGGGTGATACCCTGAAACCCATCCCAGAATGATTTTCTTCTGGTCTAGGGAGGACCTGGCCTGGCAGTTTGGCTGGGCTGTTCCAATGGGGAACAGGGTCAAAACTGATGTGCATATAGCTGGGCCCAAACTGGAATGGCATGGCAAGAAAAAAAACTGATGGATTAAACCCAGATCTGTGACTGGGGGTGAATGTTTGATTTGTTCTGCCTTCAGTCCATTATCTGTTGTTTTTGCATTTATCAGGGACCTGGCATAGAATTTACCATGGACCAGTCAGAGAATCTACCAATGATCTGGGATGAAAATTGGCAACTGCATGCTACAAAAATTACAATGGATGTTTTGAAGAATCTGCATTTTTTGTCTTGCAGAATGTACCAATAATATATCATAGCACCTATATATGATCTTCCACTCAAGCTACTTATTATTTTGGTTCTAACATACCAGCGATCTGCTTCAGAAACTTGACCCTACCTGCAAAATAGTTGACTTTTACTCTGACAATCAATCAATCATGGATTTGTAAAGCACGACTAATTACCTATAGGGTCTCAAGGGGCAGTTTGTGGGCGTGTTGACCAGTCAAAGAGCCAGGTCTTGAGGTCCTTCCTGAACTTTGTCAGATATGCGGTCTGCCTGAGCTTGAGAGATAGTGTGTTCCATGTCCGGGCTGCTAGGTAGGAGAAGGATCTTCCTCCTGCTGTGCTTTTCCGGATCTTGGGGAGATGGGAGGAATGGAGATGTCTATTGATACGTAGAAAGCGAGGCGGTGGTTGAGGTATGCTGGTCCTATGTTGTGCAGTGCTTAGTAGGTGTATATCAGGAGTTTGTATGTGATGCGCTTGTCGACTGGGAGCCAGTGTAGGTCTCTGAGGTGGGAGATTTTGCTGTGTTGTCGGATGGCCAGGGAGAGTCTGGCTGCTGCATTCTGGACTCTTTGAAGTCTTGATTGAAGTTTCTTGGTGATGCCGGCATAGAGTGCATTGCCGAAATCCAGTTTGCTAGTAATGAGTGCGTGGGTGACTGTCTTACTCGTGTTGGAAGAAATCCACTTGAAAATCTTCTGCAGGAGTCGGCGGGTGTGAAAGCATGACAAAGACATGGCGTTGACTTGGCGGGTCATGGATAGAGAGGAGTCCAGGATAATGGCCAGGTTTCGGGTGTGGTCTGTGGGGGTGGGGGTGTTTCTCAGAGCGGTGGGCCACCAGGAGTCCTTCCAGGCAGAATCTGCTATAGATTTCCCACAAAATGTAGCCTTGATAAGCCACAAAATAACCCACAGTCTGTTGCTGGACAACAATATATAAAAAAAGAAGAATGGCCAGGGCACACCCGTATAGTAGCTGCCGATAATGTTCAGGAATTAAGTAGATATACGGTCTGGGAAGATGATGTGTAGGAATTTATTGTAGATGCAAGTAGGTAGTTCAAATTCAAATCAAATAGATTGCGTTGTACAAAAATGTCCATGTATCCAGAGTTGTAATGGGAAGATAACATGTAACTGGAAGTCCATAAAGCAAAACAGCCGATCACATGTAGCAAAAAGTCCACAGAGAAAAACAGCCAACACGTGTTTCGTCTTCAAGACTTTGTCAAGGCTTCCGAAGTGTAGAACATGTATAAAGATGTGGTAGAACCATACAAAGTACTGCTGGTGGTCATGAATCTTATAGCAGTCAAATGGTGCTGAAGAAATGCATATTGGCCCTGATAAGCCTCAGAGTTCTATTTAAAATCACCTGTGCCGGTCGCGTCGGGAAACAACACATTGCTGTTTCCCGACGCGACAGGCACGGGTGATTTTTAATAGAACTCTGAGGCTTATCAGGGCCAATATGCATTTCTTCAGCACCATTTGACTTCTATAAGATTCATGACCACCAGCAGTACTTTGTATGGTTCTACCACATCTTTATACATGTTCTACACTTCGGAAGCCTTGACAAAGTCTTGAAGACGAAACACGTGTTGGCTGTTTTTCTCTGTGGACTTTTTGCTACATGTGATCGGCTGTTTTGCTTTATGGACTTCCAGTTAAATGTTATCTTCCCATTACAACTCTGGATACATGGACATTTTTGTACAACACAATCTATTTGATTTGAATTTGAACTACCTACTTGCATCTACAATAAATTCCTACACATCATCTTCCTAGACCGGATATCTACTTAATTCCTGAACATTATCGGGAGCTACTATACAGGTGTGCCCTGGCCATTCTACTTTTGCTATACAGGCAACCACCCACTCCTCAGTGTGTGGCCCTCCAACACCTGTGGTGGCAGGTGTTTCTGGCTAGCCTTGCACCCACTACTATATTGTTCTCTCAAATTACTACTTTCTGATTGTATAGCTGATATACTTATTGTTGATGTGCGAGCACCTGTTAGCATTCTCCACCTCTTGCGCTTGACTTGGACTACAATATATGTTGCTATATCTCCTCTTATCTGTCTACAATGTATTTCAGTATTATTACCAACCTGTCTTTTTAGAACTTATACCTTATTCTATACATTATTTACTTCTAGTATACCAAATACCGCACCCTTATGCATCACATGGTTCACCCCACATCAGGCAGACAGTCATCTCCTTTCTTGCTGTGTAACCTATCCTTGATTTGTTGCCGCCCCTACCTACGTTTTGTGTCGTTTAATAGAGGACTTTAGTTAAGGTGTTTAAAATGGATGCTGACAGAAAAAAAGAGAAACATAACCGTGATACTGCTGGAATCCCGTGAAAATAAATCAACAAGAGTTCCTCAAAATAATCGTGAGACTCTGTTAGACTGAAAAGGAGCCTTGTCCTCACATTCACCATTTTGATGGCAAAATCAGTTTCATCCCTGGAAGAGTACTCGATCATAAGTATTTTCTCCTGCACTTCTCTTTTAGCATTTAGCACATCTCAATCCCTTTCTTATTTAAATGTTTGTTACTTTTCTGATATGTTACAGTATTTATTATGATCAATGCTACCTTCACAGGTGTCCTAGCACTGAAAGACCAGACTACATAACAAAGATCGAAAGGTTTCTGAGCCAAGAGCCAGGTCTCCAAGGGTTTCCTCGAGTGCAACAAGCTCTGCATTATACAGAGAGGTGAGGGAAGCGTGTTCCACAGTTTGGCTGCCACGACTGAAAAGGCCCTGCCACCATTCTTAACTCCAACACTTTATAAAAGGAATGCCTAGAAGAGGGCAGAAAAATCGAGCACACACACACACACGTTTTCCCAGTTGCCATTTTGGCAGTGCAGAGGGCTGTTACTCAGCACCGTAAGGTGGTTTCTCTTTCTCTTTTACAATTTTCTGTCTCCAGCGGGCCATCATTTCCACGCTGCTTGCTCTCCTCTCTACGTTTCCATTTTCACTGATGTTTTCTTGTCCTGCTTCTTCTTCCATCTCTCACTTCTCACAGTTTATCTCCCTGCGTATCAGGGATGTAGCTGATATTATGGCTAAAATCCACACACTGTAAAATCCTCAGCTAACAAACACCGGCAAGTGGGAAAATGGCCTTTAACTCTGACTGTTATTACCGGGACGGGCGCCAGAGCCTCCGGGCATGGAATAAATCTCATTTATTGGCTTAACCCGTTGGCTTGTAGTGTGTAGGTCCTACATTTCATGGGGTGATAAATAACAAGAGTGAATCAATTTGGTAGGAAAGCTAATTAGCCCATGTGATTTTACAGTGGTTTTTGTGCACCTCTCGCTGCTGAGTCTTTGCAGTTAAAACTGCAGGTGAAGGAGAAAGGGACAGGTTAAAGTAGAGGTAATGCTCAGGACCATCTTTGGGAATAATGCAAGAGCAGGTGGAAGCCACAGCAGGAGCTTGCAAATGGGACCAGCATTTTCTTACCTGAGGAACTGAGCTCCAGCGCATGGATAGAGGGATACCCATCTCTAGGATAAACAAGCCTTTGGCAAAGCGAACACATCTGACTTGTCTGTTACTACACAACGTAGACACAAAGCGGTGCTATTATTCAAGGCATTTAAAATGTGTAAGCAGAAGGTACTAACAGTGCTTTACCGGTGACATGGGTAAAATGTAAATATCAGCAATTTCCTGGGGTTCTGGTAGTTTGAAACTTATTAACACTGCAAGCTGAGGCGCCCATCCCAGGCAGCGTCATTGCGAACACAATTGTTTCCCTGGGTTTTTTGTGTGTCAGCCTCAAGCATTCTGGGCGTTGAAGTCGTAATTTGCTTCCAATGAACAAATTACACAAATTCAGATGATAGGAATGATGTGAAGGCGAAAAGGGACTGAAAACAATGGCCATCATGACATGGATTGAGTGGTCACCCTACTGCCAGCAGTCAGCTACATCTGTTTGTAGTCTAACTTTAAAAAAGGAAATGCACAACCGATCGCCTAGATGAGCACCAGCAATGGAATTAAATGTGGTGCCTCCTTTATCAGGATGAGAACCTTTTTTATTGGTTAAGACGAAGTGTCTCATCATCAGGAGATTCGGTGAGATCATGACACCATCAAAGTAGAGGTGCTCAATCAATAGTAATAAAGGACAAGGATTTGATCGGTCCTTCTTCCCTTTTCTCTGCTGGAAGCAACATTTGCAGATTATCAGCGTTCACGGGGGGGGGAGGGGAGTTTTTTTCCACCAGAGAGTTGAAACGAGCGGGCAATAAAATAGCATTGCATCAGATTGTGCTAACCCCCCTGTTAATGTACGCATAGGGGCATACGAGGGTTGAAATAGCACATATTCTCCTAGGATTCCATATAAAGCCAGATCTACGAATGCAGCACGATCTGGACTTATATGGAATCCAAGGCCCATATTTATACTTTTTCACGCAAAACTGCGTTAGTGCAGCTTTGCGTGAAAAAGTATATGCTGGCTAGTGCCATTCCAAGAAGCCAGGCGGGCGCCATATTTATGGAATGGCGCTAGCCGGCGCTAATGCCCTGTTAGCGTCCCTGGAAACGATGCTAACAGGTTGGGGGAGGCGTAGGGGAAACCAGAGCTTGTGCACCAAATTATGGCGCTACACTGTTTAGAGGCAAAAAATGCCTCTAAGCAGTGTAGCGCCATTTTCTGGCACACAACCCCCATGGACATGCCTCCTATCTTAGTAAAGACAGGAGCCATGCCCACCACCCCATTGGCCATGCCCAGGGGACAAATGTCCCCTGGGCATGGCCATTGGGGCCAGCGCCATGCAAGGGGCTCCAAGTCAGGGCCCCTGAGCATGAAAAAAAGAAAATACTTACTGGGATTTACCTGAGATGGGTTCCCCATCCTGTGGTGTCCCTCTGGTGTGGGTGGGGGTGTCCCTGGGGACAGGTAGGGGCACCTGTGGGCTCTTTCCATGGTCTCTGACCATGGAAATATGCATACAGGTCCCCTAACTCCTGCCCATACCCAGGCATTAAATAATGGAGCTAAGCAAGCTTAGCTCCATTATTTAAGGCCCCCATACCCCTGTGCTGGATTTTAGCATGGGGATAAATATGGCGCTAAGGCCATATCGTCCTTTTTTGGACGGGAATGCCTACCTTGCATCTCATTGACGCAAGGTAGGTTTTCACGTCAAGAAAACAACGTTAACTCCATAACTTTGGCGCTAGACGTGTCTAGCGCCAAAGTATAAATATGGAGTTAGGTTTGCGCTGAATTAGTGTAAAAAAATGACACAAATTCAGTGCAAACCGAATATAAATATGGGCGCAAGTACCAAATGAAAGCATGTGCAATCCACAGGCAAAAGTGAAATTGTGTGATTTTCCTTTGCGTAATATCTGTAATTTCAATAAACTTACAAATGTTACATGACTCGCCGATGGGCATTATTTGGGCCTAGAAACGTGGACTGAAGCATATCCCTTAGGTACAGATCTCTTCATAATATTGCTCACTCACTCATCTTTGATTTATGTGTTGGACAAAGAGCTTTGCTGAGAAAATATTGATGACCGAGTACGATTCAAAGGATGAAATAGGTTGTGGCGACAAAATGGTGACTGTAATGACAAAGCTCGTTCATTTCAGTCTAAAGGTTCCGCATAATTATTTTGAGCAACTTTTGGTGTGTTTTTTTCACAAGCTTACAGCCCTATTAGATTTCTCATTGTTCTGTCAACATCCACTTTACATAAAACTGAAGTCCTCTTTTAAATGATACAAAGCTTAGGTAGGGTAGACAACAATTCAAAGATTGACTATTCAGCTAGCCAGGAGATGATCGTTTGCCTGGTGTGGGGTAGACTGCGTAGCGATGAGGGCAGAGTGTCTGGTAGACAAGAGGTAAATAATGTGGCACATAACGAATAGGATTTGTAGATGGCAGACTGCTTTAAAGACTGAAATACATTCTAGAGCTGATCGTAGAAGGTTTGGCAGCAGATCCAGTGGTCCAGCAAAAGACTATGGGACATTTTTCAGGCTGCATATTTTTTTTACCATTCACACAACACAGCGCTGCAGATTTCCTTATAGTACTATGCAAATGGTAGTAAATCTGGGTCCAGTTTCTTGGTTTGGAATTGCACTACTAAGTAATCACAGGACTTGGATAGTCCTACAATACGCACTACATCCTCTGAAACTGTGACTTCATTCAGCTATGACTTGAAATGTATAGAATATGGAGTGTGTAAGCATGTTCTATGAAGGAGCATGGGCAGTGTGAGTACACAAGGTCTAAAGATGGAAATGAGAAGAGCGATTACAGTCCCTGAGTAGAAGAAAGAAATACACTTTTAGATATTTGAATTAATGAAAACTACAGGCGACCAAATGTGTCACATAGAGCACAAAGACAAGATTCATTGTGTGTGGTAAATTATTTGAATCCAGGATTGGATCTCCCAGAATATTTGAATTGTGATTTCATGTATGTAATAGTACTGCATCAAAAATATTAAATTAGAACACTCATTTTTAATCGTACATGATTTTGTTCTCATTGCAGGTCGTCAAGGTGGTTGGGAGCAACATATCTCACAAGTTGCGGCTGTCCCGCGTAAAAATGTCCGATGAAGGGACATACGAATGTAGGGTCATCGACTTCAGTGATGGCAAAGCACGGCACCACAAGGTCAAGGCATATCTTCGTGTAGAGCCAGATAAGTCTGAGCTTTATCTCCACGGTGTCTCCACTTCCTCGTCCTCTCAGCTGCAGGATACTAAGTTGTCCGGGGCCAACACTGGTGATCTTTCACCTGATCAAGCAAAGCTCTCTAGTAATCATCCACAGAGCGCCCACCACCACCATCAGAAAGGAGGCAAAGAGCTGAAGAAGCGCTCTGCTGATGCCTCTTGCCCAGACAGTTGTGCTCCGTAGACTTAAGCATCTGTGTGTGGTTGGACTCAGTCAGCCTAACGTCTTTCCCTCCCCATCTCTTGATACATTGTAATGAGGTGTGCATGAAAAGTGAGATGCCGGGCATAACAGTTGTGCCGCTATTATCATTACTGCTGCCAGGGACTCCTCTGTGACCAGGATCCATCGGAGTAGAACTGGAGAACAAATCACACTGCAACACACTGTCGACAAATCAAGGACCTTGCCAGTATTATGTTTACTTTATCTACTTATGCCTTTGGCTTCCCACTTTTTTGTGATGAGTTTCTGTTGTCTTTATTTGCTGTTGGAAATGGTATGACCTGTGTGAAGGGATGCAGATTCAACCAAGCACACTGTTTCCATCTTGAAGAGATCTTGTTTGAGGGACAAATGAAAGAGATAATGCCATCTATCTTGAACCATGGAAGAGTGGAAACCAAAGGGTGTATAGATCGGAGGAAACGTAATTGACGTGAAGCACAACTTATATCCAAATGTGAATCTACAAGGGTACAAAGCAAAGCGGGTGAATTGCTGAACTTGCTCAATATTCTTGTAAATGGACAGCACACTGGAATCATAAGGCCACAGAAAGACCTACCCACCTCTACTCCCCGCTTCATGTCACCCCATGACCCACTAGCCCTCATCCTGTTGTTTCTGCTACAGACTTGTACTTTGCTGTATATAATATTTGAAACATGTTAACAATCAATATGCTTTCCTGTCCTTGAGCTCAGCAAATCTGCTATTGTGTTACAGTAATTTCTAATTGCATCAAGTGACATGAACCCCATCAACCCGCTCCTTGTGTTTTCTTCAGGCCTTCCTCAGTGGTCACAGAGCAGATGTCTTCCCCTTCGAACCACATCTTTATAGTTTCCTAACTCTCCTCCTTGTGAGTCAACTTTACTGAGTAATTTATGTCTCCCCAGCCTTTTTCTAGATCTTTTCAGTTATTTTAGAGTTACCTCCTTGCCTCTAGGGGCCTGATGGCAGCTAACCGAGGGCAGACAGGAGAAAAATGGTGTTCTTGAAAAGTGTCAGGAAATTTGTGATCCTCTGCTCTTGGACAGCCTGCCTAAACTGAAGGTGGGGTGGGGGCATTGTAGGGGTGTGGTTCAAAGCGGGGGTTCTGATGTACCTAACAATGATGAAGCCTTGGAAATTCACTGGGTTCAAATCATCATCGTTGCTCATTACGTCTACATTAATGCTCTAACTGCAGGTGGAAGTCGAACACCCTTCTAAACACTTAGGCCCCACACGGCATCCTGGTGGGTTTATAACACAAGATAAATAGATGTAGGCTACTTCTGTAGTGTTAAACGTAACTACGACTGAACAATTGTTCACGACTAGTAAGTTTGATCAATAGCAGAAGATAATAATTTAACTTGAGTGACATGAAAACTTTGGGAATCCACTTCCTTGACTACTAGTCAGGTCTTAATCATGCTTAGATTTCACTAAAGGGTATACCAAGGATATGAGTTCTATTCTGTATTAAGGGCCCCACGAAATAGATCAGGGGTGGGAAGGAGGATTAGAGGGAGAGAAAGAAAGGGAAACTACTTGGAACCTATGCTTCTAGTTAAGAATGATATCACATGCTCACAGGATTATTTTTGTACTTCACAAAAACAATAGACGCAATATGAAAGTTGAAAAAAGATATGCTAGTGCTCCTACACTTAGTCAATATTTGCATTTCTTCTTCCTTCTCCAAACCAGACACCAATAATTGATAGCCAACTACTTAATTTGAGAATCTATTTGAAGAAAACATGGACATCAAATTCAGAGGATGTCCGGCTTCCTAAACACGGCTCTTTGCCAGATTTGACAAATGTATTATTTCAGCAATCCAATCATAGCCAAACTTCTGATCTTTTATGTACTTGTTGTGTCTGGCCATTTGATTGTATTGGAATAAATAGAGTGTCTGCTTCGTGCCCTTCTCAGGGGCACCTTCTATGACAACATATATTACAGCAAGACAGACCTAAGATCATTAAGAATAGCGACATGATGAACAGAGTACATGTCCATAGTCAGCAGGATAGGTGCAAGCAGCTCAGTGGTAGCAGTACAGAAGCAGTGACACAGCAATCCGGGAAAGGTTGACTACAAAACCAGACAATGATTAATTCTAAAAGTTGATGGATGTCAACAGATATACATGGATAATAACAAAATATTCAATTTAATTAGACCCTCCTAAATAAAATGTATTCCCTCCAACAAACAGCTGCAATACTGCATGTGATTAACTTTCTTTACTCAGAATCTCGGAAGCTTTTAAGTGACCGAAGACAGCATTTTACAGAAAGAATGGTCCCCAGCCATAAATGCTCTAAATATCATGGTCAGAATCTTGAGTGTGACCCTCCTGTGCACTCACCATCAACTGAGATACAAAATAATGGACTTCTTTAGCCTGAATTTGGGAACAAGGATTGTTCTTATTGCAACACTTTTGATATTTTGCTAATGTTTATTTATTCACCTGGACAGCAAATTATATGGCATTATGATAGTAAGAAAGAGAGTTATTGATCATGGACCACAATTTGGAATTTAAAGTGCCTCAAAAGTAAGGATCAGATCCTCTTTAGCACTTTCAATTGGGTGGAGCATTCTAACCTGGTAACCAGGCAAGCACATGACCCCTAAGAATTGTCAATTTATCGCGAAGGATGATATTATCACAGGGGCAACACAAAATGTCATGTAGTTTGAGTTCAACCTGTGCCATGCAGTTTTTGCCTAATGGGCTGCTTTTACACTAAGTGGCAGAGCAAGCCTGTTGGTCAAGAGATCCTTCAAGGTAAATTTGTGGATTGGCAGCACAACACTGGAATTAGCATCCTAAAGCCAGATGTATATTATTGGGCGATGTTAAATATCATTATATTTCAATAATCTAGGTCGTTTATGCTGTTTTGTGCCATTGATTTTATTTTATATGCTGAAATGTTGCCCTGGCATTTCTGCTGTTATGTTTTTTAGTGCAGAGATGCTAAATTATGTTATCAATGCTACACAAGTACATAACCATTAAAGAGACATTGAAGTGACAAGGGTAAATGAAGAATTTTATGCACAACTCCATGACACCCTCTCTCAAACAAGAATGTTTAGTCTTCAGCTTTTTAAGATTTTTAAACTGGTCTGGGTATATCGTTCTACTGCACATCTAAGAACTAGTTAATTCTTTGCTCTGCGAAGCAGACAGTCACATTATGACTGCTAGAAATTAGGTCAGATGAATTCTAAACTTGGGACCAGAGACTGATTCCTCTTCCGGTTATGGATTAACACTTCAATTTTGGTCCTGCCCTATCAGTGCTATTTTTTGTTAGATACAACTAGGGGGCATATTTATACTGCCGTAGTGCCACCTTGCGCCACATTAACGTCAATATTTTTTACATCAATGTGGCCCATTCGAGGCTGAAATCCCAGTGCCCTATTTACAGGGTGGCACAATGCCTGCGTTGTGCCACTCTGTAACCTTTTGCGTTACATTATGCCTGCACCAGGCATAATGTATGCAAAGAGGGCGTTCCCCCATTAGGGGAGCCGGAAAATGGCATAAAAAAATCTATCAGATTTCCTTGCGCCATTTTTTACAGAACTTTTAACACCTGCTCAAGAGCAGGCGTTAAAAGGGGGGCTTCCATTCTTTAGAATGGGGCCCTATGTAGTCTGCAGAATTAGCTCCAATATTTTGGCACTACAGCTGCAGAGTACATCAATAGCGTCATGTGAAATGACACTATTGCCCCCTACCGTGCGCCATGGTGCGCCGTATTTTAAATAGGGCACACAGATGGTGGCGGTAGGGGGACGCTAAGGGGTGCAGGGAAAGTAGCGCTGCCCTCGGTGCAGTGCCACTTTCCATAAATATGCCCCTGAGTGTTCTGCTGCCCACACTCCACGTGAGAGTCAACAGAGGCTCAAGAGAGCTGGATTGGCAACAGATTTTCTTGATAATCCCGGTCTATGTACATTTATTCAATATAGATTTATTCTATGGAAATTTATCTTGTGTGGAAAACCTGAAAATATGTCATGCCTCGAATCTACATATGACGTCTTTCCTAGTATAGTACAAGAGCTGTGTAATTATACTAGACGAAAGGTAAACATGCATCCTTGGCAGCTGTTTAGGTGATGCAGTGAGGGTTCTCCAAAATCATAGAGCTAGGGCTTATTTCACTGCAACCACTACTATGACCGTCAAAGCTCAATAAATGACTTTGTGGGTGTTTGGTTCACTAAATCTAGGGTATGATGGGAAGGAAGGAAATGTGGTTTGCACATGAAATCAGAAAAATATTACCTAGAACTTATTCAAGTTTGTTACATATTTCTCTTCGAGTATTTACAGTTTGAGACACTTGAACATAAAGTGATTTACTTAAAATCACAGTATTTTCTGGTCAAATCCTAAAGCCTTGATTGAGTCCAAGTTGCAGATGTTCAAGGTCAGCAGCTTGTTGCTAAACCACATTTTCTCTTTTACATATATACACTTCTGTGAATCACCTTTAGGTTTTGAGGATCCCATGAGTGTGGGCCTAAACACAAAACAACCCTTTATTGATCAGGAAAATAGATGTACTATTATGGCTTACATCATCAAGGTTCTCTCACAAAGCCTCATTCACTCTACCAACATTTACCAGTTGGAGATATTTTCAGACACCATGATGACACCCACCAAGACAACTGTCACTGCAACAAGTTTTATCCTTGTGTATGATTTCAAGAAGAAACAAGTTAATCCATGAGAAGCATGGATGACGGATCTACTTAGGAGATGCCTATGCTGACTGCAGAATGGAACTGTGAACGGCAGATTCAACATATGCAAAGAAGTCTAATAATTACATATCTATGGTCTCTTTCTTACAATTCTGGCCAGGCTCTACGTGGCGGACCATACTTGGAGTTTGGGTGGTAAAAGGAAATCGTCCCAGTTCTGTAGGTAGTGCCACATCCTTTGTTTCCACCAATTTGACAACAGGGTCGATGGAATCCCTGTAGTATATCCAGAGATCAATTGCTGAACTGTTTATTGCTTTTCTGTGTTTGAGTCTTTTCAACCCAGAGTGACTTTTCAGTCCAGCATCCTACACATATGTTAAGCTTTATGCCGTATAGCTCAGAATGGACGGCTTTTTATGTAAAAGAAGGATTCAGCTTCAATACAGAATCAACGTAGGTACAGCAACATTGCACTGAGATGATGGTTGGCACGTTGGCATGAGACCAGGTGTACTGTTGTGTGCTCCATTTAATTTAAGGATAAAGCTGAGGTAGTGAAGATTCCTGTCCATAGGCAGCTAGTGCATTAAATACTGGTTGTAAATTGTGCCTGCACTTTTGTGTGACATTCGCGTGGATGTTGTAAAAAAGAAATTTCCACAGTTGGACCAAGGACTTGTCTACTTGTTTCTAATGTGGCAGTCAAGGAAGGTTTCAATGGGTAGGCCTAAGGGCTTTGTGTTATTGACTAACAAGGGCATTGACTCATTCACTGCTAGGGCGGTTATTATTGACTGCATAGGGTGCTGAGAGGAATTGAACTTAAGAGCTGGGTGAGCTTCAACTTGTGCTATACATTTATGTTATTGTTTTTTTATTGAAATGTTTCCTTTAATGTTGACACTTCAGTCTTATGTGTAGCCTTTTGCTGCATAAAGATGGACATCTGTCATCCATGACTGAAAAGCTCGTACCGGTTGAAGTTTATTGCAGGTAAAATAAGTATGGTATGAAGCATGATCCATTAACTCAATGGAGCACCTTCATCTGATTTCTTGACCTTCTGGCACCCCTGCACCTAATGACATGAAATGATAGGATGCCCTTGAGCATGCCTAAATGATCAAAAACACTCTGGACCACTTAATGAGAGCTCACCTTCCTCCAGACGCTGCTCTGCTGCAAAGAGGCATGTGTTGTCCAACCAACCTGATGAGATCAGATAAACCATCTAAACACAGTATATCAGCAAGGGGATGCTTCTGCTGTGCCTCTTTTGTTTGAAATGTACACAAGTGATGTATTGGGATAAAGGAGGCGAAGCACATATTTTACATCTAGTTTAATATGGGTTACTTGAAGAAATGATAATCAGATAAAAACAAAAAGATAATGCATAGCATTATTACATTAATCTCAGCCGCTGTGTACCTCATCTGTGAGGTGCTGCTTGGGTCCTGTAGCACAGTGAGCACAGGACCCATGTATGGGTAAGTTGTAGCCATTGAGGGTGTCACATTGAGACAAACCAAAAAGAGATCAGTAGAATCTTTACATTTGTCGCAGCCATTGGCAATCATTAGGGCTATGTCCCAGTCCAGTTTTGTTTTGCTCACTAGTTATGCAAATTATATATGGTCCTACTCCAATACAAGCACTCCAAATGAAACTGCCAAGGCGTGTACCTTATGAATTGGAATACAAATAACCCCAGACTAGTCCCTGCCTTGTTGATGCTCGTCAGATGCACAGAACCCATGTTTGTGAGTACCTGATAGTCAGTTTGGCTTTTTGGGTCAAAGTAAATGCCCTAAAATATGGTAGTGGAAAAAATAACTTTTTTTCTAAGTGAGATCCCCTACATGGGCAGGTATGACCAGATATGCATCCCATGCTCACTGTGCCACTGGCGGTAAGCTTTACCCCACTGATGAGGTCCTACCAGGCTAACACATTATGTTGCAAAGGTGATGTAGAGTATCAATTCGAGCTGAACAGCACATATTAGGTCAGTGCGAAGAATAATTTGCTTACAGTTGATGTAAGTCTGTAGTGGCATTGTCAGCACAAAAACAATGGGGTGAAATGAAGCACAAAATAGTTATTAGTGACTGAGATTAATTCAAGCATTTTGTTCTTAGTGGGGAAGTGGTAATAACATTATTCATTGCATTGGAGTGCAGAGTTATTTCTCTAATGTCATGATTTTGGATAATTTCTAAACCTAACCAAATTGTATATTACATGCTACATAGCATAGGCTGATGGTCTATTAATCACGTTGGATAACTAGATGAAGTCAACCAGGCAACCAAGAAGGATTTCTCACAGAATCTTAGTAGCTTCGAGAAACAAATGTAACTTTCTTAGCTACACTGCAAGTTCAAAACTGAAACTACATTTTGATGTTTGAAGACATATTGTATACTGTAAATAAAGCTTATGATTTTCTCCCAAGAAATCAATCTTCAAGTCATTCTTTCAGGGGGAGGGTGATGCAATAAAGACCAACCTTCTTGATCAATAGCAAATGAAGCAATTCATAAATCACTGCACAGTGATGTTGCCTGAATGTCTTGAGTGTATAGTCCACAGCTCTGAAGATATCATACATTTTTCATTGTGCAATAAAGCTTGTGTGGTAACTGGTCGTGCTATTATCGATGTGTAACATGCAGCTTTCGAGGTGTAAGTTGTTTTTATGTGGGTAAAAAACCTATACGGTTGTCAGTGGAGAATGCAAATAACCCTCAGAGCTTTGGGGAATTCAGCTGCTGATCTTTGTATGAAAGAGATCAGTCAATGAGCCTGAACTTAAGCAGTGAACTTACTCTGGAACTATCCATGTATTGTTAATTTATTTTGCACATATGTGCATTTATTTAAAATATGATCTATACTGCGAAGCTCCAGAGCTAAACTGCACAATTAATTACTTGATTGTTTCTACAGAGTTATATAAAATACTTGATAAAGACACAAAGCCTTAGTATCATTACTTTCAGTTTTAGTTACCAGTGAGGTTGATTGCAAAAGGAAATGTTAACTAAGTTACATGGTGATGAAAGTATAGGTGAACTAGTGAGCAAGAGGCTATTAAAGATCCCCGGTCTCCAACATTGCATCCTCCCAGATAACAGGGAGGTTTGCCAGGGGCAAAGTGCCCCACACTGTACCTGCTTCCCATTCAAAGGAAATCTTTATAGTGTACAATAATTTAAAGAACACATTCCAATCAGCATTAATATGCCTATTCGTATCTCTCACTTGCCTTGCACAGGCTACCTAGTGGGAGCCCTGATATTTCGTTGTCACCTCTGTAATCATCTGAGGATATTTTTGACACTCATATGTGCATGCTTATTCACAGCCTGGGGAAGAAGGACACCACTACGGCACCTTATTGTGCGTAAAAGGACGCTTTGTTGGAAACAGGTGCACTTACAATCCAAAGAACCCTTGGCCTATTGCCTCACAAAACTAAAACCTCACTATACATCAAATTTTACCGATCAATCTCTCCCCCCTCCCTACCTTACCCTCCCCCCTATCTTTTCTTTTAATCACGTAGCATCTTAATACCCTCTTCCTTTATAATGATTTCTTGCTGAATCCGTTTTTCACCTTAATAGTCTCCTGCTGCTCCCTACCTCTTTGAATCTGCAACTCGCAAACCCCTAATGCCCAACTATTTCTGTTTGAGTTGTCCTGCTGTCGTCCACTCCCTTTCCCACCTGAAGGTGTCTTGTGGGATCTGCCGTCCATCCCTGTTATCATTGTCATGTGAACTATCTCAGTTCCCGCCACAAGGAACTCTCCTTTTTCTGCTCCCCCGTTGTACTAGATGCCGTTGGTACTGCGAAGCACCTCCTCAATTCTCCCAAAACAGTGCCTTCAGGGATTCTTTCAACTGAAGCAGGTACAACTCCATGCCCATGAAGGACAGGTGTACACCCCTAAAAAACTCCCAGTCCGCAAAACGAAGATCCCCATGCTCTAAGTGTGTGATACCATGCGTCTCACAGAAGATTTTCATTTCCTTATTAATTTTCCTGCGAGCCCTCTCTATAGCTCCTGGTTTCTTTGCCCCTCTCCATACCCTATGTAGCACAAAAGCCGTCCACACCAGATAGCACCCGTACCACTGACGCTGAATTTCCAACAAATCAGCTTTAATGCTCTTGATCACATCTAACCCCGTCCTTTAAACTAAATAATTCTCCCCTAAGTGTAGCAAAAACACATCAGGGCAAAAACTACGCCCCCTTAGATTCTGCAGAGTCACCGACAGCTTCTGCCACTGCATCCTTCCCTTACCATCCCAACAAACCTTGTATCTCTCCCTGTCCCAAACCAGGTTGTCCCCAATAGCCGTGTGTAGGGATTGTCTGTGGGCCCACTTGACAAAGGAATGTCCGATGACCCATATGGGCAGGAAATGCACCTCCGGCCCTGGTACCGAACCTGCAGCAGGAGAAAATATGTTACTAAACCGCTCTGCCACCTTGGCGCCCCCTCGTCTGACATACCGCTTGTAAACCTCCAACTTCCACCTCCCAAGTCTCATTATCTGCTTGGTATTCCATCCCCTGTACCCTGCCTCCGTCGCCATGCCTATCCGAAACGAATGGGTGCCAAATTGAGACGCATCCCTCCCCACATACCACAAGTCTGCCCGCAGAACCGCTAAAAGCTGCTGCACGGAGACCCTTTTGCCATTCCTGTGAGGAAAGACTTTGCCAGCGGCCGAAAATCCTCTCACTTTTAGTTGCTGACCCAACCCTACTGGACATATCCCTGCAACTGGGGACGCCGCAAGCACCACCTTTACTCCCACACCCGCTGTTCCGTCTTAGAACTGCCAATCTCCAATATCATCATGTTCCTTCTGAACACCACATTGCCACACTTCAACCCTGTCTTCCCTCCTGATCCCAACAGCTCCGATACCCTAAACGCCCCGAAAAACATCCAAACATTAATGTCAGGAAAAGCAGGCATTCGTCCACATTATAACAAACGTCCCCAAGGGCTTGCATCACCTCTTTCATGAATTCTAAAGACAACGGCTGCCTCGCTGCACCTCTTTTCCCTTCTTCTTTTTCCCAACCCCCCAAGATACGCTGGCCCAGTTCACCCGCTGACGGTGAATACCCCCATAAGAGCTTTCCCATGAAAGCAATGCCTGCTAGTTTTCCAGAGATGGTGATTCTTGACTGTCATCTCTCCACCAGCTCCATAATAAAATGCACTACATCTTCCAACCTGCCCATCTCATCTGTCCTCTTACGTGCTCTCGACCACTTAACCTCCTGCCATGCCCAGACGTATGCTTGCTGTGTAGAAGGAGCCAATTAATTCACCACCAACCGCAGCATCCGCCCTTTCCTACTGTCCACAAAGCTACAGGCATCAGTGTCCTGGACAGGGGCTCACCCGCAACAAGCCCATGGAATCTCTCCCACTCTGAACGAGATAAAGCATCCACAATGTCATTGTTCACTCCTGGAACATGTTGGGCGTTAAAAATGAATGTTGTGGTGCAAGCATTGAAGCACAAAAACTTGCAGCAGTTGCAACATCTGAGCCCCCCGCGCCGATTGCCCATTTACAACCTGGACTACCGCCAGGTTGTTGACCCTGAAGAGCACTTTCTGGTGTTCAAGTAGATGTCCCCAGACGCACACCGCGACCACCAAAGGGAACAATTCAAGAAACGGGATGCTCCTCCCCCCGCGCCAAGCTGCCGGCCAAGTGTCCGCACAGTACCACCCTTGCCAATACAGCCCAAAGCCAGAAGCTCCTGCCGCATCCAAGAAGATTTGCACATCCCACTCATACACCTGCCATGTCCTGAGGGTGATCCCGTTGAATTGCTCCAGAAAAACACACTACATCCTTAGTCCTCTTTCACTCCCACACGAAGGTGCACATGATGATGTGGTAACTGCCTGCTCTCCCTACCCTACAAGCAATATTAAGATTGCCCAGCAATACCTGAATGTCCCTAACTGTCACCTTGTTCCCTCGGATTATTTCTTTTACTGTCACAATCATAGTCGTCTTCTTTTCCATCAGCAACCGTGCCACCATTAGGTTAGTTTCCAACTCAATGCCCAGAAAAGTCAAGGCCGTGCTGAGCCCTACCGTCTTTTCGGGGGCCAGGGGCACACCCAGGTCCCCCAAGATGTCCTGAAACCGCCTAAGGACGACCACACAGTGGTCTGATCCCGCCGGTTCCACAAAAAATAAATCATCTAAGTAATGCGTCACTGCCTTGTGTCCAGTTATGGACGATCCATTGCAAACAAGTGCTAAAAACACTCAAATAAGGAGCATGAAATGGAACATCTCATGGGGAGGGCTTTATCAACAGCTGCCCTGAAATTGGATGCCCAACAGTCAAAATCATTGGGGCTAACCGGAAAGATCTGAAATGCAGATTTTACATCTGTCTTTTCCATCAAGGCTCCCCTCCCAAATGCCTCCACCATGTCAATAGCGTCCACAGACGTGTATGACACCTTTGTCAGTTCCTCTGGTATGAAGTTGTTTAGAGATGACCCCTCCGGCCAAGACAAATGATGAATTCGCCGGAATTGTCTGGGCTCTTTCTTGGGAACCACCCCAATGGGAGACACCATAAGATTCTGTAGTGGCCAGGCTGAAAAAGGACCCTGCATATGCCCTTCCACCACTTCCTTCTCCCGTGGAAGATGTCCCCCCAGACCACTCTCAGGACTCCCCCTACTCTGTAATGACGTACTGACTTACCTCCCCTTCCTAGGGCCCCTCCTCACTGCCTGAACACTTGCCACCCTCCCCTGGACATAACTCGCCTGCGCGAAGGCACCAGCGGCTCCTGTCTCCTCCCTTGCCTTTGAAGCCCCTCCCCCTCCTGCCTCCTTCCCCATTACCCTAAGTGCAAAACTACTGGAGCTCTGCCTGCCATGCGATCCCAGCCCCACCTGGCCAACCCGCCCTGCCTTTTTTGTCACAAGGGCCTCCGGGCTGGCCCCTTTGGCCCGGCGCACTGTTCTCCGCGTCCTTAACAACGTGGCAGTGCCCAAGCGGCGGGTACGTAAATTACCTCCCCGCCCCCTCCTCGCAGCAGATCCCAAATTTCCCCAGCCCCACCTCCCTCTCCTCTCCCCTCAGACTTACAGATTGCTTTGCCGCATGCTCACTGCTCTCTGGGCCGGCCGCAGGGATTCCAACACCTGTCACGGACAAGATCCAATCGCCACAATGAGGAACGCCCAGCCCTGCTAACGTCCTGAATACCTGTTCACTACTGAAACACCCCTATATTGTAGCAGACCACCAGCACCAAAGACTACTCAACCACACTATTCCAATACAAAAAACCTGCTCTACTTATCAGGCCACTGTGTCGCTTTCCCAAAATGGTGGGGGCTCACTAACATGGCTCCTCTAAATACTTCCCTCCACAGCCCAAAAAGCGTCCAAACGACATATGTGGGCTGTACCACCTCCCCAAACCTCCCGGGGGGGAGACCTCGTACCCTCGGCAAACGCCCCCCCGACCACCATCTAACCCAAATGCGCTTGCTTCACTTGATCTAAGGATAATTCCACTCAGATGGTCAAGATCCTTGTATTTGTGGTGCTTTCTAGGAATGTTGCAACCACTGATGTGGAGAGAAGTGCAAGCATATGAGGGGATTGTGGAGAGGTATCATGCTGCTCTGGAATTACATCATGGACACTATCTAAAGACCAGAAATTCAAAAGCATCGTTGAGCTGGAAAGGCTTTAATTACAAGGCTTTGGAAAACTTGTGAACATGGAAAGAGCTGGCCAAGGACAATGGTGGGAGTTAAAGTACTAATATGCACAAGTAACATAGAAAAGCACAGAAACTGGGTGCTTTATTAGAACCTAAATATTCGGTACCAATATTACCCAATGCAATATTAGTGATATAATTGACTTAAAATAGGAGAAAAACCTACGCCCACTTTAGAACAAGAACAAATGTCCTCCGTGCATCTGAATCCATGCATGTTAGTGACCTAACACTGAGGATGCGAGCTGCAGTAAAGGATTCGAAAGCACTCAGTTTTAGTACTGTATTTCTTCTGCACATGAATAGGAAAAGTAAAGAAGTCAACTTGCCACTGGCTCCCTTAGATTTTAGTTTTGTGACTATATTTGTACAAATTGACTAATCGGTTACAAGCAGTAAAACATCTGATAATATCAAACCATTAAATAAAAATTCTAAAAGAAATAGAAAAGAGAGAACAGAGAAAGGAAAGGGGAAGACAGGAGGAAATAGATCTGTAGCTTGGAGAATGGAGATTGAAATGTTGCCAAAAAAGCTCATGCGTGTGCCAAGGAAGTGATAGGGCAATCAGCAAAGACTAAAACTTGAGAAGCAATGAACGTTTTTATATAACTGAGCACAACTAGTGCCATTGTTCGAGTTTCTAATAGGGAGTATTGGACTCAGACTTTTGTTCTAAACCAGCAATTACTGTCTGAAGGATAATGCACTTTTTCTTAGCTACACCTCCAGATTTTTTTATTTTGTAGGATTGGGTTTCTAGAATTTTGGACCTCTGCATAGTAAAAGAGTGCTGAATATCTCACCGCATGGGAGCCACATGGTGACGGATTGTTAAGTACTAATTGGCACATCTGAATTTTATGTAAGACCAGTATAAAAGTACATGTAAAAATGCCCAAGTAGCAGAAAAGTCAAATTTCCAATGCTGAACATAGTTCAGCCTTACAGATCCACTTGTGGGAAGCAGACTTGTGACGCTGTAAACATGGCTGAGGTGTTGACATATCAGATTAAACCATGTTGACACTTTTATGCCTGCAACTGCCATTAAATAGGTGAACTGTGAAGTGTAACACGAAGCACCCAAGGCCTTATTTCACAATACTCAGAACTGAAAGTTATGCTAATTTACACATTTCAGCAGCAACATGGCATCAAAGTCGTATTATTATATGGTCCATGGCAGCTTTTCATACACAGAGCAGCTCTGTTCATAAAAACCCTATTTGTGTAGTATAGGAACAATCTAGAAATATAGTTCTTGTGACACTTTACTGCTGTTAAAATCTAAGGACCAAATTTAGAGTTTGATGATAGCACCCCCGAACACGAAAATGGCGTATTTCCTACCTGCCCTATTGCAGGTGCATTATAGCCTGTGACACTTATAATACCACAGACAGGATATCCGCCATCTCTTGTAAGAGTATCCTTTCTGGCAGCCTCTAAATAAGGCCCAAATTCCTGCACAACTAAGATTGGGTGGACAAGTGTCATACAAATGGGTTTCATATGTATTGTTAAAGTATGTCTTTTTCGTGAAAGGAAGTTGAAATCAGTTTGTCCAGTTAGGAATCTCGAGTAGTGACTTGCAATTAGATTTCTCCCAAGACCAGTGCACTGGCAGACAGATATTTCTTTATACAGATATTTAACAGCTCTCTACAGAGCAAGGTGACCCAAGGTACAGATGCAACAATAAGTGTGACACGAGGTCCCACATAGAACTGATACTAAGTTGAAGTAATACGTGTGATGTAGTTTTAACATAGGCTTCTGGTCGAAGAGCGAGGACAGGGAAAGAATTGAGGAGGGGTTTGTATTAGCAAAAGAGAGGAGTGTGCATGTGGTTGGGGAGTGGGAACAGGTATGAAGTGCTGTATGGTTAGTGCAGGAGCTGACATTTCCGTAAAACCTAAGCAAAGAACTTACCTGCACATCTACGTAATTAACAAATGTGCAAGTATTCACATTTAAGGATAAACCCTCCTCCATTTAACGTGGCATGAGGGTTCCTCCATCTGGCACAAGGAAAGCAGCATCCATGGGAACTGTTGTCCTCTATTGATCTGTCTCCTTCTTCTGAGTTTCCCAGGTAGATCAAATTATACCTGCTTGTCAGATATGTCAGTTCTGCCTCACTATACTTCCATGTAACCTATATTAAAATTGCTCATGGTAAGCTAAAGGTGATTTTTAATAGAGACTTACTATAACAAGATTAAAACAGGAAGGTCCAATATTTAGTGCACCTTTTTTGCAAAGCTTGTAAGAAATCTGCAAAAGCCAGAGAGAAAACTCAAGGAATTGGTGCTTTTCCTCCACGGATACATGTCACAAGGTAAAATCCTGGTTGTTTGCCTTTTTGATACTCCTAACAAAACTGAATACAATTTGATTGAGTGATAGGAACCTCATGTTATTTGTGTTTGAAGCCTGGGTCATGAGGTGCTAGGTGAGCAGTTGATTATCCTTACATGTTAGATGATTGTACATAATCAAGATGACAGCTTTGGGAGCCAGAGTATTCTGGTACCGTTAACCAGGCAACTAAATCATCCAATGAAGTAAATGTATCTCTTAAAGAATACTCAATTGTGTCACCACTAGGGGTCGGGGGAACAAGAGGAAAAATATAGTCTGACTACATTTACACCCTTCCTCTTATGATCCACAGCAACAGCAAAGTAAATGAGATAACTAAGGTCAACATCGGGATACTTTCCCTATCTCAGAAGACCAAGCTATGACTGATTTTGTTTGTCAATAAAGGATATCAATATTCCTATTGTCTCTGGGAGTCAGTTCCAAAAATTGAAAGGTATGGTCTCATTCATTCACCTCTGGGTGTCATGCTTCATCATCGGCCATTCATCCTCACCAGAGAATGTTGCTAGTGGCTGGTCAGCTCATATGTGAGTCTATAGTGAGCACATATGGATGCATTTTGGGGGATGGGATCCAGGACTATAACATCTAAAAATATTGAAGACCTTCAATCAGGAACTACCTTTTTTCTGATCTGGAGGAAACAAGAGGGTTAAAAGCTAAAACGATGTATAGGAGTCGTAATTACTCCTGCATCTGTGGGTCGACATGTTTCAGCCTATGGTCGCATACAGGGTCTCTGGCTTTCATCAGGATCAGTGATCCCTTATTCCCTGGATTATTATTGCAACCCACTTATACACACACCAGCAGGCATAGACACACACAATACCTATAATATATATTTCCTTGTCCTACTAAGTAGAAGAATTATTTGTCAACATATATTTAGGAGGTCCTGTACTCACATATAGACAAAAACCAGATGAATAGACAAACAAAAACAAACCAAGGAACTATCACTTGTAGGCTGTGCCCCATAGCAGGCTATATTCCACCTAAGTATGGAGGGTCATGCTGCACATGTGGATATTGTGTTTTTCAGTACAATGCAATGTGAAAAACACATCTGTGAAAGAACATAAGTAAACATTCCATAGTGCACTGCACATCAGTGCACAAAATATGTGAGTCACACACAGACATACAGATATTGTCACATCAAAAGTTTCTTCACATGCCTAAAACTAAACTAGGGGATGGCCGCATGGAGGAGTGAGATGAAGGTGGCTTTGCAATGCAACCAAATCAAAACAGCACCACGTGGTGCTATTATGACTGAATATCTGCTGGCCAAATCAGCCGTGAGGTGGCTAATTTATGCTGAACAAACCATGAATTTTCCTTGACAACTTAACTCTCTGCAAAAGAATGTCCATTTATCGCCATGAGCACGAATGAAAAACAAAGTTAACAATGAGAAGTAACTGGTAGTCATGCAAAGTGCTCCAATATTGCTGATCAAGTTTGCGCTGTGTAAAACATGAAAGTGCTATGGCTGCCATGAGTGCGAATGAAAAACAAAATAAACAATGAGAAGTAACTGTTAGTCATGCAAAGCGCACCAATACTGGCCATTGTGCTGTCTAAAATGTGAAAGTGCCATGGCTGCCATGAGTGGGAATGAAAAAGTAAATAATAGGAAGTAACTGATAGTCAAATAAAGTGCACCAGTACTACCCATTGCGTTGTGTAAAACCTGAAAGCGCATTGGCCACCATGAGCAGAAATGGAAAACAGAGTAAACTATGAGAGGTAACTGGTAGCCGTGGAAAGCGCTCTAATACTGCCCTCTGCACTGTGTAAAACGTGAAGGCGCCATGGCAGCCATGAGTGGGAATGAAAAAGTAAACAATGAGAATTAACTGGCAGTCATGCAAAGTGTAGCCACCATGAGTGCGAATGAAAAACAAAGTAAACAATGGTAGTCATGCAAAACGCATTGAACCTATTACAGGGAGCATAATTCATTTATTTGTTTCTTTCTTTTTTTGCCTATATGTCATTAAGACCTCCTAACTATATGCTGACAAGGCGTTCTTCAACTTAGCAGGAAATGGGAAACATTTATTAAAAGGTATTGTCCGTGTGTATGCCTGCTGTATGTAAAATTGGTTTATACTAATAACCTAGTAAATAAGAGATTCCAGGTCCTGATGAAATTCACAGGCCCCGAATGGGGTCAGAAACTGAAACATGTTAACCCGCAGATGCAGGAGTAATTACAACTCCTAGACAGGCTTTAGTTATTAACCATCTTCTTTCCTCCGGAACAGAATAAATGCAGTTCCTGATTGAAGGTCATCAAGATTTTAGCTAATATATAGTCCTGGATCCCAACCCCCAATCTTCATCCATATGTGCTCCCTAAAGACTTACAGGTGAGCTGTTCTCCGACTATGAAAGTTCTCTGGCGGGCAATAATGGCCAATGAGGAAGCACGCCTCCCAGGAGTCGTCTGAGACTATACCTTTCATTTTTTTTAATTGACTCTCAGAGTACTATAGAAATATTAATATACTAAGGGCCCTTTATTGACCAACAAAAACAGGCATAGCTTGGCCTTCTGAAATAGGGAAAGTATTCTGATGTTGACCTTGTTGTGTCTCATTAGCCATGTGGTGTTGTGTCTCTTAAAGAATGCCCTGTTTTGTTCACCTCAGAATTATTGAGGTCACTCCCAGAAAATAAATGGTCTAAATGGGAACATACCCTTTTCAGAGAAATTAAAAATTAGCAGATGTCTCTCACCCCTCTGCCAATAAGTCATGCTATGATAGAAAAGGAGCGTTAGGAGCCAAACAAACCTGTCGGAAAATTAATAATCTGCAGATGATGATGAACCGAACCCCCCAAGACACCTGATTCAATATACATATACAATATTGGGTATTTCACAATTCTATGAATATTTATTACGCAGTATTTATCTACAGAATTACTATATCAGCATGATCACGATTATCATAAAAAGTCAGTAGTTAATATGTCAACTATGAGCAAGGTAAAGGAAGCCCGAACAATATTTCATCACACATCTCTATCCTGTTGGTCTACACCCTTTCCTATGTATTTATTATGGTTTCAGTCTTTCAATCTAAATGGTTGTATTAGGCTATTAAGCTCTATTATGCCAATCTATGACTAGTTTTCCAGCGATTCGTATGCCATGATTAGCTCAGCAGTCGGAATGAGGGTCTTCGGGATCTCCCTTCAGCAACCAGTCCATGTGTCTAACCCCATCCCTGCACCAGTACCTAATCTACTTATCACTCTGCTCTACTGTTGTTTTAGTACAAAAACATCCAAACAATGTGCCTTTGCTTAGGAATATAAATGCTAATGCTGATTTCCCCCACTTTCTTTCAAAACAGATCTCCGCAGGGTAATTTCCCCTTCAGCTGTGATTACAAGTGCACCAATTCCATGGGTTTTCCTGGATATAGTGCTTAATTTGTGCTTGTTGTTTCCAGTGCTGAGCACCGGCACTTATTTTTGAGGTTTGAGGGCCGGGGCTTCATCTTCTGCCTCAAGCATTTGCTGTGAGCTAAAGACACACGTAGGAAAGACAGAGAAAGAGAAAAACGAAAAAGCGTCACAAAGGGAAAAAGTAGAAAGCAGCAAGGGTGAGCTGAAGGGGCAGGGAGCGGTTGTAAATGGACTGAAGAGGCCCGAGATGGCTTCAGGATTACTCTGCCTCAGTATTCCGTGCTCGCACATTTAGGGCCATATTTATACTTTTTGACGCAAAACTGCGCTAACGCAGTTTTGCGTCAAAAAAATTAGCGACAGCTAACGCCATTCTGAAGCGCCATGCGGGCGCCGTATTTATTCAATGACGTTAGCCGGCGTTAGCCGCCGGCGCTGCCTGGTGTGCGTGAAAAAAAACGACGTACACCAGGCAGCGCCGGCGTAGGGGGATATGGAGCTTGGGCGCCAAAAAATGGGGCAAGTCAGGCTGAGGCAAATTTTTCGCCTCAACCCGATTTGCGCCATTTTTTTCTACTCCCAACCCCCATAGAAATGACCCCTGTCTTAGCAAAGACAGGAGTCATGCCCCCTTACCCAATGGCCATGCCCAGGGGACTTCTGTCCCCTGGGCATGGTCATTGGGCATAGTGGCATGTAGGGGGGCACAAATCAGGCCCCCCTATGCCACAAAAAAATAAAAATAAAAACACTTACCTGAACTTACCTTAATGTCCCTGGGATGGGTCCCTCCATCCTTAGGCGTCCTCCTGGGGTGGGCAAGGGTGACAGGGGGGGTCCCTGGGGGCATGGGAGGACACCTCTGGGCTCCTTCCGAGCCCACAGGTCCCTTTACGCCTGCCCTGACCAGACGCTAAAAAACGGCGCAAAAGCGGCCGTACGTAATTTTTTTTTACCCGCCCACTCCCGGGCGTGAATTTTGCCTGGGAGTGTAAATACGGCGCACATGCCTCGGAGTCAATTTTTTAGACGGGAACGCCTACCTTGCATATCATTAACGCAAAGTAAGTGTCCACGCAAAAAAATGACTCAAACTCCATGGACTTTGGCGTTAGACGCGTCTAACGCCAAAGTATAAATAAGGAGTTAGTTTTGCGTTGGAATTGCGTCAAAAAAAAACAACGCAATTCCGGCGCAAACAGAGTATAAATATGCCCCTTAATTGCAGCAGCCGCTTGTTTAAGAGGAGTGCTTTGGGCACCGGCACATTTTTATTTACAAATTCAGCACTGCCTGGATACCCTTGACTGTTGAAGGATTCCTGGCACTCATTTGAAAATCCTTTCGAATCCCAAAAATCAGATATCCTCACCAATGCAAAGTCAGACACACTGGGGTGCAGATTTCCATTTTTTTCTGTGATTCTGGCACTATTCATCTTCCCTTTTCTTCATGTTTGAAACAATTCCATCCCCCTCCAACGACCCCCCCATGTATCTGAATTGGTGGGTTTATCAATGAACACAATGGGCCCAACTACGCTTTCTTCTATAAGTAGCTGTAAATGACGCATCCATCTATCACTTTCATGGTGTGACTCAAAGCCTGACCTTTACCTTAGTGTTGCAGGTTTGCTTGTCTTAAGAAAAATAATCAGAAAAAATAATCAATTAATGCATTTTTCCAGCCCAAATTCCATTACAAAAGTGTAAAAAGCACACCATTAAAATACTATATTTATAACATTCTGAATATTTTGCTGGGACATAATCCCAGGCTCAGCAAGGAAAATGGATAGAAGGAGTTAGTTATTTAAAAAAAAAGCTTGTTAGTTTTTGTCTCCTAGTCACATACACAGTAATATCTATAAAACCCAAACTTTTACTGTTCACCTGCAGTCCCACTCAGAAGAAAATTAAAACATCCATGTCGATATAACTTACACAGACAGTCACTTCTCTACGTGGGGAAATTTTTACACAGTGCAGCATTTAAAAAAGACATTTCTCCATTCACAATGCAGTGTTTGGGGATGAGGAGAGTTCAATAAATGCATATGAATAAATGTGCCTGCACATCTTGTGTATTTCATTTATAATTTCTGCGCTCGCAGAGGGCTGAATTAATCCATGGTTTCTTTCTCCTTTCATAGAACTATATGGCAAGACAGCAGTCTTGAGTGATTTTTACAGGCGAGCGCAAAGTGCTCTGTCCCATGTCGTAATCTCTCTTTGGGCTTCTAACCACGCCCATGTCACGTCAGTCACTTTCATTGGTTCGTGGGCCTGCTTTCACTTGTGAAAGGCATACATACATCATGTCTTTTCTGGTGTTTAGCCCACCTACACAGCACCGGTAAACTACTGAAACCATTTGAGGCTTGATGTTTTCAGCATGGTTTCCGGACTACTTTATCTTTTTATTTGCCACACAGCACGATCGCGCTGAAGTTTACATAGTGCAATCGTGCTCGGTTTTTCCGTTTTCAATTTCAGCACGATCGCACTGCATTTTACATAACGCGATCGTGCTGTGTTTTTTTTCTTGTAATTGGTGTGGCAAGAAAAGTCCGGTTAGGAGTTTACAACGCTAATGGCTCTAACTCGAGCAAATGCGAGACCCATTGCATTACAAATGCTTGTTAGGTTTTGCCTGCACAGTGCTTCTGCTGTGCTTGCAAAGTCTCTTGTAAACATAAATAAAATCTTAAAATGGGCTTAGAGCCCACCCATTACTTACTATTACTTATCATTGGTTGACTCCGACGTCATTCTCATTTCCATGTTTAATATTGGTCGGAGCCTCCTCCTCGTCTCAGGATTCCCTATGGCCCTGAGTCTTCGTCCCTCCCATTCAGCATGAACCAAGTACAGCTACCTGTCTGAGGGCAGTGTCCTTCCACCGGCCGCAGGTTCCTCCATGTACTTTTTTTGTGATTGTGGACATGCACAGTTGTAGAGCTCAAGCCCCTGTTCCCTTTCCTTTACCTCTAGCCTATTCCTACTGTCCGTTCTTTTCAAGCCACCGCCACCCTTTTCCCACCATCTGGTCTTTTTAACCCAAAGCCCGCCCTCTTCTTACCGTCCATTCTGTTTGACCTCCTCCCCACCCTTCTCTAGCTGTCATTCTCTTTAACCTCACAGCCCTGCTCACACTGCTCACTCTGTTGAATTGTAGCTAACGGTACTTCAGGGCGCTGGGGACTGTCATGAAACGAATTGCAACTAATATGCCAGGATCAGCAGACTCTAACACACAACATCCAGTCAGATTCTCTTTCTCTGCCCCCCATCTCTCCCTCTCTCCTTTGCTCTCTCTCAATCTCTCTGCCTCCCCCTTACCCTGATTATATAATTTTCTTTTAATCTCCTTAGTGGGCACCCACAGAAACATTGCAAAGAGTAAAAATGCTGAAAAATACATTCCTGCAGAAAGGTTGGAGACAGCATGGGGGTTCCACTCCCTCTCTCCTCTCTGGATTTTTGGTGAAGTTGGAGGCGCATTGACTAGTGCCCTGACAGACCTATTTTGGCAGATGTACAGCGCTGTCCGAGGCATGCACAGAACATCTGACAAAAAGCATGGATTGAGCCTGTGTGATGGGACACAGCTGAAGTACGCTCCTCACACATATGCAATTCAGACTTTCATCTGCAAACTCTAATATGTAAAACGGTTTTCAGACGGTCATCATCATGCCAGCTTGAGCTCCTTTCATTTACTGTTGTAAGGTTGCTGAACTTGCCATGCGCACATCGACAACCAGCTTGCATGAATACACAATCTGGCAAAATTGTGTTTTCTTGCAAACTGGCTAGTGGAGGCTATTGAGTTGTCAGCAGCCTTCAATGCAGTGAGTGTGGTTCCTGTATGCAGGGCAGGTATCGGGTGAGTGGGTCGCAGTCCCAAAGTCCTTTAATAGGAGCCACGACTGCTGTTTGTTTGTTCAGGCGGACATCAAACATAGAAACATTTTTGCAACTCAAGCTAAATATTTTCAGCAACATTCATTATTGAGGAACGGTGACCTATTTTCTTTAAGTCCTATAATGTTCATAGTCCCGCCATGTACAGTTAATCTGAGAAGGAATGAGGCGCCACTCATGCCAAGATGAGACAAATCAGGTGTTAGTTACACTGCAGACAGCGCAGTGAAAACATCGGTTCAGCAAGAGGACTCTGTCCACCATTAGCAGGACTTCCACTCCAAGACATGTGAAATGTTTAGCCCAGTACTTAATCTAAGGTGGGGTGTTCCAGACCTCAACACCAGTACTTAATTGACAACTGAGGCGCTTTTCACAGTCTGCAACATGGTGGCGCTGTTTGTCTAATATAGAGACCGGCACAACAGCATTTAGTTAATTCAATATATGCTTAAATGGCTATTTACCTGCCTTCCAAGCCAATCCTGCAGATATTGGGCCTTGATGAGTCTGAATTGACACACTTGTAGGGCTCATGGTTAGTGGTTGTATAAGTTCTGTCATAGGTGGCGCTGACAAGAGCAATGGACTGGTGCAAACTGCAGTGGCCTCCTGATGATGGCCTTGGCACTTATTTTTCACATATTAAACACTGGTTTAATTTGCTGCTAAACCAGTTACTCAGGAGTAGCTACTCATAGTTTGGGATCTGTCATTGAAGCTGGTGGTTTCTGTGGAGGTTCAGTGTGTTAGTCTTCTTGATAGTCCAATGCAAGGATAATCGACTGATGAATACGCTGAATACGCCTCAGGTCCCTTCTGTTATCCTACTGATTTTAAGATATGGAACATAGCATTTAATGTTTAAAACAAGAGGGGGAAGGAATCACAAACTCTTTCAAATGCACAA
The DNA here is from genome assembly GCF_031143425.1 of Pleurodeles waltl. NCBI lineage: Eukaryota > Metazoa > Chordata > Amphibia > Caudata > Salamandridae > Pleurodeles > Pleurodeles waltl. Next base: position 306,269,313 of record NC_090446.1, read on the forward strand.
ACTAAGGACCCTCCTTCATCATTCTATGACAAATAACTTTTCTGTACGACGTGGAGCTCCAATGAAAGAGGAGTAGCAATGGTTCACCCCTGCCCTACTTTCCCATAAAAACTTGCAGCATAAGCTCTCCTACACAGGTGGTGGGATGTCCCAACAGGCACTATGAAACACTTACCACCTCAACCTTTAGACAAAGCAAACCAGGATGACATTGGATCTATGTTGTGTTTATATTTCCAAAGCTTAAAACTGGCAAATTCAGAAACATTGAAGAAGGACTACAACTGGGCTAGCGACAGGGAATTAGGACTAAAATGTGCCAGCAAGTATAGGCCCATATTTATACTTTTTTTGCACTGCATCTGCGTAATTTTTTGATGCAACGGCGGCGCAAACTTACAAAATAAGGGGGCAAATTTATAGGCCCATAGTGCCACCTTGCGCCACTTAAATGTCATTTATTTTTACATTAATGTGGCCCAATGAGGCCAAAATCCCTTCGCCCTATTTACAGAGTGGTGCAATGCATGCATTGCGCCACTCTATAACCCTTTGGCTACATTATGGCCGCACCAGGCATAGTGTATGCAAAGGGGGCGTTCCCCCGTAAGTGGAGCCGGTAACATGGTGCAAGGAAATCTATGAGATTTCCTTGCGCCATTTATTACGGCACTTTTAATGCCTGCTCAGGAGCAGGCATTAAAAGGGGCTTCCATTCTTTAGAATGGGCCCCTATGTACTCTGCAGGAGTAGCGACAATATTTTTGCCCTACTCCTGCAGAGTAGATCAATAGCGTCATAAAAAATTACACTATTGACCGTACCCTGTGCCATGGTGCGCCGTATTTTAAATATGGGGCACACATGGTGGCAGTAGGGGCGTGCTAAGGGGCGCAGGGAAAGTGGCGCTGCACTCTGTGTGGCGCCACTTCCATAAATCTGCCCCACAATATTTTGTAAATGTGCGCCACTTTTGCATGAAAGAATGACACAAATTTGATGCAAAAAAGTAAAAATATGGGCCCTAGTACATAGTACAGCATACACTACTCATAACATGGAGTTGCATAACTCTTTTTTCAAACACTTAGGTGTCATGGTAAAATACCATTAAATATAAGAAATATCGTTAATATCCAGTTTTGCCACTAAAAGTAGAAAAGGGCGCTGAATGGAGGAGTGTTGCTGTCACAAAAAGGGGGGACGTTCCGCATGTGTCTAGCAACAGAGAATGCTTGAGGAGCCTGTACAGAGCGGAATGCTGAAATCATGGGAGGTGGAGTGAATATGCACCAGACTTGCCATTATGGTCAGTGCTTAATTTGAGACTGTAGTTTCCGGTGCGGTGCACCAGCACTTCTTTTTTGAGGGCCGGCACTTATTTTTCTGCCTCAAGCATTTGCTGGGAGCAAAAGACACACATGGGAAAGAGGGAGGAAGAAAAGAACGAAAAAGCGTCACAAAGGCAGAAAGCAGAAAACAGCCAGAGTGACCTGAAGGGGCAGAGAGCGGCTGTAAATGGATTAAAGAGGCCCGAGATGGCTTTAGGATGAGACTGCCTCAGTATTCTGTGCTCGCACATTTAATTGCAGCAGCCAAGTGATTCGGAGGAGCGCTTTGGTCACCGGCACCTTTTTATGGACAAATTAAGCACTGATTGCCGGGGGGAGGGGACCTGCAGGATCCTTAGAGAGTGCTGCTGAGGGCTAGATGGGGATACATTCTGCGGGTGCTTCGAAGATGGGATTCCTGAGGAGCCTCAAGAGGTTTCTACAGAAGCCAACACAAAGGGAATATTGCAGGAATCTAATTGAGGAAATCCCTTGTGTATTCTAGAGTAGGCTGGTGTTTCAAGCACATGAGAGTAGGGTAGTACTGAAAATGCCTGAACAGATACTAAAGGCAAGGAGAACTCCAAGAGGCTCGGAAGTTGGGAAGTGTGAGACTCACAGAGGGAGTTTGGCGAGATGTGGCACAGGATTTCTGAAACTAAAGAGATTGCAACATCAGTCTGCTACAGCTGAAACAATCCTACTGCCGGGAAAATGTCTCCGTATGCTGGGGGCAGTTCCTCTGCTCGGGGCTCGGAGACCATACCACTGAGGCAAACCTTGTGCTCACACTCCATAATTAAGTGTCTGATAAAGTGTTACCCAAGGTGTCGCACATTAGTGTGAAATTATTATATGTCAACGCTCTCAAAACCAGACATCAGCTATATCAGAAGGTGGAAAACGCAGCAACCGCGTTCAGCAGGAACAAATGGCAGTCGCTCGCCTTCCACCATGAGTAAAAGGCAGGATGCCACTCACCACAGAGAAGGCCAGGGCTGGCTTCCGCAGTGCCCGAGACTGCCACCTTTCCCAGAAAGAACTGCTGGCACTTTGTTTAAGTTTTCCTGGTTGATGGGCTGGGAGCTTCTAGCTAAATAAGACGTAATGTGACATTAGGAGTATTCTTTTTTAAACCTATCATTCTTCCGCTATTTACTTTAATGGCGATTTAGAAATAATTTAAACTGTCCTGTAATACTTTGAAAGCTACTGCTCCTTGTATTCGCGGTTTTGAGCTTATTTTAAGGGGGGAAACACTGAGTTTCTTGTCTTTCTACATTTTATTTATGGATCTTGACGTAAAAATGCTGTTTAGGATGGTAAACTACTGGCCAGGAGGCAATGTTATCCACGGCAAAGGGCCAGGCCTGGCTGCTCGTCTTCCATGGAGCCACTGACCACTAACCACAGAGAGCACGGCCAGGTTATGTCCACAGTTTAGGAACTAAGGATATAAGAGCTCTCAACACCTCCGGAGCGTCACTTTTCATGACACTCGGTGGCGCTAAGCACTGCTCCATATTTACAAGGAGGAATAACGCCACTTTTTTGTGGCGTTACACCTCCTTGTAAATATGGGCCCCTGTGGACCAGTTTTCTGCGTCAGAGGGGTCTGCAATGGGTGTTGCTGTGGGAGTGCACCACAATACCGATTGCTTTTACGAGTTGCTGTAAACCTGAGGCAGCGTCAAAAACTAATGCCACCCCAGGGGTGGCGTTAGCATGGCAAAACGAAGAAGAATGCTTTTATTCATCCTTGTTTTTTGCTTTTTCAATAAATGCTGCATTCTGCAGCACACATAGAAGAAGCAAAATGCCATGGATGATTGTTTACGTGCAGTAAGGCGTCCCTTCCTGCACATAAACATTCATTCAAAATGACTCTTTGGTACTTCTGTGTGTACTGCATGTTGCAGCACACATAGAAGTTCCAAATCGCCATTATACATTGTTTAGGTGCAGGAAGGGACTCCTTCCTGCACATAAACAATCTATCCCCTCAATGCAGGATGCCTGGGTTGGCTCTAGGCAGCTTAATTCAGCACCAGTGCAGGGGGAAACGCAGGGGTGTGCTGTATTCCTCTAAATACGGCACAACCCTGCGTTTCAAAAGTGGCGCGGCACTACTATTTTTGGCGCAGCACCGTACTGTGCCACTTAAGCATAAAGCTGGGCCAAGGTCTCAACTTAAATGAAGGGCAGAGCTAGTTCCCCCACCAGGGTCTCTACAAGTGGACTGGGAGCAGGAATGGTCACTTGCCATGGATGAAGGGAGAAAGGCCTCTTATTAAAGACTAAGAGCAGGACTAGCCAATAGCCAAAGCTGAACTGAATGACTCACCAAAACGTTACGCTGAACGGAAGTGACATCACAAGCCCTTCGGCCCTAGCAACATCACAGGAAATAACATCATGTGACATCATACAATCTTGGACCTCCAAAGCTATTCGTAAAAGTGATATCGCATGTTCTTTTGCCCTGATTTACACAGGTTATCCTAAGAAAGGGATATCACTGAAGTTAAGAACATGCAACATGTACAAGGTTGTTAAAAACACACCATTTGAATAAGTAACTAAATGTCTATTTTAGTCACCAATTATATTTTAACTATGGTGGCACTAAGATATGCTAGAGGCATAGCTACCACATACCATGATAGAGTCATCATACTACTAAGGTGGACCTTCCAAATTAACGCCTCTAATGCCCGGCACAATTATCAGAAGTCAATTTAACACCATTCATTAGGAAAGTTGGAGAAGTACTCCCCGTACAAAAACAGTGCAAGAAGTGAAAAGACAGATCTTTGGCCACGGTAGTGCGTTTTTAGGAAGTATGATAAATACAGAAGAGGGAAATCTACAAAGCAGTGGCAGTGTGCTGTTTGGTGATAGCCTTTGTAATTCCTCTTACTCACACTGCTCTCAGAATGTACTCCTTACATGCTTCTAGAACATTTTGGAAATGTTGTACATCAGCAACCATCAGAGGTCACTGACTTTTAGATACAGATGTATTGCTGTCTTTAAAGATGGGCTCATAGCTGCCAAGTATCCTCATCTTACATCTGACACCTCACAACAACGGTGACTTTTTAGAATGCTCCATTGGTAAACTTTTAATTTTGTACTTGACATTGTAAACATTGATTTAAAAACAGCAGCATGAAAAGCTTGACTGGCTAAACGGCAAGAATTTTCAGAATATCTCCCACAGGACACGTGGTCGTTTGGTTTCTATAGATGGATGTTTAAATTCACTAACCGTAGGGGCATATTTATGTAGCTTTCACGCTGCGCTGCCCAGAAATCACCTTGCTGTGCTGGGTGAATGGTAAAAGGCAGGAATGTCACATTAATGTCCTTCGCTTGTGCTGCCGCCATTTTGGCTACCTAGCACCAACTCAGGCCCCTTGTACAGTGGTTCAAGGGTGCTATGGTGCAGACAGGATTGTTTCTGTGCATAAAAACAATCTACTGAGTAGTTTTCCTCTTTCTATGCGTGCTGCATTCTGCAACCCACATCGAGTAAGACATGAGGCAAAATAAAGATATTTCTCCTAGTGCATCATCTGGGGAGGAGTTGCATTTTGATGTATTTCCTTGATTTTCAGCTTTGGTAAATATGGAAATACACAAAGATCCATGGTTGGATGCTTGGAAACACCCACACTCCACCCACAGAAATGTCTCCCTGGCGCAGGGTATTGTAATTCAGCAATTTGCGATGCATTGCGTTACTCTGGATTTATCAAGCAGTGCAGGGCCACATAAGGTGACCTCACCTGCTTAATAAATTCAAATTAGATTTTGCGTCGCTCTTGTGCCACCTTGCATTGTGCAAGGGTGACGCAAAACCTTCATAAATATGCCCCTGAATGCTTCAGTGTGACTACATAAAGATAAATGGTATGCCCCATTTACCTGCTGATCTGCATACACTTCACACCTCACCTTTTTTCCTGCTGAGTTTTCAACCTGCACTGATCGATAACAAGTCGTTCTTCCCACCTCCTGTCTGCACACAGGGCCATGCACGGTCATATTTGCTGTGGTAAAAATATAAACTGTGCCTGTGCCTGGGGAGGGGATTGGGCTTGTTGCCCTTCTAAAACAAATTATTTATTTATTGCTGAAGAGCCTGGAATTAACAGAGTGTGAATCCTAATGGAGGCCTGTTAATTTCTGGTGCTGCGAGACATCAGCTTCATGAGCCACAGGACTTGGGATCAGGAAGGCCTTGGGAGGCTTGTTGCCAAGTAACAAGTGGGCTGTCCCAGCTGAAATGGCAACAGGTTCAGTTGTAAACTGTGCATACTCGCTGCAGTAAGCTCAGCTGCGGTTTCTGAATGAACTGGGAAAAATGGAAAAAACAATAATTTATCTACAGTTTCAGTGACTTTCAGATATGTGGTTACAATAGCAGTTCCATAGGTAGGAAGGGGCAAGGTAGGAGTTGCAGCTGTGATCTCTAGAACCCCAAAATGTTGTTCAAGCTATTCAGAGAATACACAAACGATAGGATTTTGGATTACTGGCTGAAGGGGTGGATCCCAACTCAAGCAGAATACACAATTCCTGTTAGGGTGAAGTCCAAAGCAAAGCCCAAATATGATTAATTAATGGTCCATCCTGCCAACATCTATTACACCTTTGTCTCACTGTCTGAGAGGAATTCACAAAGACCAAATGCCAGCTACACTTAGTCATGTGTTCTAGGGTACAGGCTGCAGGCACCAAATGGTCAGGACAAGAAAATGCCAACTTTCTAAAAATGGCATTTTCAGAATTGTTTCTAAAAAAACAACGTAATCATAAAAGAAGCATTGTTTTAGTCACCAAACTCGGCATTCCTACTTGCTCCTAATTGAAATGTATCACGTATTAAATTTAATAAGATCACCCAATGTTATCCTATGGGAGAGGTAGGCTTTGTAGTAATAGTGAAAAATGAATTTAAGAGCTTTTCATTACTCTGACATGTAAAAGTTAAAAGTACATGCCCACGTTTTTAAATACACTGCACCCTGCCCTGTGGGATGATTAGGGCCTACCCTAAGGGTGACTTATAATATTAAAAAGTTATGTTTAGGCCTAGCAAAAGGTTTATTTTGCCAGATCAAAATGGCAGTTTAAAACTGAACATGCAATGCAAGCCTGACACATGGTTAAAAGGCTTATTACGTTTGTGCCACGATGAGTGTTGGAGGCCCACTACTATCATTTAATTTATAGGCTTGCGGTACATGTAATACTATTTTGTTAGGATCTAACAAGTAAATTAAATGTGCCAATTGGGTGTAATCCAATTTCACCATGTTTAAAGGCAAAATCACTAGCATGTTTTCACTAGTTAGCAGTGGTAGAGCGCAGAGTTCCAAAAAGCCCCTCCAAAAAAAGGGTTCTGAAAACAGGAGGGTGAAGGCAAAAAGTTTTGGGATGACTCTGCAGGAAGGACCACGTCCATCATGACACTCGGTAGACTAAATAATACCTTGATTGGCTTCCCAGCTTAGGTGATAGAACATGGGCAGAGTCCCTGTTATGCAGTGGAACTTGTCAGTTCTAAGCCCTCCTGAACTTAGCTGGATCCCTCAGTATCTACACTGTCCTGAGCCACAGACCTGACCCATGGAGATCCCTTCTCTTTATCTACATATCTCATCTGTGCAGCTCTTAACTTTAACTTGCTCACAGATCCATCCCAATAGGCAGACAGTACCACCATGGCCAGCAAAGTGATGCAGCCCATTCCACCTCTTGGATCAGATTTCTGTCTCCATTCCAAGGAAACGCTGCCCATAAGGAGAGCAACCAACAGAGGCCACTGACAGCTGTCAGTGTCAAGAGCCAGGCTTTGTACCATCCACTGCCAGGTGAAAGCTCCAAGCATGGACATTGGGAAGGCTTCTCTTCCAGCCTTGGGCTGGCAAGGAATACCCTGTGGGCTCCCGAGGATTCTCTGACCTCTGAGGTGTCTCAGAGTGGGGGGCAAAAGCCCCGGGTGTTAGGCATCCTATATCGACTCTTCTTCCCATTTGTCCCGGGTTGGTATCCTGAAATGAACTTTTTCAGTCCAGGGTCTGTACCCTGCAGCGGAACAGGGGACAGGGGTGAGTCTTCCCTCACCCTGCCCCTCCATCTGGGCTCCCTTACCGTCCTTTTGGGAGTGGTACCCTCAGAAAACTGAACTGCCAGACCACCAAACTGGCCACCCCTCCCAGGTCTACTGGCACCAGGGGGAACTCATTCCCCAGAATGCCAGCTATGGGCATCTGGGAACTAATTATCACACTCCTCTGGGTCAGCTCCCCATGCCACTTCAGGGATCCCAGGTACATAGGTAGAAAAAGTCCTGCCCCTGGGCCTGAGTTACTCTACACGCCCAGCTGGTGTACTGCTTTGGGGAAAGCAGCCTATTCACCACATTGTTCTGGCTCGCCTGGTGTCATTCAAAGCAGTGACAGTGATCCCGTTCACTTTCATCTGGTAGAAGTAAACATTTCCACCTTCAGGGATCACAAGCTCATCCTCTGAGTCTATCTCCTAGCTAAGGGATATTACGGCATGGTCTATGATCTGCCCCAGGGTGTTACTTACCTCTGAGGCCACATTGGCCACCTGTAGTTGTCCCACCAGAGGGAGGCTCATTAGGACAGACAGAGTCCCCTTGCTTGTATCCTAGCTAAGAACAATCAAAGCAGGGGGGTTGGAAATGGGGTGCCCCGGGCTACCGCCTACCAGATCTTCCCTAGTGTTTATCAGAGGGGGTTTGGGAACCCAGTCCTCATCCTTATTATGGGGCTTGTTTATGCCTTCCTTGACCTGCTGGTGGGGGAGGGGTGAGTTGAGCCACCATTAGTGGGGTCACTCCCAGGTACCTTCTTATGGACCCTGGTGCTAAGGCAGAGGTCCACCTCATTGGCATCTCCCTGGGGCCAGTGAGCTTACTATCAACCAGGTGTTTGCACAGCTCTGTAAAAAAAGACTGAACGTGTGCTGCCTTAGCATCAATTGTAAAGCCCTTGGTGGTCTTTCACTTCACTGCCCTTCACACAACCATCCAGGTCTTTGCAAAAAGAACCCACATAAACCACCCAGGACTGGCAGGTGTCACTTGACTTTTATATCTAGTCAACTGCACCAAGTAAAACGGTTCATAAACTTTAATGAAATCACCTGCTTTTCAAACCTGTATCACCCTTCACAAAAGTGTTTATTCCTCTTTGACTGTAACCTCTTAAACACCTGACTTCACCAACTATTTAAAGGCAAGAAGGTGACCGGTATGGGTATAGGAAGGGATATTTTTTAGAAAGTGCTCTGATGAAGTATCATTGTTGAAAGCAGACAGGCATCAATGAGCATTTTAGAGAAAAATTAAAGCGATCTTCCGAAAGAGGATTTGTGGTAAAACCGGGTACATACTGCCTGTTTTACAATAAATTGTCAGCAATACGAACAAAAGTCTGATAGGACATAGAAATCACCATCATTAGAGGTTTTGAGGGGGGTTTCCTAGAAGATTTTTTTTTTTTAATTGTGCAAAATGGGGCCTTTAAAACAGACTGGTCGTGCCATGTCAGGGTGTAAATCGTATCTAGAAGCATTGATGAGGAGGGGAAATGTCCAATATGGTTTTTACCAGCCCCCACATGCCAAGTAGGCCTTGTTGCCAGTTTCCACATTTCAAGTAACAGAGGTGAGAAGTTGCCAGTGTGCATGGGAGGTCTGCCTGCTAGGGCCCCACTGGGTTGACCTGGGCAGCAGCAACAATCTGAGTACAGGGTTTCATTAGTAAGTAAAATGTGATGGCTCTGGGTCAAGTGCTCAAACTCGTCTGTATCAAAATGGATTTTAAAGATGGCATGCGCAGCTTTGGTGGGCTGGTCAAAAGTACGAGCTACTGACACACTGTGTACTGCATGTGCTGCAACGTTGATACCCATGTTGACAGCAGCTTTGCCTTCTTCCATAAGTCTGTGTGTTGGGCGCCATTCCACAGCACTCCACCTGAATGCCGAAGTAATATGGCGATTTAAGAACAAGAAGGAAAAGAAGACCCATCTCAGTGGCAATTCTGTCTTTTTAACGAATTTCCAATATGGAGAAAGTAATCCTGACAAAATCAGGCTGACATAACTTAATTTCTGAGAAATTCCCAAATGATGAACTACCTTCCATGAAAATAGAATGGTTTCGTAGAAATGGAGAGTGTAAAAGAGGAAAAGGAGTTGGAGTATGGGATAGGGAGTGAAGCAGATTCGGTGTGTGCGTGGGGGGGTATTAGGAGGAATTGGGTAGAAAGATAACGTGGGTTACAGCAGGAAAGAGATAGATGTGGTTGAGGCGCTGAAAGCTCGAGTCTGTAGCGTAGCTCTCTGGCTCGGCTCACAGTCTGTTGGAATCTCGAGCCCAATGCGAGCCAAGGTTTCGTGTGCCAGCTGCCTGCCACCTTCGCACTACCCTGATGCCCAAAGAGGTAAAAACAAAGTATTAATATTTGAGGTAATAGGAGAAGCTAATCTGAATAAAGTGAAACCACAGCACTTGCATTAATTGCGTCTTCCCCATTTAACTAAATTGTGAGATCTTAAACAAATATTTAATTTTACTAATTTTCTTTATTCTTAGTTATCTCAGATGAAAGCACCTTCAAATACCCGAGTTCCGAACACTAGCTGTAAAAAAAAAATGGGGGCATAATTACACAATAGTGGCGCAGCACCACAATTGTCAGCACTGCACTGCGTCACTTCTGAAATGCAGGTATGCATTGTATTTACAGAAACATGGCACACCCATGTATTTCCCCCAACGCTAAATTTAGCAGCCAGTGCCAACGCAGGTATCCTTGTACCATAGTGCAAGGGTGTCTGGGTTGAAGGGAAGGATTGTTTATGTGCAGGAAGGTGGTCCTTCCTGCACATAAACAATCTACAATGGCAATTTGACGTCATTAATAAATGATTGTTTAAATACAAGAAAGGACACCTATTGCACAGAAACAATCATTCATGGTGTTTTGCTCTTTCTATGTGTGCTGCAGAATGCAGCACACATAGAAAAAACTAAAATGTGGCGAATAAAAGTATTTCTCCTCGTTACACCATGCTAATGCTGCCCCTGAGTTGCTGTTAGTTTTTGGTGCTGCCACAGATTTACAAATTCATGTAAATCTGAGGCAGTGTCAGAAGCAATGGGTGCTGCGGTGTAATGCCCAAGGCAACACCCATTGCACGCCCCTCTGCAGCAGAAAACTGCGTTGGGCCCATATTTACAAGGCATGTTAAGGTACAAAAAATGGCTTAGCGCCGCCTTGTAAATATGGCTCTGTGTACAGCGCCACTGCAGCGTCACAAAATATGCCCCAAACTGTGTTTAATTTAATAGACTATAATGTTGCTCTTTCTACAAGTATTTGGGAAACCCAGAGGGTTGATATGACAAATGTCTTGCCTTGTAATTTACCAATGACTAGGCCTGGGTGGGGTTCACAGAGATCGACTCTGCAGAATTCCGCGGAGTTGATTAAAAACTCAGTGGAATTCCACGGAGGTGGAGTTCCATGACCCACGGACTACTGAGTGTGCCTGATCTTGGAATCGCTAAGCAAGGTCGGGCCTGGTTAGCCAGGCTCGAACCAGCATAGTGCTTCTGAGATCGGCCGGATTCAGGAGAGGGCAGTAGGCAGTGAAAGCTGCTGTTTCAGGCCTCTTGTGCACCAGCATGTCCCGTATGCACGCATACGGGGCAGGCAGTTGGACAAAAGGCCTGAAATGGCAGCTTTCTTTTGTTGCCTATGGCCCTAGCCTGAATCCAGGCCTAGACGTAGGCAGCGAAAGCTGCCCTTTCAGTCCTTGTTTGTGCAAAAGTGTGCACAAAGAACGGGAAAAAAAGAAAATAAGAGAAGAGGACGTACTTGGGTCCTTGTCGTTCTTCCCCTAGCGTGACGTTACTCAAAGTACGGCCCACGGGCCGCCAGCGGCCCCACGGACCTACCTTGGCGGCCCGCGAGTGAGTGGTGGATGGTCAAATAAGAATGAGCCAATCTTCAGCTTCCATTTTGTGCGCTGCGTCAGCGTGGAAGACGTCTGAGTATTTATTTTTTCACGTCTTCACACTTACACGAAACACCCCGCAGCTAGTGCGTGTTTTGCTGTCAGGAGCGGTTCTAGATGCAAAGAGGCAGTGGCTGTCCGCAGCTCATGCACAGTGGGAGTTTTCTCGAGTTAATGCACGCGCTGGACGCGGGATAAACACGAACAGCAGACCCTTTCTACACGATGAAGCAGCGAAAACAGGATTGTAAAATGGCCCCGGGAGCACGTGATATTTGTGTTTCCGAGCTGTGCCATCTGTGTCCATCAGGGTGACAGGAGCAAGCAGTCTATTCGCGCCAGATATCACTAATGGCTAAATCTAGCCCCTCTAAGCCCCGCCCCCTCTAAGCCCCGCCCCCCGCTGTCACTTCAGTGCGGCCCTCGGCCGCAAACCATGCTGCAATTTTGGCCCCCGAGAAAAAGTTTGTGAGTACCCATGCCCTAGCGGCTCTCTCTGCCTCCCTCTGCCCCCTGCTCTTCTCCCATTCCATCGCTGGTGCGCACTGCAGCCCAGTTATGGGGTACCTGCGCAATCGCAGACTGCGCTGTGTAGCTCATAATTGAGCTGCAGTGTGCACCGGCTGAGCTCCGCTCCGCTGGCGGGGCTAGCGGAGCTTTTGATGAACTCAGAGAACCAAGCGGAGTGCCAAAAACTCCTTTAGCTCCGCCAGACATGCAGCGTTCCCTGCACACCTCTACCAATGACACTGTTGGTTGGGTGGTATGAAGGGGCAGAATGGTTCTAAGTTCATGTTTAAAAACTATTGCTTTTCATAAGTACTTCTCAGGTCAGTGTTATAATGAACGTATTTATGTTAAACGTTCCAGAAGAGAAAAAAATTCACTTTTTTAAATTGTGATTTGAGTTGATCATGTTTTATGTGGTATTTGTAGTATGATTTATATGACAAACGTTTTCAGCGCTCGGCTCGTGCATGGACTCCAAGAGCCAAGCCAGACCCTTGGCTCAGCTGTGGCTCGGTTTGCCCTAATTTGTTGGCTCGCCCACCTCTGGCAGGATAGAAGACTCGGTGTAATGAGGAGGGTGTACGGGGAGAGCATTACAAAAAAAACAATATTAGAAAAAGACAAAAGAACATGGGTTAAGCGTGGGTGAGGACACCCCATTTAAAAGATAAAAAGCTAAGACCAACAAGAAGAAACAAATATTTCTTCATGAAAAAGTTTCATAAGGGAGGGTTTGCTGGCGTGGTTAAACTATTCATAAAGAAAAGTGGGTCAGCAATGATTTGTCGATACATAATTCTTCAAAAACATATTATTTAAGTTAGTTTTTCACTAAAGCCACATAATAAAGTCGTTAGGCTGGAAGTGCAGGGACGAAATTAAGCAGGACAGGTGGCACCCACTAGTAGGACATGTGGCACCCACCAGCAGAACACGTGGCACCCCCTAGCAGGACAAGTCGCACCCACTAGCAGAACACTTGCACTGCGTACGAGCAGACAAAGAGACCAGCCAGCATTCGGAGATTGGAAAGAGCCTTGTGCCTCAAGAAACAGAGGCTGGCACTGACCCGCGATGAGCAAGAATCGGTTCACTGACTGATTCTAAATTCGCTGATCTTTCGCCAGGCCGAAGTTTGTTCACAGACTACTGCGCGTCTGTTTCAAACCTTTGTGGCTGATGCTTGTGGTTTTACTGCCACCTGCAGGACGTATTTATGCCTGTATGTACTTTTATTCTATCTCTTCTAGGGTGTTCAGGATCGGACAAGGGGGACCAACCTACGTTGCGGGGCTATAAGAAGGGGGAATGGGAGGGTGTCTAGTTCGCGGGCAGGCAAAAAACTGTCTGGAGAAGTGTTTCAAGATGCAATCCAGAACTTGAAGGCACCAAGAGAAGCTCGGCTGTGTAGATGATAGCAGTCTCTCCCGACAGGCTGTCGAGTTCACTTTCGATATTGCAAAGGAGCGTCTGGCATAGCCAGCAGAGATGGGGGGAAGGTGGGTGCTGGAATACTGTAGGTATGAGGGGGAATGAGGGGAGAGTGCACCTAGATGTGCATGTGTGAATGGCTGGCCATCTGAGGCTGGCCAAACACACATGCGCACTTAGGATTCTCCAGCCTGGCTGGACACAGCTGGGCTGAAGAAACTGCACAGACCCAGGGCTGTGTTTGAGCGGCAGTCCGAACCGCTCAGACCAATCCTGACTTTGCTTTTATGCAAGGTTTTGCATGAAAGATGCACCAGGATTGCTGGGGTCCCTGTGCTGGTGTCCCAGCAGCAAGAGGTGGCAGGGACGGAGGCGAGGTATGTTCTTCTTTTTTTATTTTTATTTGTGCCTCGTCTCCACCCCACACCCCTCCCATAGCGTTATGCGACGACGGCCGATAGTGCACTGCACATTAGAGGGGCTAGCAACTAAAAGCTTGAGCCTGAAGCCTGGCTCAGCTGTGGCTCGGCTTGCCCTTTTAAAAAAAAATCTATTTCATGTGGCATCTGGGAGCCTCCCTCCCTCAGCACAGGATGAGGCCTTACTGCCAGAGCTGCCTTGGAACAAAGAAACCAGGGTAGAGACTCAATCAATCAATCAATCATAACATTTATAAAGCGCACTATGTACCCGTCAGGGTTTCGAGGCGCTGGGGGGGGGGGGGGGGAAAGGAAAGGTGCTGCTAGCGTTCGTAGAGCCAAGTCTTGAGGAGTCTCCTGAAGGTGAGGAGGTCCTGGGGCTGACGTAGCGAGGTGGGGAGAGAGTTCCAGGTCTTGGCGGCGAGGAAGGAGAAGGATCTGCCACCAGAGGTCTTGCGCTGGATTCGGGGGACGATGGCGAGGGCGAGGTCGGCAGAGCGGAGTTGACGTGTGGGGACGTAGAAGTTGAGTCTGTTGTTGAGGTAGGTGGGCCCGGTGTCGTGTAGAGCCCTGTGAGCGTGGGTGAGGAGTTTGAAGGTGATCCTTTTTTCCACGGGGAGCCAGTGGAGGTCTTTCAGGTGCGGGGAGATGTGGCATCGGCGGGGTATGTCGAGGATCAGGCGGGCGGATGCGTTCTGGATGTGCTGGAGTCGTTTGATGTCTTTTGTTGGGATGCCTGTGTAGAGTGCATTGCCGTAGTCAAGTCTGCTACTGACGAGGGCTTGGGTTACCGTCTTTCTGGTTCCTGCTGGAATCCACTTGAAGATTCTACGGAGCATTCGGAGGGTGTTGAAACAGGAAGAGGAGACGGCGTTGACCTGTTTGGACATGGTGAGAGCGGAGTCGAGGATGAATCTGAGGTTTCTTGCGTGGTTGGCTGGGGTGGGTGGTGGTCCGAGGGCAGTGGGCCACCAGGAGTCGTTCCAGGCCGAGGGGGTGCGTCCGAGGATGAGGACTTCCGTCTTGTCGGAGTTGAGCTTCAATCGGCTGTTGTTCATCCACTCGGCGATAGCTTTTAGTCCCTCGTGGAGGTTGGTTTTGGCGGTGAGAGGGTCTTTGGTCAGGGAGAGGACGAGCTGGGTGTCGTCGGCGTAGGAGATGATGCTGAGGTTGTGTTGACGGGCCACTTTTGCGAGGGGGGCCATGTAGACGTTGAACAACGTTGGGCTGAGAGAGGAGCCTTGGGGGACGCCGCAGATGAGGTTGGTGGCTTTGGAGCGGAAGGGGGAGAGCCGGACTCTCTGGGTTCTATCGGAGAGGAAGGATGTGATCCAGTTGAGGGCTTTGTCTTGGATGCCGGCTTCGTGGAGGCGGGTCAGTAGGGTGCGGTGGCAGACTGTGTCAAAAGCGGCTGATAGGTCGAGGAGGATGAGGGCTGAGGTTTCGCCGTTGTCCATTTGTTGTCTGATGTCATCAGTGGTGGCGAGGAGTGCGGTCTCGGTGCTGTGGTTTCGTCTGAATCCAGATTGGGAGGGGTCTAGGATGGAGTTGTCTTCTAGGTAGTGGGCGAGCTGGGTGTTGACGATCTTCTCGATGACTTTCGCTGGAAAAGGGAGGAGAGAGATTGGTCGGAAGTTTTTGAGATCGTTGGGGTCGGCCTTGGGTTTCTTGAGGAGGGGTTGGATTTCTGCGTGCTTCCAGCTGTCCGGAAAGGTGGCTCTGTTGAAGGAGAGGTTGATGATCTTGCGGAGTTTGGGGGCGATGGTGGCGTTGGCTTTGTTGAAAACGTGATATGGGCATGGGTCCGTGGGAGAGCCTGAGTGGATGGAATTCATGGTTGTTAGGGTTTCGGCGTCGTCCACTTGGGTCCAGGTGGTGAGGCGGCGGGCGTGGGTGGAGTCGTCAGGGGTGGGGTCTGGCGGAGGTGCGGTGTTGAAGCTGTCGTGGATGGCTGCGATTTTCTGGTGGAAGAAGGTGGAGAGGTCGTCGCAGAGTTTCTGGGAGGGTGGGACGTCGTTGATGTTGGCGTTCGGGTTGGAGAGTTCCTTCACGATGCCGAAGAGTTCTTTGCAATCGTGGGCGTTGTTGTTGAGGCGTTCAGTGAAGTGAGCGCGCTTGGCGAGTCGGATCCGTTGGTGGTGATCACGGTTGGCGTCTTTGAGGGTGGCGAGGTTGTCGGGTGTGCGCTCGAGGATCCATTTCTTCTTGAGCTTCTGGCAGGTGCGTTTGGAGGTGGTCAGTTCTTCCGTGAACCAGGCTGGTTTTTTCTATCCTTGGTTAATGGTGGGTTTCATGAGTGGAGCTAGGGTGTCGGCGCAGTCGAGGATCCATTGATGGAGGTTGGTGGAGGCGGCGCTCGGGTCGGAGGAGTCGAGTGGAGGTTTTTGGCGAGGGAGCTGGTTAGTTGGTCTTCGGTGACTTTTTTCCAGCGGCGGTGAGGCGGTAGAGGGATGCGGTGGTGTTCGGTGTTTCTCTTGAAGGAAAAATGGACGCAGTGATGGTCGGTCCAGTGGAGTTCGGAGGTGTGGCTGAAGGAGATGTGGTTGCTTGAGGTGAAGAGGGGGTCAAGCGTGTGACCGGCGATGTGGGTGGGAGTGTTGACCAGTTGGCGGAGTCCAAAGTTGAGGAGGTTGGTGGTCAGCGAAGCGGTGTTGGCGTCGTTGTTGTTTTCCAGGTGGAAGTTTAGGTCTCCCAGGAGGATGTAGTCTGGAGATGCGAGGGCGTGGGTGCTTACGAGGTCGGAGATGGTGTCGCTGAAGGGGGCTCTTGGTCCTGGAGGGCGGTATATGAGGGTTCCTCTGAGGGTCGTGTTGGGGTCCGTGTGGATCTGGAAGTGGAGGTGTTCGGCTGTCGTGAGAGTGTCGTCCGTGTGGGTGTGAATCTTGAGGGTAGACTTGTGGGCGATGGCTATTCCTCCGCTGACTCCATTGGTTCGATCTCTTCTGGTGATCTTGTATCCGTCCGGTATGGCGATGGCGATGTCAGGGGCCGAGGAGTCGTTCCACCAGGTTTCGGTCAGGAAGGCCACGTCTGGGGCCGTTGTGTCGAGCAAGTCCCAGAGTTCGATGGCATGTTTTCGTGCGGAGCGTGTGTTGAGGAGGATGCAGTGCAGGTGGTTTGTGCTGGTTGTTGCTGGCTTCGTTGTTCTGTTGCAGGAGAAGTTGCAGGTGCGGCAGGAGAAAGGTCCTTTGGTGTGCTTCGGGGTGGCCAGGAAGCACTCTGTGGAGGGGCCAGGGTTGAGTGAGCGGAGTTCGTTGGTAGAGTATCGGAGGCAGGGGTAGCGGGGGTCGTGAGGACCAGGGGGGGTGGCGCTGGGCGCGGTCCAGGCGCGGTCGGGCGCAGACGGGCTTGCCTCTGCCCGCTGCGCGGACGCGCAGCGCCAGCCATTAAGAAGGGAGGGGGGAGGGAGGAGCAGCTGGGAGGCGGGAGGGAGCGGCGAATGGGGGCGCGAGGGGGGCGGGGCCGCAGGGAGGCAGCGGCTGGGAGCGGAGAGCGAGGGGGAGCGCACAAGGGGCGAAAACACGCAATAACAATAAACAACAAACCCGCAATAGACTCGGTATCTGCTGAATATCCTGTGATTCTGGAAAATCACTTCATCTTCCCATCCCTATAAACAAGGAATGGTGACTTTGTTTAATATAATTAGTGCTCATGTAAAGCGCTGTCAGAACTTCAGGCCCAAGTTCACTCTATATGAAACTGCAGAAAATGTACACAAAGGAATATCAAAGCTTTCCTATAAGGAAAGAGAAACAGGTGCATTTTTTTCTGGCTGATTTGTGCAAAGTGAAATCAGAAAATCTGGATTAATCATGAGATCTTAGGCAAATATTTTATTTCACCCAAACTCTCTTTTCTTCATTATCACATATGAAAGCAAGTTTAACTATGTGAGTTCAAAATACCAGCTGTCCAAAAAAAGCTACACTGTTTTATTTAATGATCTATAATGTTGCTCTATAATATTCAGGGCCATTTACAAAGTTTACATAACAACTGTCTTGTCCCTTAGTTCACTAAATTCGTGTTTAAAAACTATCAATTTTAGTAAGTACTAAACTATTATGATAAGTCTACATCCAATGTTATAACATGACCTATTAATATCAAAGTTTCAACATATTTACCAAATGTTTTTTTGAATGTTGATGATACTTTATCATATTATACATAATATTTTTGTACGGTTTACATAGCAAACATTTTCAGCGCCCGGCTCGTGCATGAGATCTAGGATCTAAGCCAGACCCTTGGCTCAGCTCTGCTTTCCCTGTCAATTTTTTGTCTCCCTCACCACTGCCATTGGGGGTGGGTGTTCAGGGTGCTAGCCCTCACACCCCTAATAAACTAATTTCTATTAGGTACTTGGGTCTGGTACCCTGAGTTGGATATGCTATTTTCAGTATCAGATTTCACCTGGCATCAGAGACGCTCTAGATAAAAGCTTGTTTCTCAGCATCTTTGAAGATTGTGCATCTTTGAAGCTTGGTTCTCAGTAGTGTTAAAAACAAAGGCCTATTTAAGTCATTTTGAGCATGATGCTGTCCACCACGTCATCACATTCGGTTTAATTTTTTTGTAATTTGCTTTCAGTTGGCCCTGAAGCGCACAGTATAGTTGTCTGGGCAGCACCGTAAAAGTGAGCTGCTCATCTTGACAAACAAAGGTTCTCTGCAAAGGTCTCTGTTAGACAAGGAAATGTCATAAATACAAAAAAATCGTGAAGGTACATTAGACAGTTATACACCAGGTGCACTGGCGAGCAGGCGTACACTTTGCCAGTGTGGGCCAGAAATATCGAAGGCAGAATATCACAGGGCCATCGTAATATGACCAGAATATCGAGGGGTAAATTATCAAAAGGTAAGTTTGTATAGTTTTCCAGTTCCTAACATCACATACAGCAGCGACCTGTCCTTAAAGGAAGAGGGGCCCCGCCCCGCACTTTTGGACATAAAGAGTGTCTGTCAGGCTGAGTACAGGTCAGGCAGCCATGAGCGAGACTCTTGGCTGCCTGAGTACAACTTTGCTGGGCTGACGAGGTCACAGCCCCTGTGTGCATGACTCCTCAGCTCAGCATAGGACCTCGAGGCCCTCCCCCTCCTGAGGAGGAAGAGCTCAGTGATAGCCTCGTACCCGGGTGCTTCAGGTTTAAGCCCTGAACTGCCAGGGCCACTGACACATCGTCACAGAGTGGGTGGGGTCAGCAGTCTCTCTGACCCCATCCTACGCTGTGACGAGGTAGGGACTGCTGCCTCCCCTCATTGGCTGAGGGGAGGCAGCAGTCCCAACCCTCCTGGCACCACCAAAGCTTCTCTTCCAGAGAGCTGCAGCAGGTAAGTAATGCCTGTTTGGCGCGCGTGTGTGTGAATTTATGTGTATTTGTGAGTGAGTATGTAAATAAGTATGTGTACGCATGTCTACATGTGAATGCATGGGTGTAAGTATGCATGTGTGTGTGCTCTTCCCCACTTGAACCCCCCCTCGAGTTTGTACTTACCAGCCGCCACTGATCACATGTTTGTTGTATATACGCAAGGCATGCATATGTGGGTTTCTGAGTCTGCTTCGCCTGGTGGCTCTGCAGATCTACTTGGGGAAAAGAGTAACTGGCAGAAACCACCGAGCCCAGGAGAACTACTATGTTGCGATCCAGCAGTGGAGGGGGGTGGGGTCATTTGGGTCTTCCAAGGCACAGCATTACTTACAAGGTTTATATTTCCTGAGGTGCACTAGTATCCATGTCCCTTAGAAGGGGGATCTGTAGGTGGTACTGCACATGCTTGCAATATCAGCCAAGGAATCCTCTGGTGTCCACTCCTATGTATGGTACTTCTACATCACAAGGAATTTAAGCCTGGAGTTTACTAACCTCCCAAAGACTGGGGGCTCTTTGAGGATTTCTCCCAACCTACTGAACATACATGGAGAGCAAAAGGAGATTCTTGTATCCCATACCTGTGAGCTGGTGGGTCCTACCACCATCTTTCCACACTGCTAGAAGAAGTAAAATTCAGGTAATTATTACCAGCAGCCGATTCTTACATCACAGGGGCTGGACGGAAACTGGGGGTAGGCGAGGCACAGGCTAACTCCCACTGTGCCTTGTAAACAGTAGATGGGTGGCGGTAACCTTGTTAAGGGAGGATACTGTCACTATACTCCAACATTGTAAATGGCATATTTTCACTACCATATATTCTCATTTCTCAATCTCGTTTTATAAGGTACACAGATGCCTCAAAGCTTGGCTCGTTTCGAATGTCTTCAAAAATATTTATTTTTTTAATTTAGCAAAATATTGTTTTTTCCTGCAACTGATACCTCCAATAGTCCCTCCACCCTGTACCCTCTTAGCCAACGGTAAAATACCATCACCCGTGCTTGTTGTATCATGTTTTATGTTACCTACAACTAGGTGATCGTTGAGAAACCTCAGGCTCACAGCCTCTCAATAGCACTGACCATGACATACGCCTGTGTGCACTGCTAATGAGTACTTGTAAACCCGCTGACAGAATTAACCCTCCTAGTGTGCCGCAGAAAGGTGAATATATTCAATAAAACTAATGTCACTACATCCACACGAGTACAATGACCATTTTCCAAATTCTTAGCAACTTTCTGTTTAAAAGTATAACCAGAGATTGCATGTGTGCTTTGAACTCATGCGATCAACAGTTGCTATTTTTAACTTAAATTCAAGCTTGCTACCAGAAAAATACTGCAACTTGAAAGCCGCAGAACGTAAGTTGCTTGTGTAGGCCTCTGTACAGCATATTACAGTAAAAAAGCCTAGTTTCACCAGGTCACACACAGTCTGAATTCCATCTGCGACATTTATGGTTGGGTCAGTTCTTGGCCACAAGGATAGCCGGTATTTGACACCTTAGCAGTCTTGACTACTGGTAGGAAAGAGGTCTCATCGAAGATTCTTTCCTGATCTCTGCTTGGGTTGTCTAGCAGAATTGTTTTGTGTGGTCTGCCAAACACAAGAGTAAAATTTCACATTTGCCACTATTTATCCTGGGGAAATGTTCTTGCATCCAGGGATAGCCGAAGCTTGTGAATTGGTTACTGTTAGTTTGTCACCCTGGTCATTGGCCAGTTAGATTTGGAATTCAGTTTCGCCACCATACTTTGGAAAGCGCACTTGATATTGCTCCAGCCCCTGGAGCCAGCAACGGGCATATGCATCCTCTATACAATAGGGATATAGTGAGAACCCTAGCGGTATTTTACAACGCATAGTTTGGTAGATGTTGATATCAGCCCAAAGCCAAATTCCTGACTATTCTCTGATAGGGATACAGTGGTCCAATCGAATGCAGTTCTGAATACTCCTGTCCAATATTTTAACCTGGGCAACAGTATTTTATGATCTACCCTGTAATAAACTACAGAGAAGTCAAGGGGAATAAGAGAAACTTGTCAGCCATCATTAAGGTCGAATGAGGAGATTTTCTCTGCCCTTAGCCAAAGTAAATATGTTTCCTCTAATTGGCCTCAGATTGGCAAGCATTGTTCTCCAAGTGGCCTGAACCCCTTTTTTGTGGCCATGTTTTCCAGCAATCTTGTATTGCGCCTTTAATTAGGCCTCGGTCACTATGAAATAACCCAGAAAGAATATTACAAATCTGTTTTGTTCTGCATATGACCATGGGTCATGCCAGTACTTGTAATAAACAGAAAAGCACACCATGTGCAACATGATAGCAATTCCAAGCACCCCTCTCATTTGATCAGCAGTTTACAAAAATGCTGCTATACAGAAATAAGAAAATGCACACCTAAGGGGTGTTATTTATGCAAATTATAGTTAGGACACAATATTCCCATCATACGATACTTACGATAATGATACTGTGATAGTATCCAGACCTTTGATCCACATGAATGACTTCTCAAGTTAAAGAAGATTATTTGTGGTGTACCGGGGCTCATCTTGTTTCACAGTCCTACAAAGGCTTCCCACCTCTTCAGTTTCAGCTTCTGAAGGAAGTATGGGGTGCTGAATTTGATCTTTACTGGACAGACCTATCGGTGCCAAGAACTTGTCCATTGTGCTGTGTTTTGGAATCCTTCCCCTAGCATCCTTCAGTAATGATTGAAAGAAGCAAACATGCTCTTTCCAAATCGCTGCCTCTCAGACACCGACAAAACAGAATTTTCGGCGAGCTCAAGACTGTAAAAAATCGGTTAGTTCCTGACTTGAAAGCACATGGAGTAAACAGTTCTCGAAAGCCATAATACCGAGTACATCAACTGCCTATGACCAGCTATTTTTCAGTGCCAGTGTTTTATTTTTTTTAGTATACCATTCGCACATTCTTGCTGTAATTTTAATGATTTAATTGTTTAAATATATCTGGTATTGACGTCAGTGAAGGTACCTTTGATGCATCAGGACTTTTGCGTGAGTATGTTGCTTTATTGTATACACTTACCTTTTAAACTGATTTAATATTGTAGCTGCCTGTACGTGTTTATCAAATGTATGTGTTTTTATGAATGACATTATTGGCATGTCGGGGAACAAATTGAAATCGTGTTGACTTTTTACAGTAGTTTGCTTGGGTCAGGGAAGTTGCAGATTAGCCAAAAGCTGGTTAGCAGTAGCTGATCTGCCCTTGTCTTTTTTCAGGCATGTGGGGTGGTTGTGCGTTTTAGCAGACTTGGAATGTTACCCTTTAATATGGTTGTGAAGGTGCACCCAGGGCCTCATTTAAAGGTGGGTGGGGTGAAGGCACCTATGCAGCCGGCTTTGCCAGTTAGAGGCCCAGTAGGGGATTATTTCTCAAAACGTTTCCACTGAAATGGCTGTCGCAATATTGACAAAAAATGTAAAGACGAATTGTCACCCCACATATTTGTCCATACCGCATGTGTTTATTTTCTAAGCCCAAGGGAGAGAAAAACCCCCAAAATAGTTTCAATTAAGTGATTAGAGATGTCTCCCAGTGTGTTGGGGGCATTGATGAATTGTTTATACCTGGGGCAGTACTGGAGTTGACAGTTTTCCTGGACATGATCTTTGGAGGTCGGCCCATCAAAAGATCTTATCATCATAATGCACCATATTTCCAACAGCAGAGCCAGCTGAGGCTGTAAAATCGGAAACACAGAGGTTCCCGAATCTGTAAAAAAGTGGGTAATATGAGAGGAAGGGCAACTTTTTACAGGTGTTGCATTACTGATGTCCTCTACACAAAGGTCTAAATCATATCGATAGTAAGCGTGGAGAGAACTTTCTTAGTGGAGGTGACAGGACTGGATTTATTTGGTAAGTTTGAAGTATTGATCTTTATGACAATATTTAAAATCTCTTTTTCCATTGGTTAAAAAGTGGTACAAAAGCATGGGAGGGAGGATGGTGGTATGTTGACATCTGGGGTGTTATTGGTAATGGTTTCCTACCCTTTTGTTTTTGATTTGAAGAAGTACTGAAGGTCCTTGCATTGATGTTTGGTAATTTTTTTAATGGCCTTATATTTGGACAGCCATCCACACCACCATTTCCAAATTTTGGTATCAGCGGTTTGTTTCCGGCAATTATATCTCACGAAGATTGTTCACGAGTCCGGACAGTATTTCTTTTAGCCTCTCTGGAGTGATAGTGGTATAGTATTTAGACATTGAATGACCAGACCGTAAATGAGGATACACCACGATACTGGAAGAGCTGATGTAAGTGAATACCAGATTGAGGGTATGGCCTTCTACAATTTGTTTTAACTCTCTCACATTGATTTTTTTTCCATTGGGACGGCTTCATGTTTGCTATTTAGTTTGTCTACCAGACATTGATTACACCGATTATGAGTTTTTTTTATTTTCTAAGGTTTGCAAGTACAATACCATTTCCTGTATCTTGTCCAAGAAATCCACAGCACCTCGGTGGTCAACCACTTTGAAAGTTCTCCAAGGGTGTATGAACAACTTACTCACAGGCATGCAAATGAAGAGTAACAAAACACAGGCATAGGTCAGATGTGCTATACAGAAATTTTCAAACCATTCCCTTATCTCACGTCTCTTGCTATGTATAATTTTGAAGCCAGTGAGTTCACATTTTTGAAGACTGAGATTGGACCATCTCTGAAGTCGGCTTCTCTGAGACCAAGTGTATGGCAGGTGTTGTTCAATATAAAGACATGCGTGTCCACTATGGGCAGAACCGTTTTGCTATCAATGAGTTTCCTCATGCCTTGAGGGTGTGAATAAAGAAGAGGAAGCCTACTTTTGAGAATGGTGGATTTTAGGCTGGTGCGCTCAACTGTTGTTAGAAGCTCTGGCAAGCGCATCACATTAGGATGTAGGTTTTCATTTGTTTCTTAGCACTCTCTAATGTGGTGATGGCAGAATTAACAATGGAGATGCGATCTGGTCCAGGTGAAAGATTCTCAAATGGTTTGCATTATAAGTCATCGTGGCGTTTGGGTGCTTGGAGGTAACCAGTATTATACTATGGTCAAAGTGTCTGGGTTTCAGTTACCAGTTGCTTCTATGGAGGAAGTGACAGAAGCTCCATTGTGAAATGTACGCTGCAGCCTGAGATTCACAACTATATAGGCATTCGCATGATAGCATGTCAGGAGGTCATAGGGAATGGAAAAAGTATCAATCCAGTTAAGTATGGCCCAGGAAGGTAAATGAGTGGATGGTGGTGAAATGTCTCATTGGTTATTGTGTCTGCCACACTGACATACCCAGTAAGTTCCTTCTGGGGCCCAGAATATCGAATGTTGGTAACACCCTTACTTGCAACAATATTTTCTTTTATTCGCCTGATGTTTTAAGTTGCTCTCAAGGTTTCTATCCAGTGAGAAGCGTGCATATTTTGTGGTTATATCCATACTCCTACTGTGTTGTATCAGCTGTCCTTCAATTTTCAAGATGCAGCTTGTTTATTGTTCTGTGTAAACTTCTATGGGATGAGGTCACAAGGCAGTGTCCTGGTTCACCCTTTTATTGGAGCCGAGAGCTGGGCACTAGCCATGCCTAATCCGGCCTTGTCTTGCTTACCAATACTAGTACCAGATGGGTCGTTTGAGGCAGGATTCCCCTAATGATAAGTAGATGATAAACCAATAAACAGCACAGCGAAAAATTATTTTTATCAACCTTTCTCATAAAACAACAATTAGGTTACAGACCTATATGAGCAGAAGATGGTAGTGGCCCAAGAAGAGAATGTAATGTAACAAAGGCCTGACTAGGTAGCCTGGTCTTAACAGCAGTATGTCGGTCTTAGCGGCCTCGACACACAGCGAGCTTCCACGTGCCCAGTTCTGTAGGTTTCCTCGGCGTTTTGGATCTGTTGAAGATCACGATCAGTGGAAACGTTGATGTATGTTTCAGTGTCATCATCCATGTTGCACCCCCATTTTCTACTAGTTAGTGTCAAAATCATCAAACTAGTTTAGCTATTGTTTGATACAGGAGACGTGCTTTTATATTAATTTGGAAGTGCCATGACAATAGTTTTAATATATTTCTAACTGGATGGAACATGTATTTATTTGTTTGTATGGTGCCCATTCACGTTTAAATAACAGTGTTCCCAAAATAGCGATTATTTCTGCAGGGCACTAATAATAAAAGAGCTTTAAGAAATTTTTATTTTATTTTTA
Organism: Pleurodeles waltl; assembly: GCF_031143425.1. Classification (NCBI taxonomy): domain Eukaryota; kingdom Metazoa; phylum Chordata; class Amphibia; order Caudata; family Salamandridae; genus Pleurodeles; species Pleurodeles waltl. The sequence goes on from NC_090446.1 coordinate 306,294,707, forward strand.
AAATGTAGTTCTCAAATGTACCTTTTCACACAATAAACATAGCAAAAATGTAATGTACACTACTGATGTAGACCTGTTTCTGGTTGGAAAGGGCCGCTTTCAGAAGCCACTCTAAGTACACAAAGGAAATCTGATCATGAGATGTACATTCAGAATTAAAGACATTTTGTAACCGTAGTATGTGCATGTAGCATCCTGATTTAATGAACAGGACTTCAAGTCGAAATAGTTCATTATCAGGGAATGGCATAATGACGGGGACTTCTGGCTGTGTTTAGCTTCATAATGCGGCAGAATGTTCATTAGAATTTACCTTTAAACATGTATCATTAACCATAATTCAGCCAACTGTGTTCCATCTTCTTGTTCTCTTTGTCCTACTTTGCTGAACAGTTCCCTGTGGCCATGAATGTTGAGAAGGGCGGTTTTGTTTCTTCCAATGTCTCAGATTTCATTCCAATCTAAGCAATCTTCCCAACGCACAGGAGTCATATGTATCTTGGTTGTATATGGGACCAGTCTACTATGGGGGCAGGCACAGCAGTACCCTCGTTCTGGTTTACATCGACTTGACAGTCACTGGCTCACCAGGGCTCAGTTTCCACCAAACTACCAGCAGTGCCGATCCAGACCTGGAGATCGGTTAATCCTACTTATTCCCAGCAGGTGGATTAGCTGCTGAGAGGAGGTGTGGATTAATGCAGTCGTTGAGTGATGGAAACACGCACCCACCCACCCACTTGTCATGATCCTAACGTATCCCGTGACTATCCCGCATTAAACGTATACACACACCCATAGGCGTGCACGTACAGGACAGTCTCTCTCTTTCATACACACAAACAAGCGCTCCACTGGCTAATAATCACTCTTCTAGGCGCATAGCCTCAGTGTACTAGGCACACCCTCTCTCCACTGCATCTTGGAACGCACTCCAGTCCCCAGAGTACTGTCCACCCTGCTGTGCACCCTCCTTATGGGGTGAGCAGCTGCTCCACCGGTGCTGGCGTGAACTCTAGGCCTCCTATTTTCCCTTCAGCCCCCGACACTTGAGTCTTACACATCGGTGCCAACAATAGGGATAAAGGCTAAACACGGGTTCAACAAATCTAACATTCCCTATTACTTTATTAATTTGTTCCCCAAATACAGAGTTTTATCAATACACATTTCTATTTCACACCCTACAAACCACTAGGGTGAAAAGGCGCTCTTAAAAATCGGAGGCTTAGACTTAAAACACCGAAACCAGGGAAATCTCTTCACTTTACATAGTAAATCATGTGATTTTACTATACACAGTAGCCAGAGTAAGCGATGCACAGCCTTTCTCTGTTTAATTACAGAATCTGAAGATTTCCTGGAGGAATTTGTAATCTGACAGAACATTCCTAAAAAAGCAGAAAACGCCGGGTAACTTATACATGAAAGTTAACCGATGATGATGTTGGAGGCCCCGCCACCCCATTGCAGCTGGTCATGCAAATGACCTTGGTGAAGCAGCAAGGGTGGAATCAGCGATTGACAGTAAGTTTCAGGTTCAGGGCACCCTAGACCTCAGGTCAGATGGTCAAGAAGAAACTGTACGTTATCGGTAAATTCATTCCTTTTCTGTCCCATTCCTTGCAGCGTCACCGGATGGAGAGATTCGTGTGGTGGTTCATACGAGACAGGGCAATACTTGTCATTCAGCACCAGCCAGGCGGCATCTGGATCTACGCGGATGAGGCTAAGGAACGTACTAAATGGGCAAAAACAAAGTAACATGTAAGCAGCGGAGCAATTTGTTTTAAACAAACCATTACATGTTCAGTTACTACACTCTTTCCCAAAACAACACCATGCCTGGGGAGCTTGGGTGGTTCGAAAAGCTTCTAATACATTTCTACCCTCTAAGACTATCTTTCATCAGTGATCAAGATAGGATTCTCCATCTCTCTCTCTTCTTGTGCTCTCCATCCCACTTTAAGTCCCTGTTGTCCGACCTCAGCAAATAGGGACCACCTTAGGGTGACCTACAGAGTTTCATACAACAAACCTACCACCCTGCGTCTGGCAAATAACGGACATGAACTAGGAAGGGGGGTAGTGATATAGGCAATGGTGAAAGTAAAACATCACAATAGGTTTCAATGTTATATTACGTTTACAATGCAAATTCAGACCAAATCCCAGAGACAACAAGCTTCTGAAACATACTTTTGTAATACAATGAACTCTGTGTGTACACAGATGGCTTTCCCAGAAATGCAATATTGAAACTATTCAGCTTTATTATGTCGGTCATATTATTTTTTAAACAAATTGGAAAGCTAGTATTAGAAGTTAATAAGTCTGGTTTGAACACTGAGTCCTGTTTGAAAAATTAAAATTGCCTAGGTCACTGGATAAAAAAAAAAAAAAAACTTTCTGTACATAATGCACCTAACAACATAAGTATTAAGGGCCATACGTAGAAAAGTTTTTAGCAGACGCAAACGGCAAACTGGGCCTTTTACGACCGCTAAATGGTCTTTTGACACATACCAACCCTATTTTGCAAATCGTAACCAATTTCCGAATCACAAAATAGGGCTAGCGAAGCCGGTATTAAGAAGGGGCTTGTTAAGAGTGTCCCTTTCTAATAGGGAGTCACAGTGGCATGTATGAATGTTTTGCACCCAAAATGTGGTGGCAAAACATTAATCTTTTACTGACTCCTTGAAGAAGGTGGTAACACATTTGATTCGCAAACTGGAAGGGAGTCCCAAATGGACCCCTTCCCCTTTTGTGAATGTGGGCACCAACATTTTTTAAGAGCAGGCAGTGGTCCCACAGACCACTGCCTGCTCTTAAAAACATGAAAAGAACACGTTTCATTTTAAATGCACTCAGTTTTCCTTTAAGAACGGGATGAATTAAAAAACAATGCTTTATTTAAACAGTAATCAAGACATAGTGGTCTGGTGACCCCAGCAGGCCACCATCCCTGCGACTGCAGGCCATTACCAATGGGTCGCAAGTTGCAACCTGCCTCATGAATATTGATGAGGCAGGTCCCTTGCGACGCATCTGGGAATCACAAACACTGTCTGAGACACTGTTGTACATCAAATTTTGTGAGTTCCTAATTGCGAGTTGCAAGAAGCTGCAATTAGGAACTCGCAAAATATAGTGATAGTACATGTGGCCCTTACTGTGGGATGATTGAATGTACTTTTGCATGCATTTGAAAGCAAGTAGTCCATAGGAGGTGGAATGACACACCAAACAACCAACAGCACAAGGTGAGAGATAAATACTTCTCTGCGTGGAGCCGAAGCCTACTTCATAAGGATTTGACAATAGGTCATGCAAACAGCAGTGCTGCCTAACTAGACCTGTAAAATGGTTTTATAGGAATACAGTGATATTCAGAACTTTGAATTGACAAACGGTGGCATAGCGCTCCATATAAGGTAACAGACCTGATGCAAATTGCTCTTCGGGGAACTTCATAGTGATTTCCTGTTGTGGAACACTGCCACCCTTGATCTGGCTCTTTCCCTCTATTCCACAAAGTAATTTACTGGTGGTGTAGGGTAGGGTTGACTAAACAGTACCTCCAGGGTATGGGTAACTTTTAGACGAGACCGACTAGGTTTATAACCCTCTGGGATGCACATTTCCCTTGTCCTGACATGCAAAGCTTAGAACTACCATCCATAAAGAAGAAGAATTGCCAAATCCATTGGTATCCTGATGAGCAACAAAGATTTCGGCAAATGATATTGGTTAGTATATTTCCTGTTAAGTCTTACATCACACTCAATCTTGCATACCGAATCACGCCTAGAACAGTGCTAAACACTGCTGTAATGAGTTCGAAGCGCCCCCGTTTCGCAATCACTCAAAACATAAAAAAACTCTCCTTTGTATGCAACCAAAACCCTCCTTCATCCATGCACTGGAAGATTGGGCCCTATTTAGTCAAGCAAGTTCTATACAGTGAAACAAGACACAACATTATGAGCCTTTCTTCATTTCCCCTATATCTCCTATGTTGTTATGATCAACTCACCTTTCCAACATATTCTCAGTGTGGCTTTTATGCAGACATCTGAAAATGGCGATATATTATTCTTTTTAGGAATGATCCTTAATAAATGTCATACTAGAGGATTGTTTCGGTACATGTCTGAGAAAATGTTTGCCTTTCAAGCTCCGTTTTCACGCTTGTAGTTTTATGTAACTTGCACAAGCACTGCTGCCAAATACCAAGACACTTCATGAAAAGTAGGTTCCATGACCATATACAGGAGTGAGGTGAAAGGCCTCTTTTATAAGATTACAGAATTCCAGTACCTAAAATAGCCGACCAACAGGCCATGTCCTCTTTCTCAATCATGCTATGTGTGCTTTTTGCCTCTAAAAAATTGTGACGCGAATGGCCTATCTAGTTTACAACCATCCTTTCCTTGCATTAGCATTGCACCTATACAACAGTCACTGCCATCAGTTACAATTATGGAGCGATCTCTCTTGTCATAAGTTTCTTACTCCACAGCATCCACAATTCAAGTTTTAATTTGTTCAAATCTGTTCTTACAAGCCTGAAAACACTCGAAAGTGGCATTTTTGAATAATGCCAGCAGCACTATAGTCTTCTCTGACAAATGATCCAGAAATTGCAATCTGCAGTTTCCAGAAACACACACAAATGTTCTTTATTCTCAAGTATTGGTGTCCATTCATTTATCTGTACTAACTTCTTGATCTGATTTATTCTGCTGCCAGATACCGATTGGTCCAGATATTCCACTTCGTGAACAGCAAACATGCACTTACTCACAACAATCGCCAAACCTCTTAGACTTGGCATTGTTAGTGTGGTCTTTCCCCAGACATTTTGCATTTTAGCTGTTTTGTTGCTGTGTCTTTTGGTTGGCCTTAGGACTCTGAGCACTTTGCCACTGCTAACCAGTGCTAAAGAGCATGTGCTTCACCCCTACACATGGTAAAATTGGTGTATCCACAATTGGCACATTTAATTTACATGTACGTCCCTTGTAAAGTGGTATACCATATACCCAGGTCATGTAAACTAAATGCTATTAGCGGGCCTGCAGCAGTGGTTGTGCCACCCACTTAGGTAGCCCTGTACACATTTCTCAGGCTTGCCACTGCATAACCTGTGTGCAGTCTCACTGCCACCCCAGCTTGGCATTCAAAACCTCTTGCCAAGCCTTAAGCTCCCCTTTTCTTGCATACAAGTACTCTCTAAGGTAGGCCTTAAGTAGCCCACAGGGAAGAGTGCCACTTAAGCAAAAGGCAGGGCATGTGCTTCTAAGTCTTTAGTGTCCTGGTAATGAAAAACTCCCCAAATAATTTTTCTTTACTGTGAGGCCTGCCCCTCTCCTAGACCAGCATTAGGAAATCCTTATGCTACCTTTAAGCTGTAATTACTGATCTGAGCAGATTTACTGAACAGTGTCTAGTATCATTGGAATGAGCATGATAAATCCTCTTTACTGGTAAAGTCAGATTTATCATTACTATTTTTGAAATGACACTTTTAGAAAGTGGGCGTTTCTCTGCTCTCACAGCCCTGCATGTCTTCAGCATACATATGTCCTGGATTAGGTGACAGCTACACTTGTGCATTCCCATCAGTCACCCACAACACAGGATACTCAACTGCATCTGCATACTGATGGGTCTTCCTCATCTCAAAAGGTATTGGCCAGAGCCTTCACGAAGGGGCTGATTACCCCCTCCTGATAGGCAGGAGCCGGGTCCGAGCTGAAAGGAGGACACTTGCACTTCACAGAAATCTTTTGAAGTCATGCCCCACATCAAATGCACTTTTTGGTGTAAGTACTGGGCCTCTGACCTACTAAAATCAGTACAATTGTGGGCTCAAGGAATATCTGCCTGAGTAAGGACTGCTGTGCTGGAGGATCGCCACTCTGCTGCGACTGACAACAGTTTCCAGGAACTGCTGCCTTGCTGAACTGCCCTGTTGCCTGCTGATCTCTGCCCTGCAACTCAAGACTCAACCATCATCCCCAGAGTGACTCCAAGGGCTTGCCGACTTGCCCCGGTTTCTACGCCAGGCCTCTGGGATATCAAAGCCCTCAAGCCCGGCTTCGCTGCAGCCCACTGCTCATCTGGCCAAGATTCCAGCCCACCTTCATTGCAGCCCACCACTCATCTAACCAAGGTCTCAGTGCAGCTTTACTCCAGCCTGCCGCTCCCTCTGATCAAGATTTCAGGGTGGCTTCATTGCAGTTCGCAGCTCATTTAGCCAAGATTTGTGCGGCTTCGTTGCGGCCTGCTTCTCACCCAATCAGGACTTCAGAGCGCCCTTGCAGCAATCTGCCATCCATCACACCAGGACTTCAGAGCAGCTTCAGTGTGAGCCGTCATCCATGTTGCCAAGTGATGGAGACGTGCGATATGCTTCCCGAACCCAGACGCCCTTTAAGCTTCCGCTGCACTCTGTGCATACCGAGGATATAATACCTTCTACTTTTCACCCGGGCCGCTCCCGAAAGACCCGATCAACCTATTCTGCACTCATCGCAGGACACCTGTATTCTCACAAAATACCATAAGGCCTCTAAAATAAGCCTCATACAAAGTGCGCTTAATATTATATCTTGTAAAAGTGAATACTCGTTGAATTGAATTTTTGTTGCTTTTGGTCTTGATCTATTCAGATAAATAACCTGTATTTTTTTAATACACCTGTGTGGACTCCTTCTTGTGGTATGTCATTGTGATTACTATGTGTCGCGCAAATACTTTACACATTGCCTTCTAAGTTAAGCCTGTCTGCTCTGTGCCAAGCTTCCAGAAGGTGAGTACAGGTTCATATAAGTTATGTATTTGACTTTCATTGACTATGACTGTGGTTCCTAATTGGACAGGGTGTATACCCCTGCCAACTGAAGACCCAAGTTCTAATACTGTCTCACTCAAAACCTTCAGAACCTTGCTCAATACAAGCTTCTTACCCAAACCAAGATGCCATCCTAAAAATACCTCATTCAATGTATTCCCTCAAATAACCTTTCAAGGCCTTCTGAAGAAAACAGTAGAGTGAAGACAAGCTCATTACCTTGAACCTGTAAATACCTTTTGGAAATATGAAAATAGGATATAACAAACATGTATGCAACCTAATTTTAATCAACAGATGAGCACACTTTACCTTCTCCTATTGGGTAAATCATCTCATTGTTTATTAATACGAGATGTCTGATACCAAACATCCCTATTTTCAGTGAAGCCATCATGTAGCTGGGGAACTCATACTGACCAGTGTCCAGTACGTGTATTTAAAATGGCTTCCATGTTCACTTACTATGTCTAAAAATCAATAAGGACATAGCAGGGGCATATCTTTTCCTGCAGATGTGGACACGTGATATAAGGCACCCTCCCTAAGGGCTGTAACACAACTGTAGGGGTGACTTACAAATATTACATGCAGTGTTTAGGGTATATGGCACACATGTGCTGCAGGTCATAGGGGCCCTCTTCAGCACCATGCTGTAAGCATAAGAGGTACCATTTACTAGGGACTTACAAAGGTGCTTAAGGGCCTGGCCACTTGCAGATCAAGTGACCAGGTGTCTTGTTTTGGGGAAGGGACACTGGCACTGGGGACCTCAGTCAAAGTTGCATCAAAAACCTGGCAATAAGTGAGGGTGGTACTGCAACAAGAACCCAGCTTCCTACAGATCTGTAACAATGTGAAACCCCTTAAGCAGTGGCAGCTGGTGACCATTAAAAGTGGTGGGGTGTAATCTTTGACTTGAATTCCAGTGACCGAGACTCACTCACTTATTTGGAGGGTTTGATCACACTTGCATGCAGTCTTAATCTTTCACTTATTCTCATTCACTTACTCTCATTTACACTTGCACTCACTTTTACTTACTCTGACTCAGTCTCGCTGACATGGTGTCTCTGTCATTCTCCCCCTGACTCACTCAGAGTCACACATTCACAGTTACTCTCAGTCCGATTCATTCTCACTCCTTCTTATTCACTCATTCTCACCTAGTTTCCATGAGTCTCCTTGTGAATCACTTGTTCTCATTGATTCACTCAGTCCCACTCACTTCGATTTAGTCAGGCTCACTGTGACTCACTTACACTCAAACAGTACCATTGATTCTCACTCAGTCCCACTCAGCCTCATTTATTCTGACTCACACAATCTCACTATGACTCAGTCAGTCTTACTCATTACCACTCAGTCTCACTCATTCTCACCTAGTTTCTGAGTTTCCCCATGATCCTTTTCTTCTCTCTGTTTCACTCAGTCCGATTCACTTAATCTCACTGTGACTCACTCATACGCAATCAGTTTTTCTCATTCCGTCTCAGAATCACTCGTTCTGACTCACTCAATCTCACTCTGGCCCAGTCTCACTCATTCAAACGGGCATACTCATTCTGATTCACTCAATATCATTCTGACTTACTCATACTCACTCACAGACACTTCTTTCAACTCAGTCTTAATCTGACGTAATTATTCTCAGTCTCACTCAGTCTCACTCATTATCACACTGACCTGCTGTCTCACTCACTCTCTGACTCACTAAGACTCACTCCGCCTTGACCTAGTCTTGCACACAGTGACTATCAGTAACACTTGCTGTCATCCTCCCTCGCTCATTCATTCATACTCAATTGTACTCACTCTTCCTATCACTCATTTTAACTCAGACACTCTCACTTTTATTCACACATAGACGCAGGCATGCTAACATATACATACGCTCTCCAACGGACACGCACTTACAGCACTAAAAACATTTTTGACTTATCTTGCTGTTTGTGCAGTTCCTATTTCTGCTTCTTTCTGCTTTTAGTGCTTGAAAACTAAAACCCTAAACCTGTGCATTCCAAATTCTAAGGTTTTAGTCTGCGCATTCACCCCACCCTTTCCCATTCTGTGACGTGTTAGGACGGGGTAAGGTGACTGGCTAATAGACGTGTAGTCATGGGCACTAAAGGGCTTGAGCCAGCATCACCTGATGCTACCTTTAGCTGTGACACTTTAACATGTCACAGATTGGGATCCATTTAGTCGTGGTAAGGCCCAAGGACAGGCTTGGCTTTTCATCAGCTCTGAACACTCACTCATGACTGGTGCAGGCACACCCTTGTGCGCCTGTGCTAGACATCAGACATTCTCATCAGCTGTTTCGGGCTGCTGAAGAATGGCAGTTTCTTTACCATACCAAGAGCGACTAAACAATTGCTTTTCACTCCTGGTATAACAATGGAGGCACAGCCCTAATGGGAAAATCACCATTGGTTGGCCAATTGTTTGGCAGTAGACCTGGACAATAAAATAAAATAAAAAAACAGATTCACAATCTGTAGATCTCAAAGTAAGACCATGAACAATGTCAATTAGTAGGTGTAATTTTGTAAAGCAAACTGTCTTTGTGTGCCCCTAGCTAATAAAAAGGAGTTTGGACTTGAAAAAAGTATTTTTGTGTGCAGTTTTTATGGTCTTGCTTGACTGGCCGCTGCCGGCATACAATTATGTGACCATCAATAGAGAGGGGCTTTGGCTCTGCCCACATCTTGGGAGCCAGTTGTACATCTTGATTTGGCAGAAGTTGTGTGCTTCCACAAAATAATGCCTGTCCTGTAGCAGTTGTGATCACCAGTATAAGGGGCACACACGACATTGGAATGCTATTAAAGAGTCTTAGATAACTAGATAATTTAAGTGTGGCGGCAGCACAGATGTGAGGAGGGAAGTCATTAACCTACACAGATTTCAATTCTGGCTGGACAGTGCAACCGTTTCTGGATTTTTTTAACCTACACTGATATTTTTCTGCAGTTCTTTGCTCCCACGCAAATACATTTTTATTGTCACGCTATTTACTTGCAATGCTTCACATTAACATACAACAGTAACTTAAAGCAAGGCCTAATGGTATTGCCAATGCTTGTTAAACATCGTTTTACATACCAATTGGGAAGGTGCAGACAAAAGAAAACAACTTCAAGAAGTTATATGGAAGAAGCAGTAAGCTTTATTTAATACACCCCATCCAGCAGCTGGTCTCTCCTCAACTAATGATGGCGTGTGCTGCACACGCATTAGTCAGGACATCACACTTTTCTCTCCCTAATAACATTTCAACACAAACGGTCATAATAAACAAAATATTGCAGACATATGAAATTACTCTTAAATCAAATCGTAAAATTATACACTGTACACATTTTCCAATATGCCAACAGAATCATCTTGAACGCATGACTTACTAGTTAACAACATAATCTTGCCTCCTGTAACTCATTCTTCTGTCAACCTCATTTCTGTAATTCTGATTTGGAAATTAAATTCTGCTGTGCTTTGATGGACTGTCCTGTAACTCCATAACTTTTACTGTTGTATTAAAATTCCAACTCTACCATCATCTGTTTGATGGCATTCTTAAGCACTGATTACCTCCCTTTTTTGTGTGAATTTGGACCACTGACCACACCTTACAAGTGCTCTTATCGTCCCAATGTCACCAACTAAAGTTATCTTTTACTTAATTGCATTTATCAAAATACTCTTTTTTTTCTGACACAAGATTTATATCATGCTAACTACTAGGTCCATTGAATTTTACTCTTTTACCCCATACCATCCAACTTAGACATAGTTTTGTGCTTGGAGAATTAACCTTAAGCAACTCAAAGGGTGACATCCCTGTGGAGGAGTGTGGAGTCATATGATATGCTGTGATGCAATCTTGTAAACCCTTTCTCCAGTCTAAATTGCTCATTTCCGTCAACTTTATGCTTTCTTTCAGGGTTTTATTAAGCCTTTCAACAACTCAATTTGTCTCCGGATATTATATTGAACTTTTCTTGTTCTCAATCCCACATTAAAAAAAGAAAATTATCAAACTCACTTGAGCAGAATTGAGGACTATTATCAGTAAATAGTGCCTTGGGATAGCTTTCACTTTTGATCACTTAATTCAAAATTTTGATCACTTAATTCAAAAACTTTATTATACTTGTCAAAGAAATATCTAGGACACAGCTAATTTCTGCAGACCAAGAATAAAGATTGAGGTGAATTAACAAGTAAGGGAATTGATGTTCTCCTCAAAGTAGACCAACAATATCATTGCTACCTCCTCCCATAAATGTTCTGGCAATTTCCTGCATACCATGGGAATATGTCTCATAATCAGGCTTTTATCTCTGTTACAACATTCTATGCAATCTTACACATATCTTTCAACCTCTGTATCTAAACCAGTCTAGCAAAAATTGAAACATAAGTCTTCCCTTGGTCTTAACAATGCCCATGTGTCCCTCATATGGTAGAAAAATATGTTTATACCTTAACCCCACAGGCCGGAGAGGAGGATACCTTTGTTAACTGCTAATTCTCCCTTCAACATTGACCAAGGGTTGGCAAGGACATGGGGTCTGTTAATCTTCATGGCACCAGAAATCCCAATCATCAATTAACCTTCTCCAGCTCACACAGCCAATTTTCTTCAGAAATAGCACCAGAGGTAATTCACACACACTGAACGACTTCTCAAACAACTCATCTTCTACTTCACCAGATTCCTCACTGTTGATTCTTACCAGGCATGAAAGGCAATCTGCTAAATATTGTTTTGTACCTGGTATGTACTCTAATGCATAGCTGAAATCTTGCAAAGCAATAATATACCTCCTTATCCTGGCAGAAGTCGTATCTAGTCCTTTTCTCTAATTATTTCCTTCAAAGGTTTGTGATCTGACCTAACACTGACTTAAGTACCCCACACAATATCCAAGGCCCAGTATATACCAAGAGATTTTAATCGGATTACTAAATATTTTCATTCTCCTTCTTTGAAACTTCTGGAGGCACATGCAATTAACTCTTTCACACCTTTCCTTTTCTGGTTTAACACAGCTCCTAGACCTTTTAAGCTTGTGTCCGTTACTCTGATTGTCTCATCACCTGGAACAAAACCTTTTAAACTCAGAGCCTTTTCCAAATCGTTCTTTACCTCCTCATATTCCATCTTACACTCGTCACTCCACGCAAACGCAGCCCTCTTACTTAAAAGTGATCTTAAATTAACTGTTTTCTTTGCATAATTCTGGACAAATTTGTTGTAATATTCTGTCATTCCTAAAAATGAAACTAACCTGTCTTTATTTTTAGGCTCCTCCACTTTCATTATCATCTCCACAAGTTCTCTTTTTGGTAAAATGCCATTACATAAAATGAGATGACCTAGATAGTATATTTAATGCAGACAAAACGTATATTTATCAGTGAGTCATCTTGGCAGCACCTGACCCCTTTCAGACTCTTTAATACATCTTTCATCACCCTTTGGAAAACTGAAGTTGGTGATTTGAGGCCAAACAGCAGTCTCTTAAATTTGAAGGCACTCATCAGTGTTATGAATCCAGTAAGATCTTGAGAGACCTAGGCCAATTCAAATTGATAATAAGTCAAAGTTATGTTGAGTGTGACGAATACATTTGCCCCTGCCAAGGTTGTTACTAATTCCTCAATATTAGGAAGGAACATTTATCCACAACAACCTCATTGAGAGTCCTCAAATCAACGCAAAGGTGGATATCTACATTCTGTATTTTTGCCACAACAATGGGTGACAGACACTCAGTGGCTTCAACAGGTTCTATCATCCCCATATCATCAGTTTCTGTATTTCATTTCCCACACTCTCTTGCATACTTAAAGGAATGTGTCATAATTTAGCTACCACAGGTATCACATCTCTTTTAAGCTTTGTGTGGTGCTTATATCCTTTCAAGCAACCTAATTTGTCTTGAAGCAGGCGAGGAAACGTTGGCATAGTTTGTGGCACACTGACAAATTTCCTGAACAATTACTCGTGGGTCGGAATTGAGATCCAATTTGACACCCAGTAATTTCTGATGAGGCCATCCAATCAGACGGTCACCCTTTTGAAAAACATAGATCTTCTGTTAAACGTGGCATCTTCTGGTGTGGTTTCCCCTGACGTTTTTCTTTCTGACCTCCTGTTTTGACTGTGTGCTTAACTTCATATTTGCTGGCTTTAGGACGCTAAAATGCATATGCTCTGTGTCTAAAACATGGTAACATTGGCTTCTCCATGATTGGCATATTTAATTTACTGAGAAGTCCCCAGTAAAGTGAACTAGGTGCATCCAGGGCTTGTAAATCAAACGCTACTAGTGGGCTTGCAGCACTGATTGTGCCACCCACTACAGTAGCCTTTCAAACATGTCTCAAGCCTGTGAATGCAAAGCCTGTGTGTGCAGTTTAAACTGCTATTTAGAGCTAGCAAGTGTACCCACTTTCCAGGCCCAAACTTTCTTTTATATTACATGTAAGTCACGCCTAAGGTAGGCCCTAGTTAGCCCTGATGGCACAGCAGAGTGTATTTAAAAAGTTGGACATGTACTTTTACGTTTAACATGCCTGAATAGTGAAAAAAAACTCTTACATTGTTTTTCACTGTTGAAATAACTATCTCTCCCATAGGCTAGCATTGGGATTGCCTTAAAACATTGTTTAAGTGTACTTTCCAATTGGGAAAAGATAGAAATATGAAGTGTGGTGTCTCTGGTCTCACAATTTAAAAACACATCTTTTGGTGAAGGTGGTTTTTTAATTGATGGTCTGAAAATGCTGCTTTTAGAAAGTTGGCATTTTCTTACTTTAACCATTCTGTGCCTTAGCCTGTCTCTGAATATACGTCTGGGTTTAGGGATAGCTACATTTGTGCATTCTCTCCAGACGGCCACAAACAGGAAGGGCTTGGTGTGAAAGAAGATACATCTGCATTAATCTGCATACTGATAGTTGTCCTGGGCAGAGAGGAGGAGAGGCAGTTCACACTCACATATGAAGAGGCTGTGTCCTGCCCTTAGACAAAGGGCTTATTACCCTCTACTGGTAGTCTGTAGCCAGGGCTAGGTTGAAAGGGATTCTTGTGCACTTCAGATAATTCTTTTGAAGTTACCCCTACATCAAAGGCCTTTTTGGGTATAAGGGCTGGGCCTCTGACACCATATACCCAGAACACTTCTGGACTGAGGACATTCTCCCAGGAAGAAGGGTAGCTGGACTGTCAGAAGGGACTGCCACTGTGCTCTGGTGTGTTGTCATGCTGCCTGCTACTGCTTGCCTGGTAGAGAGCGGACTGGATCTAACTCTCTAAATCCTGCAATCTAAAGTTTTTCCAAGGGCCTGACTGAGTTTGGTTCCTGTTTCTGGAGTTTTGGGGATATCAAAGACTTCACTTGCATCTTGCTACCAGCATCTGGGCTCCTCTGCTGTGAGTCCTGGCCTGCCAAGGGATGTTAAATCGAGTCCTGGGCCCTTAGAGATAAGTGTGGTGCTTCAACACAAAAAAATGACATATCTGCAGTAGTGGTTCACTTGGAACGACGCATTCCACTACAGAAACACCGCTTTGCTTCTGCCTGCACCAAATTCCCGGATCCCACTCGGCGACTGCGTGACACAACAAACTAACTTTCAACGCAGCCCCGACTTGCCCGACACAGCACTGACGTATCGGAACCAGTACTCATCGCTTCTGGACATCGACGTATCAACGATGTTGCCCGATCAGAAAATAAGTTATCGCCTGCAAGCGTGACGCACCCCCTTATTGGACCAACTAATTGTCACAGAGCATTGATGCAACCAAAGTACTGTCATCCTGTCTATGTGATTCCTGTTACCGGCCCGCACTCAACAAATACTTTACACATTGCCTCTGTAGTTTAGCCTGACTGCTCTGTGCCAAGCTACCGGAGGTGAGCACAGTTAAACGTTTAGTGTGTATCTTACATGCCCTGACTAGGATTTTGGTCTGTACTAGAACAGAGTACTAAACTCTGCCAACTAGAGACCCAATTTCTACCATTGGTGATCAGCGGTGAGGATAGGACTTGTATTTGTGCATTGCATACAGTGATTGGTGTACACTAGTTCCATATCTCAGAGCATTACGTACCAATATACATTATTTTTCTCTTCAGCAACTTTTTGAGTTTTTGCAACAACCATGTCTCAATCTGGAGAGCCAGCAGCTGCAACTGCAGGGGTGGAGTTTGAGCAGGAGTAATTGGAAACCTACACGGTAAAGGACAGGCAGGAAGCCAGGAGACTCAAGCTGGAGCTGCCAAAGTTCAAAATGAAGAATGACCAGGCGAAAGCTATGGAGGAAAAGAGATTGGCCATTGAAGAAATAAAAAATCATTTGGCTCATGAGCTGAGCATGAAGGAGCTGGACCTGAAAGCCAATACAGTTGAGTCCAGTGTAGATGGTGGCAGCAAATCTTCACAGTGTCCTCTTACATAAGAGTACATACACCAAAGAGTCCGATAACTGACTGCAAGGTGGGAGAGGACATAGATCACTGGTTTGAGGCCTATGAGATTGCTTTACAAATGCACAGGATCCTTAAGGAGGATTGTAGGGCAGTTTGTGGAAGCAGATTCCCAACTGAGGGGAGGGGCACCTTACTAACCCAGAAGGGGGATGAGTAAATAAGGTATTCCGCCATGAAGAAGGCCCTAAACATGAAATATGGGTTGACCCCAGAGATGTACAGGCAGACGTTTAGGAAGAGTGTTAGGCTTCTTCCTCAGACCTGGGTAGATAGTGAGGATTCTTTCTGCAAGGCACTGGATACCCGGGTGATGGGAAGTGATGTGACATACTCTCAGGGGCCGAACAATTTTATAATACAAGAGAACATGTTTAGTCTTTGTTTTACAGAGCTGCTCCAGCATGTGATTGATTGAAGGCTCTCTGGGGTCAGAGAGCTTACTAAGGAGGCAGACCGCTGGGTCAGCATCACGGTCCACAAGTAAGTTTCTGGGGGAGTCCCATCCAAGAGTGGGCAGGGTTCCTAGCAGAAGAAGGAGACAGAACGAAAATAAGAAGTTCTCTAAAGGGCTCCAAACTAGTTCTCAGGGTCAAGTTTCCCAACCCCTTACTGAGAAGAACAAATTGCTCGCATCAGGTAAAATTGCAGGGAAGGGCCCCCGGAAGTGCTTTGACTGTGGTCAGAAAGGGCACTTCAGAGGGGCTCCCGTGTGTCCTAAGCAGACACTACACCCAACTGGCAGACAGTCACCGGGGATGGCGAGTGTAGCCCTTGGGGAGGAGTTGGCCCCAGCTACTGGTGGGGAAACAGCTGAAATTACTCTAGCGTCCATGGGTGACAGTGAAATGGTACCCAGAACCCTCATGCCTGACAATACCAAGAAGTATAGGTAGTGGGTTACCATTAATGGGCATAGGGCGGAGGCTCAGAGAGACACAAGAGCGAGCATAACCGCCTTCCAGTGTCATCTGGTGTCTTCAGAGCAGGTAATCCCTAATGTGGTCCACAAAGCTGTTGCTGTAGACAACTGGGAGAGTCAATGTTTGGTGGCTCAGGTTCCCACTGAATGGGGAGGGTTTCAGGTTTCTTGAGGGTAGCTGTGAGTCCATCCATACCTGTGGATTGTCTGCTGGAGAATGACATGGAGCGTACCGCCTGGGAGGAGGTGGAGCTCAAGTCACACTTGGAGATGTTGGGGTTGCCTGAATGGGTGTGCCTGACCACACGGTCCATGGCAGCACACAAGGGTAGTCAGAAGGACCTGGAGCCTAAAAGAGTGGCACAGGTGTCTGCCAAAAAGTGGAAGGGCAAGGGGCACAGGAAACGTGCTCCTGAAATTCCAACGGACTGGGAGGAGGTTGACCTTGAGGGGGTCAGCCTGGAACCTACAGGGGGAGATGTGGTGAACTGGGGAACCTGCCTGAGCTGGTCAACTGGCAGCAGGAAGGAGGTGCCTGGGGCAAGGGGGGACCCTGCGCACCACAGAGGGAGTGCCCTACTCTCGTGGGCTTTCATCAGCAGGCCAAAGTCCAGGCAGCTGGTGACGCCTCTGATAAGCACCTGATTTATTGGGAGAATGGTCTCCTGTATAGTGAGCCTAAGGCTCCAGAACTTGGGCAGCCTGTGTGCTGGTGGTACCCCAGCGCTTAAAAGCCTTACTACTGCATCTGGCTCATGATGTGCCACTGGCAGGCCATTTGGGGAAGGACATGGCCTTTGACAGGCTTGTCACACTCTTTTATTGGCCTCAAATTAGGAAGATCTCAGGTGTGTTCTGTACAGTCTTGTCTTATCTGCCAATGCACATAGAAAGACAGGGAGGATATCAAGCCTCCCTACAACCCTTTCCTGTTGTGAGCACTGCTTTTGAGTGTATGGGTATTGACATTATGGGGACCCTGGATCCCAAGACAGCCATAGGCCACAGGTTTGTTCTGGTCTTGGTAAATCATGCCACCCAGTACCTAGAGGCTATCCCTCTAAGGACAAATGACTGCGCCCAGCGTGGCCGGGGCACTGAAGGGGATCTTTACCCAAGTGGGTTTCCACAAGGGGGTGGTTTATGACTGTGGAAACAACTTCATGACCTTGCACATGGAGGCCATGTGGAAGGCCTGTGGGGTAACTTATATGCTCTCCACCCTTACCATCCCCAAACCAATGGGTTGGTTGAGAGATTTAACTATACCCTGAAAGGCATAAGGGTCTACCCGAACCGATGAGGCGTAAGTGGGACGTCCTCCTACCATGTCTGCTATTCGCCTACAGGGAGGTACCACAGAAGGGGGTTGACTTCAGCCCTTTTGAACTTTTGTATGGGCACCCGGCGAGAGGACCTCTCAGTTTGGTGAAGGAGGGCTGGGAGCAAGCTCTGAGGAAGCCACCCGAAGATGTATTTAGCTACATGCTGGCCTTCTGCATTCAGAAAGCCCGCTGCTAGAAACTCGCATGGGAGAATATGGAAGCTAGCAAGGAGGATATTGAAATGTTGGTACGACCAAAATACCATTCTGGTTGAGTTTTAGCATGGTCAAAAGCTGTGGGTGATGGCGCTTACCTGGTGTACATGCAGACTCCTATGAACCTTTTAAGGGTCCTGCATGTGAACTGCCACAAGCCACACTTTGAGAAGTCTACGTTGACCGTGCTCTTGGTCACAGATGATGAGGTGCAAGAGGAGAGTGAACCTCTTCCCGACCTCCTATCTTCTAAAGAGCAGGATGGGTCAGAATATGGTGTGAGCCTCTCCCCTACTTTGACCCTAAATCAGCAGAGAGTCTGTTGCCAGTTGCTGGGATAGTTTGCATCTCTGTTCTCACTCACCCCCAGGGCTCCTCATTGGTGTACCCATTATATAGACACTGGTGATTGCCTGCTTGTCAAGCACAAACTTTACACGTTGTCTGACAGGGTGAGGGCTAGCATCAAAGAGGAGGATGCCAAGAAGCTAGGGCTTGGGGTTATTGAGCACTCAAACAGTCCCTGGTCCAGGCCAGTGGGTATGGTCCCCAAGACTTCCCCCACCCAGTGTCAGACCCAAACTCCGGTACTGAGTAGACTAAAGGGGGCTGAGTGCAGTTACTAAGATTGACGCACATCCCATGCCAAAGCTGATGATGTCACTGATCAGCTTGGCACTGACAAAGTTCCTCAGTATGTTTGATTTAATGTCTGGATACTGGCAGATTGCCTTGACCAAGGGGGCAAAAGAGAGGTCAGCGTTCTCAGCATCAGAAGGGCAATACCAGTTCCGTGCCATACGTTTTGGGTGGAAGAACGCCCATGCCACCTTCCAGAAGTTGGTCAACCCGTTCCTGACTGGGTTGGAGAACTTCAGTGCTGCCTACCTTGATGACACTGCAGTCTTCAGCTCCAGTTGGGAGGACCATTTCTACCACCTCCGGGAAGGGTGAGTGCCCAGCAGAGTGAGAGGTCTCACTATTAAGACCACTAAGAGCAGATAGGGCAGGGCTTTGTGATCTATTTGGAACACCAAGTAGGGGGTGCCAAGGTGCACCCCTTGCAACCCAAGTTGGACACCATTCTGGCTTTGGAATCTCCCCAAGAACCAGACTGAAGTGAGAGCCTTCTTAGGCCTCACTGGCTATTACAGGATATTTGTCAAGGGATTTGGAACCATTGTTGCCTCCTTGACAGAGCTGGCTTCCAAGAAGCAGCTGCGACAGGTGATCTGGACAGCAGCGTGCCAGTACGCTTTTGACACACTGAAGAAGGCCATATGCACGGCACCTGTGGTCAAGGCCCCTGACTTCTCTCAACAATTTGTGGTGCAGACGGATGCCTGAGAGAATGGCGTAGGGGCTGAGCTTTCACGGCTAAACGAAGAGTGCCTGGATAAACCTGTAGCCTTCATCAGTAGGAGGTTATTTCCCCAGTAACAGAGGTGGAGCGCATTAGAAAGGCAAGCTTTTGCTTTGGTCTGGGTGCTGGAGAAACTAAGACCCTACTTGTTTGAGACTCACTTCCGGGCTCAGACAGACCTCAGGCCCCTCAGATGGCTGATGCAGATGATGGGTATATCCTAAACTGCTGTTGTGGTCCATCTCCTTACAGGGAAAGTGCTTTATGGTGGAACACTTTCCCAGAACAGAACACGCCAATGCTCTTTCACCTTAGTGAACAGAACTCCCAAGGAGCTGGGTCACTCTCCCCAATTTCTGCTGGAGGTGTCAGGTGTTAGGTGTTAGACCTGGCGTCTCTTGGCGTGGTTCACCCTGACTTTTTGCTTTCTGACCTCTTGTTTTGACTGTGTGCTGAACTTCGTTTCTGCTGGCTTTAGGACGCTTTGCACTTTTTCACTGCTGACCAGTGCTAAACTGCATGTGTCTCTGTGCCTAAAACATAGTAACATTGGCTTCTACATGATTGGCATATTTAATTTACTAAGAAGTCCCCAGTAGAGTGCACTAGGTGTGCCCAGGGCCTGTAAATCAAATGCAACTAGTGGGCCTGCAACTCACTGCCTTAGCCTTTAAAACATGTTTCAGGCATGCCACTAAAGAGACTGCGTAGTTTAAACTGCCATTTCGTCCTGGCGAGAGTACCCACTTTCCAGGCTCAAACCTTCCGTTTTAATGCATGTAAGTCAACCCTAACGTAGGCCCGAGTTAGCCCCAAAGGCAGGGTACAGTGTATTTAAAACGTTGGACATGTACGTGTAAGTTTAACATGCTCAGATAGTGAAAAACTCTTAAATTCGTTTTTCCCTATTGCAAAGACCATCTCTCCCTTAGGTAGCATTGGTGTTGCTTTGAAACATCTTTTAAGTGTAATTTCAATTTGGGAAAAGATAGTAATATGGAGTGTGGTGTCTCTGAACACTTTTAGAAAGTTGGCATTTTCTTACTTTAACCATTCTGAGCCTTAGTCTGTCTCTAAAAACACGCCTGGGTTAGGGGACAGCTCCATTTGTGCATTCGCTTCAGACAGCCACAAACATGAAATGCTAGGTGTAACAGGAGATACATCTGCATTCATCTGCATACTGATAGTCGTCCTAGGCAGGGAGAGGCAGTTTACACTTACATTGAATAGGCCGAGTCCTGCCCTTACACAAAGGGCCAATTCCCCCCCCACTGGCAGTCTGGAGTCAGGGCTGGGATGAAAGGGAAGGAGGGGATGCCACTTTGCTGTATTCATTGCCGTGTTGGCCTGCTGCTTCTTCTCTGGGAGTGAGAGGACTGGATCCTACTCTCTACATCCTGTAATCTAAAGGTTCACAGAGAACCTGACTGAGCTTGCCTCCTGTTCTGAAGTCTTGGGGATCAAAGACTTCACCTGCATCTTGCTACGAGCACCTGGGCTCCTCTGCTGTGAGTCCCGCTCTGCCAAGTGGTGCCAAATCTAGTCCTGGACCCTTGGAGGTGAGTGTGGTGCAGCAACACAAAAACGGACTCATTAACACTGGCATGTCACTTGGAACCAACGTATCCCATTACAGAAACACTGCTTTGCGGCTGGCTGCACTGAAACCGCCGATACTGGTCACCGACCGCGCGACGCAACAAATCTGACTTTCAAAGCAGCACAAACTTGGATGAGGCAGCACTGTCGCATCATAACCGGTACTTATTGCTTCTGGACATCGACGCATCAATGACGCTGCTCAATCAGAAAACGACGCATTACCTGCAAACGCGACGCAACCCCTCCTGGATCTCAGCATTGTCACCGAGCATCGATGCAACCAAGATAGTGTCAGCAGGTCTGTATGACTCCTGTACCCGGCCCAGGCTCCATAGCAGTAAGACTGAAGTTTTGGATTTTCCCCGGTCCAGCGTGACCAGGTAGCCCCTGTTGCAGCTACTGTCTTCTAAGAACTGCATTTTGATTTAATCGTTGAAAATTCATCACTTGAATTGTGTATGTTAGATTTTTGTTGTTTTGGTATTGTTTGAAAGATAATGTTTGGCTAATTTTCTAAACTAGTGTGGATCCATTTGTGGTGTTTCACTGTGTTACTGTGTGGGTGCACAAATACTTTACACATTGCCTCTTCAGTTTAGCCTGACTACTCTGTGCCAAGCTACCAGGGGGTGAGCCAGGTAAACCTTTAGTGTGTATCTTACTTGCCGTAACTAGGATTGTGGTCCCTACTTGGACCGAATGCAAACCTCTGCCACCTAGATACCTAGTTACTAATACCTTCCGTTCACATGCATGGCTTCCAAATTCCATGTTAGCTGTGAAAAAAGCTAACATTTCAGTGGGTAACCTACCATAACCCCCCAGACGAATATCAACCTCACCCAGTTGTAACTGATTACTAAAACTTTCACCCAAAAACTTTTTTGAAATGTTGGTTAAGTGAGAGCAGGAATCGAATTTCATAAGCAATCCTACAGCACTGATATTCACAAAAGCCGAGGAATGTTTATGCTTCAAATTCCCACATTTGCTATTCGAAACACAAGGTCTTGTACAACCTCATGTACTACTTTTCCCTTGCTGTTCTTTCTCCTTTGCTCTTACAACACTTTCCAAAGTGCCCTCTCTTTCCACTCAGATGACATGTGACATGTATGGCAGGGCAGACACTGTCTTTAGTTGTATGTCCTTGCTTGACAAATCTAAAACATTTATCTTTGACCTTACATTTCTCACTCTTTTAATCATTTCTGCTTTCTTTGATGACACAGACTTAGATTTCGTACCTATTCCCTTTTGTTTTGATTTGCGTAGTTCCTTCACACATTCCATCGTATGTTCAACTCTCTTAGCTATAAGTATGACTTTATCTAGGGGTTGCGCGTCCTTTAGCCACAACTCTTCCCTGATTGCATCACTGCTACATTTTAACCCCAACTAATCTGATTCTCTCATCAGTTTCTCCCCCTAATGTTCACGTTGTTGTTGGTTTCCTTAGACTAGTAACATGATCTGCTATTGTTTCTGCACTGCTTTGTTTCCTCATACCGAAATGATCTTTCCATCATTGTGCTCAGAGGGGGTGATTATTGCTGATCCAATTTCTCTATGAAAATGTCATACTCATTTAAATTTCTCTCTTCTTAAGCATTCAAATTAAGGAGAGTATCCAAGACCTTATGATCTCATCCTCTTAGACAGTGCAAAAATAATAAGTATTTTCTTTCTGCGCTAAGGTATACTCTAGCATAATTCGGAAAGAGTTTCTTCTATATATTCCATTTTATGGGTGGATTCCGTGGGCTACTATTGAAGAATTGAGGGTGAGTAACATTCTGCATTTTTCAGCTTCTAATACAGATAATATATGTACATTACCTAAAACATCTCTAATAACAGTACTTTCATGTGTTGTTACAAGATTAGCATACCCAGTATCAGTCACTTAAATAGTCAAGTGAGTATTAATCTAGCTATTGACATGAAGGCATGAACTTGCTCTCTCTTACTTTCAAATTATCACCGAGTACTGTATATGATGTATCCAAGTCTGACTGTTTCAAAGAAAGTAATCTTGGTTGCAATATAAAAGAAATATTTTCGTTTACTTGTGCGCATATTTTTATGTAACTGTTTTTTCTTTTTTTCTTTTTTTCTTTTTTGTGCAGCGGTTGAATGGTGGTGTTCCTGTCACCGTCTTGTAAATACTTTCAGTGCAGGCAAACTAAACAAATGTTTGATTTAGGTGTGCCTGCAAACGTCTTACAGTGCAAGCTTCTCTGAAGCTCCGGAAACTAACTGCTATAAAACATCGCAAAGACTTTAGGTTGTGAAACCCATTCCAACCTATTACTGTGTTCCCAATCATGTAAGCTGGCTGCCATTCATTAGGTATAATAGCTGAACTCGTGTTCGTTTCCACAAAAAAACTGGTTCCCCCATA
Organism: Pleurodeles waltl; assembly: GCF_031143425.1. Lineage (NCBI taxonomy): Eukaryota > Metazoa > Chordata > Amphibia > Caudata > Salamandridae > Pleurodeles > Pleurodeles waltl. The sequence continues at coordinate 306,317,913 of NC_090446.1, forward strand.
CGTGCTGAACACCTAAAATAACAATCGTACATGCTGTGCGTACAATGCTCTTCTGTTTCTTAAGTTGATGCGCATATTTTCCTGATTGAAATGATTGTAGAAGCACCCCATGATGGCCACCGTTCTTTCTCTTGATGGTGCGCTCAAATTCTTTGTACTTACACCGCATGTGCACTACCCAGTTCACATGCCCACCACTGACTTGATCTGTCATCAGGAGGGGACATACCTTCAAGCCCCTTTTCATTAGAGTGAGGGCATAGGCATCAATTAAGGTTTAGGACACTGCTTATAGCTGGTGCGCAACTCCTTCGTTTCACCTCTGTGATGCAATTGTGTTTAGAAAAACTGCAGCCAGTGGGGTGCTGTTATTGTCCACAGGCATCCCATCCTCGTCCCAATTGTGAAGTTGCAGACAAAAGAAACAACTTTAAGAAGTTGATCGGAAGTAGTGGTAAGCTTTATTCAATACACCCCAGCCAGTCGCTGGTCTTTCTTCAACTGTCTCTCGCTGCACGCCCCAACACTATCAAATCCCCAGTCGCTATCTGTAATGTTTACTTCACTAATACGCATGACACCACATCAATAAATCCTGCATTGATATTGTAATGTTCTATTACTTGCGAAGGGTGTTAAACTCCTGCGCTCTGACGGTCTGGTCTCTGAAACTATGTAATGTTTATTTATGTTTTTTGCAAACTTATGGAAGATGCAAAAATGTTTTTGCAAATATATTAAAAAAAAACCATATAAATGAAGAAAATATTTAACAGCCCATGTCCACCAGCACTAACACTGAAATTCACTCATTTTCAGGTGGCTGAACATCTAGTCAGGCAAAATATCAGCAATCACAGTTCCAGATAACCAACAGATAAAGTGGGCTGGCCCTTTTGCCCCCGTTTCGTTATAGGCAGAAGGAAAATGGGAGTGACTGACGATCAGACCAATGGATGAAGATGGCTGAATGAAAGCACCTGTATGTAACTGTTGGACCTGGCTTTTTGACAGGGACATCCCCAAACGTTTTTTCTCCTTCCTCCTATTTTTTCCGACCTGTTGTTGTTGGCTTTTGACCTCTGGGCTCTTTACCACTACTAACCAGTGCTAAAGTGCATATGCTCTCTGTGTAAATTGTACTACTGATTGGTTTATCCATGATTGACTATTTAATTTACTTGTAAGTCCCTGGTAGAGTGCACTACATGTGCCTAGGGCAGGTAGATTAAATGCTACTAGTGGGCCTGCAGCACTGGTATTGCCACCCACCTCAGTAGCCCCTTAACCTTGTCTCAGGCCTGCCATTGCAAGGCCTGTGTGTGCAGTTTCACTGCCACTTCGACTTGGCATTTAAAGCTACTTGCCAAGCCTAGAACTCCCCTTTTTCTACATATAAGTCATCCCTAATGTGTGCCCTAGGTAACCCCTAGAGCAGGGTGCTGTGTAGGTAAAAGGCAGGACATGTACCTGTGTAGTTATATGTCCTAGTAGTGTAAAACTCCTAAATTCGTTTTTACACTACTGTGAGGCCTGCTCCCTTCATAGGCTAACATTGGGGCTGCCCTCATACACTGTTGAAGTGGCAGCTGCTGATCTGAAAGGAGCAGGAAGGTCATATGTAGTATGGCCAGAATGGTAATATAAAGTCCTGCTGACTGGTGAAGTCGGATTTAATATTACTATTCTAGAAATGCCACTTTTAGAAAGTGAGCATTTCTTTGCACTAAAATCTTGTTGTGCCCTTCAATCCACGTCTGGCTAGGTTTAGTTGACAGCTTCTTGTGCATTCACTCAGACACACCCCAAACACAGGGTACTCAGCCTCACTTGCATACATCTGCATTTTGAATGGGTCTTCCTGGGCTGGGAGGGTGGAGGGCCTGCCCTCACACAAAGGACTGCCACACCCCCTACTGGGACTCTGGCAGACAGGATTGAACTGAAAGGGGGCTTGGTGCATATCTTAGAGACTCTTTGAAGTCACCCCCACTTCAAAGGCACAACTTAGTATAAAACAGGGCCTCTGCCCTACCTCATCAGACACTTGCTGGAGAAGAAACCTGAACCAGAAACTACATCCTGCCAAGAAGAACTGCCTGGCTGCTCAAAGGACTCACCTGTCTGCTTTTCTACAAAGGACTGCTGTCTTGCTTTTGGCCTGCTGCCTTGCTGAACTCTTGTCTGGCTGTAAAAGTGCTCTCCAAGGGCTTGGATAGAGCTTGCCTCCTGTTCCCTGAAGTCTCAGGACCAAAAAGACTTCTCTCTTCCTCTTGGACGCTCCGTGCGCCGAACCTTTCGACGCACAGCTTGTTCCGCGGCAAGAAAAACGCCGCACACTGAGGCTGATCGACGCGACGTCTTCGGGACGACCGAAACTTTGACGCACGGCCTCGCAAGGACAACGCCGCCCGACTTCCCGGGAGAAATCGACGCGACGCCTGCCGTGAGATCAAAACTTTGACGCACGGCCTCGCAAGGACAACACCGCCCGACTCCGCAGGAGAAATCGACGCAACGCCTGCCGTGAGATCGAAACTTTGACGCACGGCCTCGCAAGGACAACGCCGCCTGACTTTCCAGGAGAAATCGACGCGACGCCTGCCGTGAGATCAAAACTTTGACGCACGGCCTCGCAAGGACAACGGCGCCCGATTCCGCAGGAGAAATCGACGCGACGCCTGCCGTGAGATCGAAACTTCGACACGCAGCCCCGCAGAACGACGCGCAGCCGGACAACAAGCAGGAAAATCCACGCACAGACCTGGGACATCTGGTACTCCCCGCAAACCACAGTAAGAGACTGTCCGCGCGCCGGAAGACGACGCCCGACTCCCCGCGTGGAAAATAACGACGCAAGTCTGTGTGTGCTGAGGAGAAATCGACGCACACACCAGTTTTCCACGCACCTCTTCTCCTGTGGCCCTCTGAGGAGATTTTCCACCAGAAACCAGGTACTTTGTGTTTGAAAGAGACTTTGTTTACTTTCTAAAGACTTAAGACACTTTCTATCACTTTTCAGTGATATCTTTACAAATTCGTATTGCAACTTTGATCGTTTTGACCTGAAGATACCCAGATAAATATTATATATTTTTCTAAACACTGTGTGGTGTATTTTTGTGGTGTTATGCTATGGTGTTGTATGATTTATTGCACAAATACTTTACACATTGCCTTCTAAGTTAAGCCTGACTGCTCGTGCCAAGCTACCAGAGGGTGGGCACAGGATAATCTTGGATTGTGTGTGACTTACCCTGACTAGAGTGAGGGCTTTTGCTTGGACAGGGGGTAACCTGACTGCCAACCAAAAACCCCATTTCTAACATTGGTGATCAGCGGTGAGGATAGGACTTGTATTTGTGCAGTGACATACAGTAGCTAAGTATTTCACTACCTACCCACAGTTGAAGGTCAACTTGATTTTTCATTTTTTTTGGGCTGTTGGTTCACTGATGTCCTCCTGGATATACTATTGATATTTTGGACTTTGAATTTTGGTTTTTGCTGATAAGATCTTATCAGAATGGGATTGTGTACCTACTCATTCTTTGTTCGTACTGAACATCTCACTAAGGCTGACCTAAGGAAGCTTTGCAGAAAATGGGGCCTTCCTGTAGCAAGGAGATCTACTAAGGCGGAGATGCTCCATCACTACATAGTCTGGGGGGAGGAAAGAGGGGCAGAGAGAGAGGCAGCAAGAAACCAAATCACTAAGTACCCCTCAGATGAGGAGGAGGACTACGCACATGAGGAGGAAGACTACTCAGAGTTGGACAGTGACCCAGAAATAGATGAATGGCTCCGAGGTCAAAGGCGACAGGAGCAACAATTAGAGGAGTATCTTGCAGAGGTTGAGGCAAAAAGACTCTTAGCCCTGGAAGAAGAAAAGATTGCAGCTCAAGAGCTGATCTGTAAAGAGCTGAAACTGAAGGCCGGAAGGGCTGAGCCCAGTTCAGATGGTGGCAGCAAAAATCTTGCATCTAGTACTGCTGAAGAAGGGCACAAGCCCAGAGATGTGGTGCCCAACTTGAAGAAGGGAGTTGACACACCCCAGGCAGTTCAAGGGTATGAGGTAGTTCCCGTTATGCACAGGGTCCCTGAGAAGGATTGGGGAACTGGCACAGGGAGTCATATTCCTACTGGGGGGAGGGACACTTTACTGACTCTAGCAGAGAGTGACAGAGAAAAGGGTTCCCCCCTGGTGGACGTCCTGGATATAGAGTGTAGAGACATCCCAGAAGAGTAAGGGTTGAGTGTCAGGGACAGACAGACACTGTCTCACCAGTCTCAGGAGGGTGAAGTAGAGTGCTTTTCCAAGGTTGAGTTACTGGGTGGTTGGGTGAAGGGTACTGTGGTTAATACATGTGAAGGGCAGAATGATGTAATTGCTGGAGAGCATATGTCTGGTCCTTATTTTCCAGAGCTACGCCAACACCAGGTGGAGTGTGAGTTCACTGACCCAAGGGAACTTACAATGGAGGCAGACTTCTGGGTGAGTATCAGAGAGTCTGAAGAGGCATTTGGGGGTGCTCCTGAAGGGAGTGGTCTAGGTAGTTCCCAACCAAGTGAGGTGGGAAAGGATTGTAGTGTCCCAGGTAGGTCCCAGGTCCTAGAGGGTTCCATGAGGGAACACCAGGAGGGAAGCCTAGCCTGTACCGTAGGGCCACCTTTTGAGGGAAGCCCCGCAGTGTCAGAAGAACTTGGGGGGGTGACTGTAGCCAGCATCCCAACAGTTCTGGTGTCTGGCAGTACCCCTCCTAGTGAGGGGGTGCAGAAGTCCAGACATAGGGTTGAGAGGGGGTTGCAGACCCCAGTGGAGGACCTTGAGAGTCAGGGGACAGCTCTGAGAGCAGAGCCCCCCAGGAATGACCCAGGTGAAACCGTTTCTGGTTTGGGGGAAACCCAGACTCTGCCGGATGGGCAGAGGTCGGGAGACCTGCGCCAACCAGACTCTTGTGTGACCCTTGGGGATGGTCTGTCCCTTGTGGGGGGTGAGAGTGCCCCCCAGGAAGTCCTGGCATGCCAGGCAAAGATTCAACCTCAGGGTGGTGACTCTGGGTTGGATACCCAGGTTCAGAGGTTAAACTCTGACCTGGTGGGAGGTAGATGTGCCTCCCAAGAAGTCCTGCTCTGCAAGGCAATTGTCCAACCTCAGGGTGTTGACTCTGGGTTGGATGACCAGGTTCAGAGGTTAAACTCTGACCTGGTGGGGGGTAGGTGTGCCCCCCAGAAAGTCCTGGCGTGCCAGGCAATTGCCCAACCTCAGGGTGGTGACTCTGGGTTGGATAACCGGGTTCAGAGGTTAAACTCTGACCTGGTGGGGGGTAGGTGTGCCCCCCCAGAAAGTCCTGGCGTGCCAGGCAATTGTTCAATCTCAGGGTGGTGACCCTGGGTTGGAGAACCAGGTTCAGAGGTTAACCTCTGACCTGGTGGGAGGTAGGCGTGCCTCCCAGAAAGTCCTGGTGTGCCAGGCAGTTGGCCAACCTCAGGGTGGTGACTCTGGGTTGGATACCCAGGTTCAGAGGTTAAACTCTGACCTGGTGGGGGGTAGGTGTGCCCCCCAGAAAGTCCTGGCGTGCCAGGCAATTGCCCAACCTCAGGGTGGTGACCCTGGGTTGGGGAACCAGGCTCAGAGGTTAAACTCTGACCTGGTGGGAGGTAGGTGTGCCTCCCAGAAATTCCTGGTGCACCAGGCAATTGTTCAACTTCAGGGTGGTGACTCTGAGTTGAATGGCCCAGTTCAGAGGTTAAACTCTGACCTGGTGGAGGGTCAGTGTGCCCTCCAGGAAGTCCTGGCGTGCCAGGCAATTGTTCAACTTCAGGGTGGTGACTCTGAGTTGAACGGTCAGGTGCAGAGGTTAAACTCTGACCTGGTGGGGGGTAGGTGTGCCTCCCAGGAAGTCCTGGTTTGCCAGGCAGTGATCCAGTCTGAGGGTACAGACCCTGGGCTGGAAGACCAGGTTCAGGGTGTCCCCCCGGACCGGGAGGGAGGGGCTACTGATAACAGTGCCCCTACCATGTTGTCTTCTGAGGAGGGAAGCCTCACCCCGGGCCCTAGTCCAACCTGAAGGTACAGACCCCAGGTTGGAGGGCCAGTTGCAGGTTAACAGCCCTGCACTGGTGGAGGAATGGTACAGGGCGACTTCTGTAAGCACCCTGACCATGTTGGACTCTGGGGGTACCGCTCCAGGAGGGAGGGTACAGAGCCCCAGAGGGGAGGACCAGGTTCAGGCTGTCATCCCTGACCTGGTGAAGGGGAGAGTGGTTAAAGGGTGCCCAGCACCTGGGGCTACCGCCCCCCACTCTCCACAGCCACAGTGGTTGGAGAGCTTTGAGAGGCCTGGGGCCTGGCTCTCATCCCTGGCAGCTGTCAGTAATCACTGTGGCTTGCTGTCCGGGTGGACAGAGTTATCCCTGGGGAGGGGACAAGTGTCACACCCCGGGGGTAGAGTGGGCAACACCACTGTGTTGGTCATGGTGGTACTATCCTGCTCCTGGGATACATCTGTGAGCAAAGTAAGGTTAGGTGCTGCACAGATGGGATCCGCAGGTAAGGAGAAAGGTTCCCCATGGGTTGGCTTAGTGGGCCCTGAGAGTATGGACAGAGTGATCCAATTGGAGTCAGGAAGGCGAAGAACTGGAGCATGCCCCTGCTGTTGTGGGCCTGGGTCCTTGTTCTGTCGCCTCAAACAGGGAAGTACATCAGGATAGTGATTGTTCTCCCCTGGCTTTAGGCTGGTAGGGGGTCATGTTGGACCTGGCTTTTTGACAGGGACATCCCCAAACTTTTTGCCTCCTTCCTCCTATTTTTTCTGACCTTTAGTTGTTGGCTTTTGACCTCTGGGCTCTTTACCACTGCTAACCAGTGCTAAAGTGCATATGCTCTCTGTGTAAATTGTACTACTGATTGGTTTATCCATGATTGACTATTTAATTTACTTGTAAGTCCCTGGTAGAGTGCACTACATGTGCCTAGGGCAGGTAGATTAAATGCTACTAGTGGGCCTGCAGCACTGGTTGTGCCACCCACCTCAGTAGCCCCTTAACCTTGTCTCAGGCCTGCCATTGCAAGGCCTGTGTGTGCAGTTTCACTGCCACTTCGACTTGGCATTTAAAGCTACTTGCCAAGCCTAGAACTCCCCTTTTTCTACATATAAGTCATCCCTAATGTGTGCCCTAGGTAACCCCTAGAGCAGGGTGCTGTGTAGGTAAAAGGCAGGACATGTACCTGTGTAGTTATATGTCCTAGTAGTGTAAAACTCCTAAATTTGTTTTTACACTACTGTGAGGCCTGCTCCCTTCATAGGCTAACATTGGGGCTGCCCTCATACACTGTTGAAGTGGCAGCTGCTGATCTGAAAGGAGCAGGAAGGTCATATTTAGTATGGCCAGAATGGTAATATAAAGTCCTGCTGACTGGTGAAGTCGGATTTAATATTACTATTCTAGAAATGCCACTTTTAGAAAGTGAGCATTTCTTTGCACTAAAATCTTGTTGTGCCCTTCAATCCACGTCTGGCTATGTTTAGTTGATAGCTCCTTGTGCATTCACTCAGACACACCCCAAACACAGGGTACTCAGCCTCACTTGCATACATCTGCATTTTGAATGGGTCTTCCTGGGCTGGGAGGGTGGAGGGCCTGCCCTCACACAAAGGACTGCCACACCCCCTACTGGGACTCTGGCAGACAGGATTGAACTGAAAGGAGGCTTGGTGCATTTCTTAGAGACTCTTTGAAGTCACCCCCACTTCAAAGGCACAACTTAGTATAAAACAGGGCCTCTGCCCTACCTCATCAGACACTTGATGGAGAAGAAACCTGAACCAGAAACTACATCCTGCCAAGAAGAACTGCCTGGCTGCTCAAAGGACTCACCTGTCTGCTTTTCTACAAAGGACTGCTGCCTTGCTGTTGGCCTGCTGCCTTGCTGAACTCTTGTCTGGCTGTAAAAGTGCTCTCCAAGGGCTTGGATAGAGCTTGCCTCCTGTTCCCTGAAGTCTCAGGACCAAAAAGACTTCTCTCTTCCTCTTGGACGCTCCGTGCGCCGAACTTTTCGACGCACAGCTTGTTCCGCGGCAAGAAAAACGCCGCACACCGACGCTGATCGACGCGACGTCTTCGGGACGACCGAAACTTTGACGCACGGCCTCGCAAGGACAACGCCGCCCGACTTCCCGGGGGAAATCGACGCGACGCCTGCCGTGAGATCTAAACTTTGACGCACGGCCTCGCAAGGACAACGCCGCCCGACTCCGCAGGAGAAATCGACGCGACGCCTGCCGTGAGATCAAAACTTTAACGCACGGCCTCGCAAGGACAACGCCGCCCGACTCCGCAGGAGAAATCGACGCAACGCCTGCCGTGAGATCGAAACTTCGACACGCAGCCCCGCAGAACGACGCGCAGCCGGACAACAAGCAGGAAAATCCACGCACAGACCTGGGACATCTGGTACTCCCCGCAAACCACAGTAAGAGACTGTCCGCGCGCCGGAAGACGACGCCCGACTCCCCGCGTGGAAAATAACGACGCAAGTCCGTGTGTGCTGAGGAGAAATCGACGCACACACCAGTTTTCCACGCACCTCTTCTCCTGTGGCCCTCTGAGGAGATTTTCCACCAGAAACCAGGTACTTTGTGTTTGAAAGAGACTTTGTTTACTTTCTAAAGACTTAAGACACTTTCTATCACTTTTCAGTGATATCTTTACAAATTCGTATTGCAACTTTGATCGTTTTGACCTGAAGATACCCAGATAAATATTATATATTTTTCTAAACACTGTGTGGTGTATTTTTGTGGTGTTATGCTATGGTGTTGTATGATTTATTGCATAAATACTTTACACATTGCCTTCTAAGTTAAGCCTGACTGCTCGTGCCAAGCTACCAGAGGGTGGGCACAGGATAATCTTGGATTGTGTGTGACTTACCCTGACTAGAGTGAGGGCTTTTGCTTGGACAGGGGGTAACCTGACTGCCAACCAAAAACCCCATTTCTAACAGTAACTATCTATGTATTTTATGTTAAGAGAAAAGGGCCGTAGTAGTAGGTATGTAGTTTTATTTAAGTTATAATGATTTTTTGGGGGGAAAATATGAGGTTGTGACACAATTAAAGTGACATCTAAGCCAGACTTCAAGAATTCATGAATAGACAAACCATCAATACCAAATCTGCTACTGCAGACCAAGGTCGATCCAGGGATTCATACCCTGATCAGTGATCTCAGGGTCACAAACAAAGACAAGTACATGACTTCGGAGTGGCCATCGGATTTTTCTGAATGCACAAGTGTGTTCTACACAGGTTCTATATAGGTCCTTTCCTCTCCTACACATCACAAAATATTCTTCATGTCTGTGTCGGGCTTTCTTCATTCGATCATAGTTTTTGCCTTCAGCACCAAAGCAGTGTAGCTTTTCTGGGCAGCGTTTCCCATTCTGTGAACCACTCATCTGTACGTCTGCCAAGACTCCAGTAGGGATGAAAGCCTCTAGAATCTGCAGGCAACTGTGCCATTATTCCCTTTTTTCACTTCCTACTGACTACCTTTCCTTCAACAAATTCAACAATCTGAAAGTCCCCGGATGGGCCTCAATCATTCATTTTATATTTCCTAGCACATCAACAGGCTGTTGGTAAGGGGTACATCCAAACTGTATACCTCATCAGGCCTTCCTGATGTTTGTGCAGGGCCCGGGTTAAAAACTGGATCCAGGGCACAATGGACGTGCCTTATCTTTTTGTCAGTTGCCAAAGACACCTGAATCCAGAGAAAACATGGCAGCAAGTAGACGTGGCACGATATAGTTTGCTTAAAATTACAATGCTAAAAAATTATTTTTGCTGCAGAAGCACAGGTCCTGAAACACCATTGGCCTGCCTCACAACCTCCTCTGTCCTCCACTTGAATCAGCCCTCTACCTTACTCATAGGAAAGGAAGGGTACTGCCCTTTTGTCCCAGGCAAAGGGGAGACCAATGATTGGTGCAAACTGAATCAGAGTTTACCAATACACTGGTGAGGGGGAGGCGTATTACTGCCCAACCCCACCCTTGTTAAAATGCACTCAGACTGCAAATCTGTGCTTTTAAGAGAGGGAAGTGAGAATATAACAGAATGAAAGAGAAAAAGAATGAAAGAAAGAATGTGTGCGTGTTTGCCTATATTTATTTTTATATTTTGTATTTAATGTCATATGTGTTGTGCATGAAGGCTAGGCGTCGAATGACTAATGACTTCTATATACGGTATGCAGCACAAAAATGGGGGTCTAATCTTCCTTGTTTGGGATACAGGTTCTCAGACTGCACCTCAAAAACCCCTACAGCAGTTTCATCTTTGTCTGGTTTCTGGATGTAACATTCATTCGGCAGAGGGCTTAGCTAAAAACCCAAAAGACTTACTAAACTGATCCAGTTGGTAGGAAGCTCTATCTGTAGATCTGTCTGAGTATATAACTTTAATCCCTCCTTATTGGGACTGCTTTTGCGAGGTCCATTCACTTCCTCTGGCCTCCCTTTGTCTTCTGCAAAGACCGTTGAAAGCCATAGCGCCTTGTTGCACCCACAGCTGCCAAGAAAGTAGCACAAATGGCAGACACAGACCATTTCATACATTGCAACATTCTGTCTGAAACGTTTGTTACTGCAGTAGCAGAACGGAGACATTTGGAGTCCTATTTAGTTTGGTGGATAGGGTACGTCAAAATGTGGTGGATGTCCTGTCCACCGCATAGGAAGTGCCACAGGCTATAATGGACACAGACTATAATGTAATATAGCAGACAGTGAATCCACCTCTTTTGTGATAGAATATCCTGTCTGACAAACTCCAACTAGAGCCCTTCGTCTGTAAAGATGGCATAGTCTATAAAAAGGTTAAAAGTGCTTAATACTGCCACTGCTGGTTGTACATCAGAATATTGCATGCAAAAATATTGCCCCACTGGGTGTGGGTTTTACTTTATTAACGCCAAGGGGACACTATTCTTTAAATGATATTTATGTCACAATATGGCGGGAAACATTCGGACACTAATAGCCAGGTACTAAACCCAAACTGTTATCCGACTGTTGTGCCTTAATGTGCACGTGCTATAAGAACGCTTGGGCTGCATTTTAGCGCCAGAGTGTGTTAGGACATACTGTTTTGTTTAGGTCGAGCCTACCAAAAAACACCTTTTGTTCGCTTACCGGGTCCTTACAGTGGTCTTGTAGCCCCCCGCAGGCAATGCTTACCATTATTTAGCATAATCAAAACTCATTTGCTTGATTCCATTGCTTGCCTTTTCCATCTCGTGTCTACTCCTCCCTATAAGCATTTCTATTTAACGTGTGTTCTTCCAGTGCGCACTCTTAGGGAACCTTTTTGTTTGCTAAAGCACTCAACAAGAGTGCATGCATGTACTACCTGTCTCCACATGTGCTCCTCTCCCTCCCTCCTCAGTGCTGCCCTCTCAACCGTGTGCTTTTCTCCCACCACACTGCTCTTTCGATTCTTTTTGTGTAGGCACTTCACAAATGTATGTTTTTTTCCAGCTATTGCTTGTACGCTTCTCTTCCCTTTCCAGTGTTGTTTTCTTTCACTTGTGTCTCTCTCTTTTGCCCGTGGTGTCCTCTTCCTGTGGTGTACCCATCCCAGCCCTGCTGTTTTTCTCCCTTCCGTATCTCAAGCCTGTGATTTATTTATTTAAATTAGGGCTTTAGCACTAAAAACACATTATTTTTTTTATTTACCAAGATGAAAGTGGCCGCCATCATCTTGGATCGTTAAATGAACACTAAACGAAAACTAAATGGCGCATTGCCATTCTGATGGTGTGGCATATGTTCTGATGTATGCATTGCGTCAAGAACTACATGAGCGCCATATTTTATTTTGACATGGCTGCACAGCATCCTGATGCTGAACAGCACCACCAAAAGCAATTGGCAAAGTCAACAGGTCCCAAAGAGAAGACATATAGGCCGTATCAGTGCCTGTCTGAGTTGTTACCTAGATTCAAGGCCACTGGAATTACGAGGGAGGGGAGCATCAAATAATGCAGCAAGTTTAAATAAATTATGCAGCAAGAAAAAGCAAACCATGCCAAATACTGGTGGATCAACTTAAGGATGACGATAATATGTGGCAAGAAAAGGCAAATTATGCAGCATAATCCAGCAAACGTTTGTGTTAGCATTACTTCATTTTTACACGTTAACAGTATTTGAGCAAACTTTTTGTCTCACTAGTACCAGAATAACACCTAAATAGAGCAATAAAATACTGAGAGATGACTAGTCAACTTTTGGGGAGGGCTTTCCACTGTTCAGCAATAAGGGATGTAGCGTTTTTAGTAATTAGTGATTTAGAAATTGATCGTTTGAGCCTGAAACATTTTTTTTTGTTAAAATCTACAGATTATGCAGCAGAGGATGGATTATGTGGCAATTTCATCAAATCCATAATCATGCAGAAAATGCAGAATTGATTAATCCCAGTGGCCTGCTGATAGTAAAGGTCCTGTCTTGCCTACACAAAAAATAAACATTTTTTTTTAACAGCTATAGCTTTACATTTTATTATGCACTGTTACTGTTGCCTACTTTATTAAGTTCCCCACCTACAATTACCTATTGGAATAAACTGTGACTACTTGATCTCACTGCCCTTGGAGAACTAAGTCAAATATACTAATGCAGTAACTTGATTTCAGCATCGGTGGCACTGGAACACCAGCAGTAACCAGAATCCACAACAGAAACAGAACCACTGACGGTCCGAGAATCCACCACTAATAAGCCTGTTTAGTCTCATGTCATGGCTCAACCTAGAAACTCCTCCTGAATGAAGGACTCGCTTCTATCCATGCTTATCCTCGCTTCCTGGATTAAAGCTCTCATATTCTTCAGTCCCATGCACAACTCGTCCAGCCCAAGTCTTCTTCCTTGTTTTATGGTATCTATAGCTCTTTTTATCCCAATAAAAATTTCTTATAATAAAAGTCCCACAATGCAAAGTAAAGTCCTAGACTACCTGACCTACTCACGTATGGACCTGGGAAACATGAGTGTTCTGTAAGACAGTGATTCTTACCCTGTGGTCTCTGGACCCCCAGGTGGGCCACAACACCTATTCAGGGGGTTCTGCAAATATTCGTAAAATTACATTTTAGCATGTTAGTAAAATATATAGACATAGAAAATAAAAAATGAAAGCTTTAAAACCTTCTGCATATGTGAGGACACTTGAAGCTAAAAATCAAGTTAGTATTATTATCTTTATTTATGGGAGCAGTGCACGTATAACAAATCTAATATGGCCTATTGGTGGGCTCAACAGAGGTAGCTATTGTATGCACCGACAAAAAGAGAGAAAATACCTTAGGAGCAAAAAACGACAAAGTAATAAATGTAATCCAGCATAGCACTTAGAGCCTGTTTACAACCTTGGCGGATGGGATACTCCATCACAAACATATCGGATATATTGCCCGCCATTTTACAAGTTCCATAGCATATAATGAAAGTTGTAATAGGGCGGATGTGATATCCGTCATCTTTGTGACAGAGTATCCCATCCACCGAGGTTGTAATCAGGCCCTTACTATTTTAGAAATGAAACTGACTTTTCCAATTAACGCTACATTTTTGATTTTAGAGTATTTCTTGTGTTAATCAAATAAATTCCATAATTTATGTATCTGTTTGATGAATAAATGTTTTTGTGTAGTGGTTTGAGTTTCAAATCATAAAAAGTAGTTAGACAAGAGTCCCAAGATTCCAGTAGTAAATTAATCGTAGTCAAAGGGTAAAGAACCACTGCTCTAGGATTCTCTTATTTGAGCTGTACATGACGATGGATAAATGGATCTGATTTTTAAAGCTGAAAAGAAGGGAAAGAAGCCCAGCTGCTCAGACCAGAACCGATTGTCTTGTAGCCAACTCCTCTCATACCATCTAAATGCCTCTTAGGGATACGAGGCAAACACGACAACCTCATTAACGAGAGCAATTAGGAGGGATCTAAGCATCCTGCGGGAAATCTGCTTAAAGCAAAGAGCCCATACGTCGATCCACGCAAGACAAAAGTCAATATACTAAGCAGGGTAATATTGACAGGCTGTGCGCTGAGAGTGAGGAGCAGGCTAGGCTCTATCAGGCATGCATGTATCGTGTTACATTATTGAAAATGCTTCCGCAGTGAAAAGGCTGAAGGTGGGAGCGGAAGGATCACAGGCGGGATCTGTCTAGCCCTAGTGAAATATGCTGAATTGGTACTGGTGTAATTTGAAAACACTAGGACAATTCAGAAGCCCACACGTTATCTGCTTTCTGTTCAGAGCAGCATCATGCAGGCGGGGAGGTTTCTTTTTTTTTTTTTTTTTTTAATTTTCTCTTCCAGCAGGGCCCAAACCAAATGACAAATTTAAGGGACCATCAGCACTCCTTTTGTTCTAGTATAATCCTAGCTGGGAGCTATCAGCAGCCTCACACCTACATGCCATTGCAATGTGGAAACAGAGATAGCTTGTTATTCTTCACAAGTACTTACAAGATACTACGATTTTGAGGCAGGTTTTTGACTTTGTGTAACCACTATATGTAAGAGATAAGCATGCACTGTAAGCAAGTTAGATGTATCAGTATGTATGATTATTTACAAGACCAACAATTTCAAAAGCACTTGTTAATGTTTTTATTTAATACTTTCATATTGCTGCTCATCCCAATAAATGGTGTCAGAGCACTTCACACCACACTCACACATTATACACTGAATATAAACCATATAAGTGTGTAAATTAATGTAAAGGGTGTGATGAAAGATAGAGAGGGTGTCAAGGTGTTGAAGTCACACATCGTCTTTACAGTATTATATGCTAAAGTTGAATGGCTGGGAGAAACACAGTCGGATTTAAAACAATGCAGTGCTTGGGGTAGTCTGTCCTAATAAGACTTTACTACTACCCAAAGAACCCATTTTAGTAGCCTAATGATACCAGATTGAGAAAAAACTATAAGGTTCTAAACCCAAGTCTTGATGCCAGTTCATAGCTCATTGAATCATATTAGAAGGATTACAATCTATGAACTACAAGTAATAAAGTAATCTCTGTGTCAACAGCAGTGACCCACTTATCTATCTACATAACGTAACAAGCATTTGTAATGGAATGGGTCTCGCGTTTCCTCGAGTTTAGAGCTATTAGCGTTGTAAATTCCTAACTGGAGTTTTCTTCCCACATAAATTGAAAATGAAAAGTAAAACGGTTGGCATAAGTGGGCTGATTCAAATCGCCACAGCCGCCGTGAGCACGAAGAATAGACACAAAAGGAAAAAGAAGTTTGCGCGCAGTCAAACATATCGGCAAACCTACAATTATCCATGTAACAGGGTCGATGGCCAAGGCAGTAACAAAACTGCCCCAAAGAGGGACAAACAAAGCATTTACCAATGATAAAGAATTTTTGAAAGGGAAACTCGTGAACGAGTGATAGTCTTAGGCATGTGGTGGGTGTGCTTAAAAGCCCACAGATAGATTACATGTCAGAGCGCTTGCACGCTCGACGCAAAAAATATTTTATCTGCATCTTACACGATGTAGTTTGCAGGAAACACATTAATCCGCTATGCTACTTTACAAGTCCAAACTGTGACCCAACAAAACACAGATCTCTCCCAGGACTGCAGTAGCCACCAGCGTTATCTTACCATTATTACTATTCCCTGAGATTTACCAGGCAAACAAAGCTCTCTGCAGAAGGTCCTTAACCCCTTGAGATTCTTTAAAACTCATCGCTTGCAACCAATTAAGCCAAAACAGTTTTTTTTGCCACATTTCTTCCTGATGCCAATTACTTTATGACAGTTTTTAAAATGAAAATGTAAAAATTGACTTTATGGCGGCTTTTCATGAGTCCGCCCTTTGTGACTCTATCCCCTTTTTGTTGCTAAACCTTGACAACCAATTTATGGGTTCCCAGAGTAGAGTTTTGCCAGTTCCAGCACTGGCTACAATTATTAAATATCGGGTTAAACGTTGTGTGAATGTAGTCCCAGGATCTACTGATTTTCTCGTTTGCACCAGAATAACACCCAAATACAGCAATATGCAACTGAGACAGAGAAACAGAGACACACAGCTTGTTGTAACTGGGCTTATAGTCTTCTTGTGTTTGAATCAGCATTACAGAGGAAATAAGATCCACTCCCCTTACAATGTCCTAAGAAGACCTTGTTAAGGAAGGTGCTGGATAAAGGCCATTTAGAAAAGGAAGTCATCAAGGCATGTGTGCAGAAGCTTAGCTACAAACTGGAGTGTAGCTGGAGCAGTGTCACCCGGCCGAGACACCACCTCCACAGAAGTGAAAAGGGATTTCTCTTATTTGCACCTGGGACCACGGCATCCTTGCTACCTACCGCAAGGAAGAAATACACTGGAACACCATTGTGGTTATCTTCGCTCAACAGCACTATTGTTCAATGCCCACTGACAGCCACATGTGAATAGAAGGGGTTAATTTTCTGAAGGTCAGATTAAATCCGAGGAGGACCCAGCCTGTAAACACATTAAAATAGGACGTTTTGTCTGGTTAAAAAAAAGAGATGAGGCAAGCTGTATGAGGGCCTCTGTACCAGAACATTCTAAGGTGTCTTCCGGGACTTCGCAACGTTGTAAAAGGATGATGGAGGTAATTTGAGAGAAGTTGGAAAAAGTAAGCTGGAAGTGCTGGAGGAGACAGACAAGGTGAGAACTACTTTAGCAATTATTTTTTGTTTAACAAAATAATGCACTCTGGCAGTTGTAGTCCAGGTTCACACGAGTAAATATTTAAATTATCATTAAGTATCCCTTGTCCATAAAACAGTCCTTTTAATATTTGTTGATTGAGAGTTGCTAATCCAGAACAGCCATGGTCCAAATTTAAATACAAATAATGGCATCAGCAACCTTGAGGTTATATCAGAACTGCCAACATGTGATTCATCCTTGCTTGGGACATTTCAATATGGTTCAGAGGTGACAACTGAGATGCGAGGTGTGGAAATACATGTTAATTGTCGTTAGATAATATTGCTATCTGTACGTATGTCCAGAAAGTTCCTCGAAGCATGATGATTACATAAATCTGTAACTTTGAAAACAAATTTATTTTGTTAGGTCCCCATAGCTTTGATTTCTTAGTAAAGTTGGTAGTTAAGTGGTGGTCTGCGGAAAAATGGTCTATGAAAGGATCAGATCGGGTAAGTAGTAAACTAAAGTTTACACACTTTGGCTCCAGTTAACAGGCAATACATTTGTAATAAGGTATTGCATTGTTAAAGCACCCTTTCAGGACTGTGAAGAGCAAGTTACTTACCTTCGGTAACGCCTTTCCTGGTGGATACACAGGCTACCTGTGGATTCCTCACCTAATGAATTTTCCCAATGGGCCAGCATTCGACGGAAATTTTCTTCCCAGCTCTCCACGTCGAAGAGGACGTCACTATTGCCCGACTCCCACGCGACTCCGTCTGACGTCATTGTGGCAATAAGAGGACCTCGCCGGCGTGCTGACGTCAGTTTTCACCATTTTTTACATGTCTTTGAGGCGAACAGGTGATCACCTGACATCACATACTTGACATGACTACATCAATCAAATATAATACGTAATATTTAATCAAATAAAAACAGCAAAATATACAAATATAAACATCTATGTATACCACATATATGTACAGATATATATATATATATATATATACAATCAAATATACATTGACCCTAGGAAATCTTGGTATGACCAACCAAGCAACGGGGAGGCGGGTGGGACCGTGAGGAATCCACAGGTAGCTAGTGTATCCACCAGAAAAGATGTTACCGAAGGTAAGTAACTTGTTCTTCTGATGGATACAACTACCTGTGGATTCCTCACCTAATGAATGGAGTCCCAAAGCAATACTGCACTAGGTGGCGGGTGCCTGAATGGTCACACCAAGAAATCCTGCACCACGGACCGTGCAAAATGGCCACCCCTCCTAACCTCCGAGTCCAAGCAATAATGCTTTGCAAAAGTATGGAGGGAAGCCCAAGTCGCGGCCTTACAAATTTCATCCACACGAACACCCCTAGCCAAGGCCGAAGAGGCCGACTTAGCCCTGGTGGAATGGGCTCTAATTCCAACAGAAGGAACCTTCTTTGCTAAGGAATAACATACTTATATGCAAAGAATGACCCACCTGGACAGTGTTCTTTAGTGGACCGCCGTGCCTTTCCTCTTCTCCACGTAGCCAATGAACAGCTGATCGTCCACCTGGAACCCTCTCGTTCTCTCGATGTAGAAACTTAAAGCTCTCCTCGGGTCAAGCCGATGCAGTCTCTCCTCCTCTTTTGATGGATGGGGAGGAGGGTAGAAAGACGAGAGAGTTATAGACTGTCCCAAATGGAAGGGTGTAACAACCATTGGCAGGAAAGCCACCCTGGTCCTCAGCATCACCTTGTCCGCATGAAAAGAAGTAAAAGGGGTTCAACGCTAAGTGCTTGAATTTCACTCACTCGCCTAGCCGAAGTGATAGCTATGAGAAAAACAGTCTTTAATACCAATAACCTTAACGGACATGAATGTAAAGGTTAAAACGGCGAACCCATCAGGAATGTAAGAACTAAATTCAAATCCCACTGAGGCATAATAAACTGAGTGGGAGGAAGCCTATTAGTAAGACCCTTCAAGAACCTTCTAACTATAGGGGACTTAAATAAAGAGGGTTGATCAGGAAGGCACAGAAAGGCCGACAGATAGCCCTTAACAGTCGCAACTGCACAACCCCTCTGCGCCAAGGACAACGCAAATAATAAAATGTACGACAACTGGGCCCGTAAAGGATCAATTTGCTTCTCTCCACACCAAGCAACAAATTTTGCCCATCTGCCAGCATAGATAGATTTGGTGGAGTGTCGCCTGGCCGATAAAATAATGTCCACCATTTCTGGCGGGAGAGAAGAGGAACTCAGATTGCCACATTCAATCTCCAGGCATGAAGGTGCAGGCTCTGGAGGTGGGGGGTGAAGAACCTGCCCCTGCGAGATCTGCCCTGTGAGGGAGACGAAGCAGAGGGCACAGTGAGAGTTGGAGAAGGTCTGAGTACCACACCCTTCTTGGTCAATCTGGAGCTATTAAAATGAGTTAGGCCCGTTCTTGGCGTATCTTCCGCAGAACTCGATGAATCAGGGGTATGGGGGGGAAACGCGTAAAGCAACTGGCCATACCAGGACATCTGAAACGCGTCCTCCAATACCCCTTGCACCAGATACTGGAGGCTGCAGAACGACTGGCAGTGCGCGTTCTCCCGAGTGGCAAAGAGGTCTACCTGAGGGAATCCCCACATCCGGAAGATGTGAAGGACCAGGTCTGGATGGAGATGGCACTCGTGATCGACCGAAAAGTGTCAACTAAGACTGTCCGCACGTACGTTCAGAACTCCGGCCAGATGGTTTGCTGCTACGCAAATCTGATGGTCCTGTGCCCAGGACCAGAGCAGCAGAGCCTCTCTGCAACAAAGGTACCACCCTACTCCTCCCTGCTGGTTGATGTACCACATCGTAGTGTTGTCCGTCAGGACCTGAACCGACTGACCGCAAAGGGAAGGGAGGAAGGCCTTGAGAGCCAAACGAATCGCCTGCAATTCTAACAGATTGATATGAAACATCTGTTCCACTTGAGACCAAAGACCTTTGACCTCCAGGTCCCCCAGATGAGCTTCCCCACCCTAGAGTGGAGGCATCTGTTATAACCATGGCCACTGGTGGTGGTAGCGAAAACGGCCTTCCCTGGGAAAGGTTGCCCACCATTGTAGATCCGCTGTAGTGTCTCTGGAGTTCTTTATCGACTCCTCGAGAACCCCTCTGTGCTGACACCACTGCCTGCTGAAGCACCACTGAAGAACCCTCATGTGCCAGCGTGCATGAGTGACCAACATAATGCAAGAAGCGAACAGACGAAGGACCTTGAGGACTGGAACAACCGCTCCACTTTGCAACATTGGAATCAACGCCTGAATGTCCTGAATCCGCTGAGGCGGAGGATAGGTCTGATTCAATGTTGTGTCCAGTACTGCCCCTATGAACAGGAGGCGTTGAGAGGGCACCAGGTGAGATTTGGGCATGTTTACTGAAAACCCCAGATCAAACAACAACTGGGTTGTCATTTGCAGGTGATGCAGCATGAGCTCCAGAGACTTGGCTTTGATCAACCAATTGTCCAGGTAAGGGAATACCGATATTCCCTTCCTCCTGAGATTTGCTGCAACCATCGCCATCACCTTCCTGAAGACTCAAGGTGCTGAAGTAAGACCAAAAGGAAGGACCGCAAACTGGTAGTGTTGCGATCCTACCACAAACCGGAGATACTTCCTGTGCGACTTCAGAACAGCTATATGAAAGTAAGCATCTTGTAAGTCGACAGACACCATCCAATCTTCTTTGTTCAACGCCAGAAGCACCTGCGCTAGAGTCGATTTCTCCTGTTTCAGGAACCAATTCAAAACACTCAGGTCCAGGACCGGCCTCAAACGAACATCCTTCTTGGGGATCAAGAAATATCTTGAATAACAACCATGACCCCTTTCCTGCCCTGGAACCAACTCCACTGCACCTTTCGATAAAAGGACTATAACTTCCTGCTGCAACACAGGAGATGATCTTCTGTGCAAAAGGATGGACGGGGAAAGATGGGAGGGGGAAACTCCCGAAAAGGAAGGGCATAACCTTTCCCCACAATATTGAGGACCCAGGAGTCCAATGTGATCAACTTCCACATGCGGAGAAATTGAAACAACCTTCCCCCTACAGGAGAAGCATGGGATGCAATGGATGGAGGACTAAGGCTGCTTTCCCTGTCGCACCCCTCCCAGAGGAAGAGGAAGAGGAAGAGGCAGGGTGCTGCTGGGTGGCTCCTCTCGTTATAACCCTACCCCGCCCTCTATAGGACCTGTAGGGAAGGCTAGACGGTTGTTGGCCTGCCGGTAGGGGTCCCCCTGAAAGGAAGTTCCTCTTCCAAACCCACTGAATCTTCTAAAAAAACCTGAATGGGGTGGTCGTAGAAGCCTGCAGGCCTAGGGATTTGGCAGTAGCCCTGCTCTCCTTAAAGCGCTCTAAGGCAGAGTCAGCTTTGGAACCAAACAACTTGTCCCCATCAAACGGCAGGTCCAAAAGGGTCATCTCTACATCTGTTGAAAATCTAGAAGACCTCAACCATGCATTTCTCCTGGTGACCACAGATGTGCACATTGCCCTGGCCACCAAGTCTGACGTATCGAGCCCCGACTGAATAACTTGAGTCGCTGCCGCTTGCGCATCAGACCGGAGACCCCGCATATCCTGAGGCAAATCAGGTAGCACAGCCTTGGCCGCGTCCATCAGGGCATTAATATACCTGCCCAAAACACAGGTGGCATTTGCAGACTTTAGGGCCATACTGCACGAAGAAAAAATCTTCTTGGCAGATTGCTCCATCCTTTTCGACTCCCTGTCCGATTGAGCCCCAGGGAAGGAACCAGGCGCCGAACGTGAGGAGCAAGAGGCCTGAACCACCAGACTCTCAGGAGTCGGATGCAGAGAGAGGACTCATGGGTCCCCAGGAGCCACTCTATATCGTCTCGCCACAGAACTGCTTACAGCAGTCGAAGATACAGGCTTCCTCCATACTTCCAGGATTGGTTCTGTAAGAGCCTCATTAAACGGAATGAGTGGTTCCGCAGCAGCCGAAGCAGGATGCAAGTCTTCTGTCAGAATGTTCGTCTTTACCTCAGCTGCCGGTAGCGGAAGGTCCAGAAATTCCGCCCCCTTCCTTATTACTGTATGGAACGAGGCAGCCTCCTCAGTAAATTTCCCAGGAGATGCTAGATCCCACTCAGGGGAAGTACCAAGACCACTTGCGGAGTCCAAACCCTGAAAGTCTCCCAGGGGCTCAGCGATCTCTCCTTCCTCCAGGAGCTGCCTTCCCTACTCTTGCTCCTCCAAAAGCCTCAGAGCCCTTCTTCATGAACGCGGCCTGGCTTCTATCTTCGGTGTCGACATAGAATTGGCCGACGCTGACGGCCTCGGCTGACGTGGCCCAGGAAACACACCCCGGTCTCCTGATTTGGCCGATGCCGGATCCATCGGCGTCATGGATAAACGGGCTATCTTTCCCGGCGTCGACTGGATTTGTGGCAAAGTCATCAGTGCCACTGGATCCACAGAAGCCACCGGCGTCTAAGGTCTCCTCTGCGATGCCAACGGCGCCAGACCAGCACCCTCTGCTGGACAGAAGGGCATGAATGGCGTCGACTTTTATGAAGCCGGAACGCCCAATCCAAAAGGCAAGGGACCTAAGGGACCAACCGGTGCAACGCCAGGGGCCATGGGGTTAAACATATTAAACAAAGCATTCAAGAATGCCGCCTGATCCGCTCCTGGAGCCGGGAATGCTGGATACTCCTGCAGCGTCGGCGCTGGATCAGGCACCTCTGACTGCGCTGCAGACGAGAAGCCAGGAGTCTGGAAAGGCTCGACCACCTCAAACACCGACGGCGCCGGAGAAGACTGAGGACTCTCAGGCTGAGGAGTCACCGTCGGACTGACATACCCCGTCGGACGAGGCCAAATAGATGGTGACCTCGACCGGGATCGGTCCCTCTCTGAACAGCACCGGGAATCATGTTGACGCCGTCTCCTATGCGCCCTCGAGGACTTCCCTGAAGATGACCTCCGATGTCCATGCTTCTCTTTCTTTTTAGCCTTGGCCAAAAACAGTTTGGCCTCTCACTCCTTCGAGTTCATTTATTTACATGAACCACACTCCTCCACATCGTGCTCGGAGCTCAAACACCACAAGCAGTCATTATGCGGGTCTGTCACCGACATACGACCCCCGCATTCTCTACAAGGCTTGAACCCTGATTTACGAGGTGGAGACACTTTAACAAAGTAACACCTTTGAGAAACAGTAGCTTCATGGAAAAAAAGAGAACAGACGTCAGCACACCGGCGAGGTCCTCTTATTGCCACGATGACGTCAGACAGAGTTGTGTGGGAGTCGGGCAATAGTGACGTCCTCGTCGACGTGCAGAGCTGGGAAGAAAATGTCCTTTGAATGCTAGCGCATTGGGAGAATTCATTAGGTGAGGAATCCACAGGTAGTTGTATCCATCAGAAAAAATAGCTATAATGTACTGTTTAACACATAACTTGTCTATGTGTCACAACAACTTTTCTATAGCTACCCGTGTAGAAGTTTCTGGGTTGACAGAAGTTAATACAATCAAAATAGTAGATCCTAGCACCCTGGGACCCTCAACAATCACGCTGCTATCAGTCTATGGCCCAACGTCCAACAGTACTCTATTCTATGATGCACTTTTCCCGACTCTCTATCACGTCACTAAAGGTGTCATCTGTTTGGGTGGGGACCTTAATGCTACACTTGATCCCAGTCTGGCTTGCTCCGGTACAAGTCAGGTTGACATACACTCACCAGCACCCTGATTTAAGGTTTATCTGACCTCTCTCTGATTGACGCTTAGAGACATTTACACCCGGAGCACAAGATTATACATTCTTTTCCAACGATTGTAAAACATATTCCTGAATCCATTATTTTCTGATCTCTAACACATTGGTTCCCCAGCTGTTAGACTCTGTAATCGGGGTGAAGTGTTATCAGACCACACACCCGTTCGGCTTCGTATAGGGCTGAAGTCTGCTTTGCCTCAGTTCCCACGCCCCTGGATACTAAACGAAGTGGCTTTTCATGACCATTCTCTCTGTAATAGGATAAAGGATGCCCCTGAAGACCATATTACTGACAGGGACAGTGGTGATGTTTTGCCTGCAACCCTAAGGGACGCATTGAAAGCGGTGCTCCGTGGCGAACTAATATCTCATACGGCTGCATCTGAACAGGCAGCATACACAGGAATTAGAGGCTAATTGTTGCAGCGGAAACACGCCATTAACAACAAGGTACAGTCTGTACATTGTGAGAACTCCTTAATCTTAGAGGGGAATTAGAACACTTCTTAATCAAGGAGGCAGCCAAGAAATTACTCTATATTGATCAGACCTATTATGAAAAGGGAGACTAGACGGACAGATTACTAGCGCACAAAATAGGAATCCATTTCACATTTAATCATATTCACGAGATTCGGGATGAGGACGTTCGTTCCTTTTACACTACACCAGACATAATTAAAATCTTCCACGCTAACTATACATCTCTGTATAAGTCTCTATCCCTGTAAGACAGTCATCAGGACACCTATCTAGATAGTTATAATCCCCGGATTGTAGTGAGGATTTACTCCAGCTTGCGGTTTAGATCTTCTATCTCTGCTCTGCCCGCACTTAAGGCACAAGGCCAGGATGGGTTTCTGCTTAGTTCTATGAAGCATTTGTCCACATTTTGTCCGGCCCGCTGGCACGTGTTTTTAATTATTTTTTAACCACTGACTCAGTTACAGATAGCATGATGGAATCTCAAATTATGCTACTTCCCAAACCGAATAAACCTCCTACCAGTTGTATCTCTTTTCGTCCCATAACCCTCCTTGTCATGTTAAAGTTTTTACCTCTATCTTTCTCAGACGCCTCCAGTGCGTAATACCCACTATCGGGCTTTATTCGGAACCGGCAAGCAAATGATAATACAAGCCTAGCTGTGGCCCTCATGGAAGTGGCAGAGCATACCCACCAGCCCCTGCTTCTCCTTTCTTTGGACACTGAGAAAGCATTTAACAGGGTTGACTTGGCATATGTCCTTACACTCCTGGCTAAACTCCGAATAGGCCAGAAATTGCTAACTTTTATTAAAGCCACTTTCATCGATTTTCAGATCAATGGCGTTCTCTCTCTGACCATCTCCCTTGCGAGGGGAACTCGCCAGGGTTGCCCACTTTCTCCATCTATATTTGTGCTTTCTATGGACCCCTTGGCGGCTAGAATCCAGATAATCCTGAAATACATGGTATCAAGGTAGGGGTCAGGGAACATAAACTAGCTCTCTTCGCCAATGATGTTCTCAGTATCCTCACCCACACCTCTACTTCCTTGCCAGCATTGAGAAAGGAATTAGAATCATTTTCAGAAGTTTCAGGCTTCAAAGTGAACCTCACAAAATCACGTGGCATGGGGATAGCAGATCCTCATTGTGATCTAGAACTCCCAGTGCGTCGGCAGGGTTCCAATAGGCCACACACATTACTTATTTAGGAATTACACTTACCTCACGTAAGGAAAACCTCCACTTCTGACTACGCTTTTTAAATACCTTTACCGCTGGGGCAAATCAGAAATTTCTTGGATGGGCAGGCTTAACTGCCTTAAGATTAATTTTATGCCCTGTCTTTCGTACTCCCTTCAGACTCTGCCACTCTTGATTCCCAAATCAACACTCCAGCACATTTACACTAAAAAGTCCAGATTTGTCTTGGATAATAAACCACCAAGGGTAGCCAGGACGACTATGTGCCGCACTAGAACAGAAGGGGGACTAGGGTTTCCTGGCATATATTTATATAAGCTAGCAGCACAGATCCATCCATCTCTTGATTGAATCCTGATGAAAAACCTTTAGTATAAGTAGAGCAGGCTTATTCAGTGGTCCCTTTGGATGGCTTGTAGTGGCTCCCCCTCGTGAAGGATCCTCCGGGTCCTCCAATCCTTCTAATGACGTCTCTTCTGCTAAACTATTGGAGGGATAGCCATAACAGACGTTCTTTTCTCTCCTATTCCTTTCCTCTCACACCTTTGGCGCCGAACTGGGACTTTCCACCCAGCGTTACACACCCTACGTCATACGCCTGGGACGGAAACGGAGCCCCTAGGTTGCAAGCTTTTTCTTACAATCAAAAAACTTCCGGCAAGAAATATATGACTTCCCTCGATCTGACACATATCGCATAGTCTAGGCTTTGCTTTGGGCACGTCTCCCAAAGGCCCGCCTGGCGATGGAACGGGAAGACTCTGACTTAAAATCCCTTTTCCATTACAATGATGCTATCTGATACCCGTGCGCCTACATAGAATGTTTGGCAGTTCTGACCAGTGCACGGAACTGAGTACATACCTTCATACTTTGTGGTCTTGTCATTGTATATGCTCCCTTTGGGATCTGATTCTTCAGGGCATTTATATCAGTGGTGTCACGTTGCCACTGGACCCCTTGTTGGTCTTTCTGGGCGACCCTGGGGCGGTGAGAGCTCTCCCAACCACAACACCTAGAGGCTGTATTCTATTTCACCTTCCATTGGCAGCGCTCCTCTGCATAGCACAAATGTGGAAACAACCTCAAGCTCTCACCATTAACCTGGGGTGGATCGAGGTTTGGAATATCTACGCTATGGAAAAGCACACAGCAGTGCTAAGAGATAAACAAGCTAAATTTGAGTCTGATTGGCTCCCTTTACTTACATATACCCACCGTCAGGGAAGTTTGGGGTGTGTACATCTTACATTGCCTAAGACGCTTCGGGCCTCAAATATGTGGGTTCTCTCTTCCCCGGTGTCAGAGGGGAGATCCCCCTAACCGGATTATATCTCAGTCTTTTCCAGAAATGGCTGCAATACGCTTTAAGACCAAATTTGTATACACCTTCTAGGCTCTTCCTTGAGGGGTGGGACTGAAAGCAATGACAGTGCAACCTAGGGCCAATTAAATGTGAGGCAACACCTACCAAGACATAGCCAGGCTTAGCATAGATTTGGCCATATGTACATAAGGAGAAAAACGTACAGGTCTCGAAAAAACATAAAAATGTTACCAGATCTTCAGGTCTAGTGACTTCAATAATCTACTCGATCTAACTAGAGTACTGGACCAGTAAAACAGTCTCTGATTGTGTGATCCTAAGCGAATATTTTAAATTACAGAGCTGCCTTTTTTCTTCAATAAACAAATGAGAGCAACTTTAATTATGCAAAATAAGCTTTTAGGCTGTAAAAAAAAGTTGTAGACTATACATTTGCTCAGTGTATACTAAGAATCTAGCCCACTCATGATTCCCCGCAAACTTGCCTCTTAGGTCATAAACAGCATTGTCATCAAGGCCGGGTCAGGAATGTTTTTCAGTTCATGTTTAAAAACTCACTTCAGAGGCATTGGCTGTTGTGTTCCCAGAAGCCATTTAGAACCAAACATTGGTAAAGTCAACAGCTATGGCTTTAATGTGCTATCACATGTAAACAGATTTGTTTTTTGCATAGAGTGTAAAGAATGGAATGTGAAAAGCAATATGACAAGTGGGTGCACATTATTGATGTTATACAAACCCTCATGATTTCAATGGAAGCACTCCCTAGAAGGCAGGAAATTGCTCCTCTGGGGGGAGCCAAACCTACTGTATGTATATTTAAAGAATGGTAACAATTGGTTCAGTCAGCTGTGTTGTCAGAAAGACCTCTATCCTTTCTGACTCTATAAGACTCCATCTGCAGTTTGCTTGTGAATATCTGCCTGAAAAGTAATACACTCCAGGGTCTAAACTGTTGTGCAAATTTCTGCCTCGGTTTAATTTTGTAATTTATTTTTGCAATGGGTCTTCTTGAATAAATAATATTAGATTTACTTTTTTGGCAACCATGAGCCCATTACCCCTTTTAATGTATTATTTTTATGTGTAATGCCTGCTCCATATGTTTGCAAAAACAAACAAAACAAACTGCAGGCTTGCCAAGTTCAAGGCCATTTGCTTTGCTAAAGCTTTTACTTTATGAAGTCCAGTACTTCCATTTCATACAAAAGAATAGGATTTTCATCTTTCACTTCATTTACCTAAACCTTTCATGGCCAGGCTAACAAACAGAGAAACTCTTGACTGAGGAGGCAGGCTCACTGAATGTTCCTTGAGAAACCAGAGAGGCTATAAAACTGTAAGTCACCCTGAGCTAACATTGGCATTTGAATAATTTCAAAAGCCACATCTAAGGAGCGTAAGCGTGAATGAACACAATTAATTGTGCCTAGATACCATTCTATTTTAACAATTTATCTCAAGATAGTCCCCGAAACAGTTTTCCTTGTGTTGCAGAAATGAAAGGAATACAAAATCATTGCTCGATGAGAAACTGGGAATGGTATGATATTTACGAAGTTGAAATGTAATGCCACACACACATGCACAGCTGTTTAACTGATGTGATTGCTAGGGTTTTGATCAGCAGTTCTACAGGAGAGACTGTAGCAGGCCTTGAAAAATCATATAAATGTTAGTGGACCTGCAGGTCGAGTAACTTGAATATTTTATTCGACCTAACTGTAATGTACCTGACCCATAAACGGGTCTCAAACTGTGTGATCCCAGGCAAATATTATATTTTACAGTCGCCTTTTCTTCATTCTCACATACAAGTCCACCTTCAAATACGTGAGTTCTGCATTTCTGCTGTACAAAAAAAACCTCTGTAGTTTGATTAAACAGACTAAACGTTCGCTCCGTATAATACGAATCTAGCCAACATATAGGTTACACATGATCCATGACTTGCCTCTTAGCTTACTCATAACATTTCCATCCCGGCAGGAGTGTTTCTCAGTTAATGTTTTAACACTCACTTTTAATAAATATATTATGAAAGCCTGATGTGGTCCCACACAATCTTTTAGGCAGTAACATTCCAAGAAATGTCCAAAAACCTTCCCACGAACTTGCAGCTTTAGTGATAAAACTGTATAGTATACTAACAACAATGTATGGAAAGTGGGTTTCAGAAAACATCTTTTTTATTTGCACATTACCAAGTGAAATGTTCTGAATTGTTTTCATCCTATTAAAGTATTTTTGTCATCACATAGAGGCACAAATATGGGCTTTCACAACTAATGAAATATATTTTTAAATGTTTGTACAAGTGACTTAGTTATATAAATGTTGTGTGTTAGGAAATCCTGACACCCTACAGCCTTTCATTTCACACTCTTTGTACAGAAGTTCAGACAGTTCAACTTACAAAATGCTGGAACTCGGCAGGCAGAAGTAAAAAGTAATTGTAAGAATACAAATTTACTTTTGACCTCTGTCTCTGAACACATATCAAATTTGACAAAATAAGTATAAGATACAAAGGCATCTTCATTGCTCCTTCACTTTCTGACTGAGTAGAACACCTGTTTTTTGTCAACTCTCCAGAAGGGGTGAGAAGGTCCTAAAAATAGCTCAACCTCATAAAATATGACTCCCCATGACTCCCGAAAGCAAGTGGATGAACAGATTTTTTGTGGTCGGTGTAGTAGTACTAGTAAGGGTTTATATAACCAGAGCCATATTAGATGTGGCAAAGGTACTGTGTGCAATAAACCAGATGAATAGATATATGGGGCCACATTGACTTAGCCCTACTAGGTCTGCAGATATCAGAGGCACATAGAAGGCATGTGCACACAAGCTTTACGAGTGTGAGGATGGCGATTCCCGGGAATGGCAAATTAGCAAAGCAACTTGATGCATTACGATTGTAGGAAGCTGGCCTGGTGTGTGTGGTGAGCACCTATGGCGTTATCAACTTCTATCAGGTTCAGGTATCCCCTATTAGTGAGGTGTAGGCAGTGTCTAGGAAGCCAGTGAGGTAGCTATAGATGAGCAGCCAAGACTTTTCCATGAAACATGCAAGCTTAGGCAATACCACTGTAATCACAGAGCACTTACATACATGAAAGAACCACACAGTGTTACAAAAATAAAGGTACTTTATTATGGTAACACAAATACCAAAATACTATATAGGCAAAACCCCAAATGGAGGTAAGTAAACACACTATTACATGTACATAAGAAGTCAGGAATTAGCATACAATGCAATAGAAAAGAGTGAAAGCAATAGACAATACAGAAGACCTGGGGAGAGGGGGAATGGAAGGGGGTGGGGACCAAATCATATACTAAGTAAGTGGAATCCGAAAGTCAGGCCCCCACCCAAGGAAGTGGAATCGGTAAAGGGGAGCTTGAGGAACTAGGAAACCCACAACGTAAGTACCAGAGTGCCCCCCAGTGACCAGGAGAAGAGAAGTAAGCATCTTGTTCTCCCCAAACCCACCAAAAGGACTTCAGAAAAGGATAATGCAAGACCTAGACAAGACTGCAAGAAACCAAAGGTGGATCCTGGTAGAGGAAGACCTGGAATGGAAGGGGGCCATGTCCAGTTCACGTCTGGAGTGTCCGGTGGTGGCAGGAGCAACTACCCACCTGTCTGTGGATGCAGGACCAGGTTGACGGTGGACAAAGACGGTCAGTAGTGCAGCATGGAGCAGCTGAAGAGTTCCTGAAGTGATGCAGTGGACATCCCACGCCGGAAGAAGGATTGCAGTCAGTCAGTGGTGTGGAAAAACCACTAACAAGCCTTGGTAAAGACAAATGTCATTGGAGAAGAAATGCGGGGCTGCCAGGGACCAGAGTAGGACTCAACCCACAGAGGGGAGTCCAAGGTGACCCTCAGCAGTGAGGAGAGTCACAGGAAGGGGAAGCTGCCCCCCACAGGCAGCAAGCACAGGAGTCGAAGTGGACCCACGCAGCACACCTAGAAAGGAGTCCCACGTCCCTGGAGAACCACGCAGAGGGTTGAGGATCATAGGGAAGACTTCTGGGGGCTGGGGCTAAATGGAGCCTGAAGTTCCCTTGGAGGAGATACCAACAAGCCTTGGTAGCTGCAAGAGCCGTGGTGCAAGTGAGTACTGTCCGAATAGAGAGGCCAGGACTTACTGTATCCAAAGTTGGATAGCTGGCAGAGAGGATCAAGGGCTACCACTCCAGACCACCATCCGTGATGCAGGATCCACATAGCTCTGGAGGACAGGAGATCAATGCAGCCGGTCGTCATTGCAGTTGGTGCCTGAGGATGCAGGGGAATGACTCCTTCAATCCAAGGAAGATTCCTTCTTGCTTATTGTATAGACTGAAGACTTGTCGCCCTCAGAGGATACACAGCCGAGGAAATGTTGCAGTTGCTGGAAGGAGTCGTGGAAACAATGTTGCAAGCAGCGTCTTTGCTGAGGATCCAGAATATGAAGTAAACAATGCAGAGGAGTCCTGCTGGAATCCTACACGTCGAATCTGAGGACACACCCAAGAGGGAGACCCTAAATAGCCCTGGAAGGGGGACTGGTCACCTAGTAAGGTGTCCACCAATTAGGAGGGGGCTGTGACGTCACCTGCCTGACTTCGCCACTCAGATGCTCCCAGAGGCCTCTGCCCACCTTGGATTCAAGATGGCAGAATAAAGTGCCCACCTAGAGGAGCTTTGTGCACCGGCCCAGGGGTGGTGACGGACAGAGGAGTGGTTACTCCCCTTTCCATTGCCCAGTCTTGTGCCAGAGCAGGGACTGGAGGTCCCTGGACTGGTGCAGACCAGTTTATGCAAGGAGGGCAACAAATGTGCCCTTCAAAGCATACCAGTGGCTTAGGGGAGGCTACCCCTCCCAAGCCATGCAACAAGGGAGAGGGTGCTACCTCCCTCTTCCACATGAAATCCTTTGTTCTGCCTTCCACTGCTTGACCTGGTCAAGCAGCAGGAGGACAGCAAAAACCCATCTGAGGGGTGGCAGCAGCGTGGGAAGCCAGGAAAACCCCAGAAAGCTGGTAGGAGCAGCAATGGGGGTCCTCTAAGGAGCCTCCAGAGTGCATGGAATCATACAACCAATACTGGAAACAGTATTGGGGTGTAATACCGACATGTTTGATAACAAACATGCCCAGGTTCGGAGTTCCCATTTTGTGCTTGACACAGGTACTGACCTTTGTCCGGTACACGTGTAAAATGGCTTTCCCGCACTTACAAAGTCCAGGAAAAAGGAGCTAGAGTTTGTAGGGGCACCTCTGTTCATGCAGGGGTGCCCTCCGACACAGGTACCTGCACCCTGCCCTCTGGGCTAGGATGGCCCATCATAGGGGTGACTTACAGTGACTTGGTGCAGTGACCTGAAGTGAACGGATGCATACACCCCTTCATGCAAGCTGCAATGGCAGGCCTGCAGTCACATTTTACATGGGCTCCTATGGGTGGCATAATACATGCTACAGCCCATGGGGAACCCCTGGTGCCCCAATGCCCTGGGTACCTAGGTACCATTTACTAGGGACTTATAGGGGGGCACCAGTATGCCAAATGTGGGGGCTGTGAAGTCCAAGCAACCAAATTTAGAGGGAGAGAGTACAGTTACTGGGTTCCTGGTTAGCAGGATTTCAGTGAACACAGTCAAAACATACTGACATCAGGCAAAAAGTGGGGGTGACCATTTCCTACAGCGATGACACAAGATGAACATCAGACCAGCAGCAAGCATGCAGGGAGTGATATCTGGGAAGTTTTCTCAGTGATCAACTTTTATACATCACGTTACAAGGCAATAGGATCATGCCTCTGCGGTGAATGCGAGTGAACGCGTACTGTTTCAGTACATGCTGCTGTAGCAGTACTCTCACAACCAGTGCAGACAATGGGGAACGTCATTGTCCGTGCAAGGGCATCATAGAAAGATGCTGCTCTCTAGCCTGTGTGCTGTTTTTTGTATTCTACTGTGGCAGCTACACTGGATGTAATTCATTTGCTGGATAAGGCAACGGTTGGACGATACCCGATACGTCTTCGATTAGTCTCCTGGTGGTGGTGGTAGTGGCAACACAGTGCTGATAGGATGCTGCTCAACGCTGTCCAGTCGCTCCCTTGAGACTTATTCTATCACTTGCTTGTTGTATTGTACTGAAGTAATTCCTGCAGCCTGACTGAAATCACGAAGAGAAGCAAAAAACAGTAAAACACTAATATGTCCAACGCAAAACAAAAGTCATTATGATCTGCCCCATTGCCTTTTATGTCTTGTGTGTCTTTAAGAAAAAAAACTCCATCAAACACTCTAATTGTATGTGTTGGAAGTTTTACATTTCTGCAGGATCATCCTAGATTTTTTTGCCTTTTTGTTGAACCCTATTTTTGCTGGATACAGGTGTCTATGCACTTAACCCATACTAACCAGTAGTAAAGTGCTTGCACTACTTTCAAAATTGTAAACGTGGTATACAGCTGACTGAGTTCTTTAATTTGCCTATAAGTCTGTAATGTATGATACAAAGTGTACCTGCTGCACTCATGCTACCACCATCCACTACAGATGCACTGTGAAACATGTCTCTGGGCCTATCAATGTAGTCTAGATGTGCAGTTTTAAACTGAAAATTTTACCTGTCAATAAACCGCTTTTTGATAAGCCTGAACCTTATTATTATAAAATATAAGTCGCCCCCTAAGTATGCCTTTTTGGCCATAAAGCAGGACGTGTGGCATTTAAAAGAAGGACATGTAAAGGGGTAATGTTAAAGAGGCCCTTACCGTGAAAAAGGCACCAAAAGCTATTTTTATATTAGCAGTGTTAGCTGTTCCAAAGGAAGGCACTGATATACAATATTAAGTTTAATATATGTTATCTCTGGCTAGGAAACAGCTAGCTACAAATTTCATGTTGGGCTTTTTGAAATATTTATTACAAGCCGAATTCACTGGTGAATTCAGATTTGTAACAGGGATGACTGGTGTTCATGGGGAAA
This sequence comes from Pleurodeles waltl, assembly GCF_031143425.1. Classification (NCBI taxonomy): domain Eukaryota; kingdom Metazoa; phylum Chordata; class Amphibia; order Caudata; family Salamandridae; genus Pleurodeles; species Pleurodeles waltl. The sequence goes on from NC_090446.1 coordinate 306,351,458, forward strand.
AAGGGGCATTGCCCTGCCACCCTCCAGGGAAAGGCAGAAACAGAGAAATAAAAACAGAACAGCTAAAAATAAATCACTGCTCTGAGACGGTGTGCTGAATCTCTTGGGTGAACTCTAGTGTACATTGCATATGTCCCACTGCGCAAGTGTCAGCCTGGCGAGGTTTTCTTCGACCTACAAGCACAAGCTACAGCAGTGACATCATCGGAGAGGGAGTGCTGAATTAGAAAGCAACTGATCCGGTTGCTTTTGGGGCGCATAAATAGTGGTCCTGGGCGGGGGTGGCAAAGCTCCATTCACTTCAATGGCTGGTGATGGGGCAGGCCGATAAGGACAAGGAGGTAGTAGGTGGGAACAATTTGTTGGGCATCAAAGAGGGCACGGCTGCGGGAGGGATGCAGGGGGCTGCTTTCCTGGCAGCAACACATGTTCAGTACTGCATTTGGTTTCACTTTGAAAAAAACGTTGTGGAGCTGATCACGATTGAATGCTCCTTATCGTGACCGTAGAGGGCCAAGAGAGAGAAGTAACCGTCTGCGGCCAACAATTGCACTGGTGGGCTAAGAGGTAAGTGTGCAGTCAAGCTTCTGCCTGCATCAGAGGCATCGTAATGCCCCCCCCCCCCCAACACCTCTACGAAGCAGCTACAGTGGAGTGGGGTTCTTGATGGGCCTCTTCTGTCTGCAGCTCTGCCAACAAAGGCACATAAGTAACTTGGGATGTTAAGTGAATAAAAGGAAGGGTGGATGGATGGATGGATGAAATGGTGGATGGACAGATGCATGGATGAATAATTGAAAGGATGGACGTAAGAATGGAAGAGTGAACGGGAGGGAGGGTGTATGGGTGAAAGGGAGGGTGGATGGATTGAAAGTATGGAGTGAAAGGATGGGTTGATGGATGATGAGAGAAAGGATGGATGGTAGAATGAGTGAAAAGATGGATGGATGGATGGATGAGTGGAAGGGTATATGCATGGATCAGTGGATGGATGGAGTGAAATTATGGATGGATGAGTTAAAGTATGGATGGGTGAGCGAAAGGATGGATGAGTAAAAGGATGCATGTAAAGATGGATTAGAAACAATGTATGGATGAGTGAAAGGCAGGGTAGATTGATGTCTTTATGAAAGGATAGAGTGAAAAGGTAAACTGATGGTTGATGAATAGAAGAATGGGTGAGTGAGAGGATGGATGGCTGAGTGAAAGTAAATAGATGGATGGATGGATGGGACGAAGGGTGGATGGCTGAGTGAAAGGGCGGATAGATGGGTGGGCTAAAGGGAGGATGATGGAGTGAAAGGATGGATAGATAGAGCGAGGGTACATGAATGAGCGAAAGGATGGATAAGTGATTGAATGGATGGAAGAAACTGGGATGGATGAGTGAAAGGATGGATGATTTTGTGGATGGACTGGTGCGATGGATAGGTATCCTTGGACCAGTGGCGGCTTCACTACACCCTCCTTGTTTTGTGGTCCATTTTCATTGTGTCAAGAGTGAATAATTATTCACTCTTGTTATAATAAAAATAAAATGCGGACCCACTTTGGGTCCAGCAACAAACTGATACAGCTAGTGACATTATTTGATTGCTGACACAGGTACATGAAGGTGCCTGTGCCATCCATCAGAGATACTGTTCACAGCTGGTGAAATCCCAGCACTGTGAGCATGTCAGTGTAGCTATCGGTGTGAGTTAAAGTGAGAGACATTCAGGGAAGAATGAGTCAGTGAGTGAGAATGAGTGACAGTAACAACCAGTATGTGTGAGAATGAATGTGAGTGAGGGAGGACGACAGTGAGCGTAAATGAGTGTTACTGTGTGTGAGACTGAGTCACAGTAAGACTGACTGATTTAGAATGAGTGAGAATGAGTGGGACTGAGGGAGACAGAGCGGACCAGAGTAGAATGAGTGAGACTGTGTGAATTAGTGAGACCAAGTTAAACTTTGTGAGTCAGAGTGAGACAGTAAACTTAGTGCAAGAAAGTGCGAGAGAACTTTAAAGAAAAAGCTCTTTGGAATTTGAGCCAAGGATTACGCTCCACCATTTTTAGAGGTCACCTGCCTCCACTGATTTGGAGAAGGATACCTTTGATTTGCCCAGAACCCCTGGACGCTTAATCTTTATATGCTTCCCACTTCTGCCAGTCAGTAATTAGCATTTTAATAGATGCGTACTTGCTCCAAGCAGCAAACAATAGGCTGACCTCATTGGGCAAAGATGACCTATCTGACCTGACCCATCTAAACCTGAAAGAATATTAGGGGTGGGCTGCTAGGATCCTTTTGACAACAAAGTATCAAATCCTGCTTGACAAGTCTGCTGGGGTTTTTTCATATGACAGTTAGGAGGCCTTTTGAGAGACTTCCCCCTGTCACAGGGAAGTGTCAGCTGATACTTTGGCAGGGACCTTCTTTTCTCCCACAAGCAAGGCAGGTCCCAGTCACAGTGTGCCTCCTTTTTTGTCATTACAGTGTCAAACCGGGAAACCGGTACCAAACCAATTAGTGTGTATCACTGTCTGGTTGCTGAAGGTTCAGTATTGTTCTACCAGACTTCTTTCTCTGAGGTTGTTGTAGTTATAGGACATACCTCAAACTGGATTTCAGTATTAAATGTGGGAGGATACTAAGATTACCATACCACAATTCGACACTCACACACACACACACACACACACACACACACACAGACAAACAAACACACAGCTTTCAGAGTACAATCTGAGTGGAGCTGAAAACTTCAGTCATCTTGAAAATATCCAAAGTGGGTAAGGTTAACCTCTTCCACATTGGTTAGGGTGACCCCAGGGTTCACTCCCACCCACCAGCCTGCGCTGGCATCTCCAGGCAGTCTGGTGTGTGGCATCGCCAGGCACTCACTACAGAACACTCCTGGACCTGTGGAATATCACTATGAACCATCTATCTGAGACATAATAAGAGTCTAGAAGACCCAGGACAAAGAAGTGGATTCCAAGAGTCATAAGGCTGACTTCCTGTTAAAGCAATGGGGACCCAAGCTACAAGAGATGTTTTCTAGCTACTGTACAGTTGATTAGTGGCAAATGAACATGGACTGATCTCTCCTGTTGGGCTCTGCCGGACACCCTGTGAGTCTTTAAGTGTCTCTCCTGAGGTCCTGGGGTGCTTTAGGTGTGTACTTCTTTGGAAGACTGGAACTTAAATGACTAAAGCCAGAAGGTAAAATCTTTCACCAGGATGAGCCTGGTTAGTGTATCTGACAGGGGCTCCATCAAGGTCAGTGTCAAATTGCACCTAGGTCCTGTTCTAACGCTAGCATTAACTTTCATTGGCACTTTGTGCTTTCTTGGTGCTATTTCCAATTAAAACTTTTAAATTTCATATCTCTGGTTCTCCTTAATAAATGTTAGAAATTTTGGGTGTTGTTTTGTTTATAAATTTGAGTCTATTTTTCTAATTCGTTGTGGCAATTTTATTGTTTTGGATATCTACTTTATCAGTGTTCTAGATGTGCTAAAATACTTTACACATTGACTCTAAGTTAAGCTGTCTGCTCTCTGCCACAGCTACTGTGGGTTGAGCTCAGATTTATTTAGTGACTTTTGCGGTTCACACTGACAAGAATTCTGATTATTACTCGTGGATACTTACCTGTTCAACCAATAACCCTATTCCTTACAGGACAGTGCTAAAATTATTTAGTAAACTTAATAAAATAGAAAGTAAAAGGTTTATGTATACGTCAGAACACAGCGATGCAGAGATGACATAGGGTTAATTTTTTTTTAATACGATATTAGCTTATGTCCCATTAATATGTTTCCCCCCTCCGCTGCTTGTAAACGTATTTTCTGTATGATGCACGTGTGTGGCTCACTTGTACCTTTCTTCGTTTTTCACTTTACAGCCCTTGAAAAAAACCTCACTGCTTGTCTCAGAATGTAATTTCCTTTTGGCTCATGGCAATCCTGGCTGAAGAAATCACACATGAGGCTGGCGCAGAGGATACCTTTGGCATCCCAATGAATGGCCACCAGTATGTATTCTTACAGATCTCATGCTCACAGCCTGTAGGGCTGAAAAAGGATCAAGGCACCCAACCCCTCTACTAAAATGTCCCATAATAAGTTAAAGGCGGGAGGTAATAACAGTTGTGGCTTGCTCCTATTTAAAGGGGGGATAGGCAGGGGAGGGACATTCAATAAATAAATAAAAGCAAAGGAAGAAAATCTTACCTCCACAGTTGGCACCGCTGCTCTGTCCCTCGTCGCTTCAGCTGCAGGCACAGGCTCCCAGCCTGCCCTTTGAACAATCCCGACACTGCTTAGAGCAGCATCAGGATTGGCTGAGAGCGCCCGAGATGGCCGGCCAAACACACATGCGCTGTGAGGTGAGTGCTCTGTGCACTCCCCTCCGTGGCTGTCTTCCCCAATGACCCGCCCCTTTCACCACAAAGGCATATTAAACCTACTTTATTATTCCTTCGTGGTGAAAGAGTTGCAGCTTTTTTTTGGGGGGGGGGGAATGCTCTTCCGCTCTAATGGAGGAGCCGCCGCTGGTTAATAACCTCTTAGTAGCATAATGTGTTCGGGACGATCCCGTTAAAAAGGAAAGCTCTGAGTGACGTTGCATGGCCGTTTCTGAAGCCTATGTGGTGTTCTGAGGCCGATTTTAGACCTTAGCATTGCGCAGAAACAGGCAATTAAAACATTTCCCTCATTAAGTGGCCATAAATGCGTTGTTTTACACGCAGTACAATGTCAATCAAAGAGTCACACACGAGACAATGAAATATGCTCGCTGAAAACGTGGATATGCCACGCATAAAAATTAAGTGAAAATGTAGCCGCTCCATATGTGAAATATTTGCTCGCAAGGAGCAGGCGGCTTGAAGCCTTTTTACACTTGAACTCTGAAACCTTTCTTCCCAACAAGTTAGTGTGCTTCATCGTCAAAGTTTCAACTGGGGGCGCTGCGCACAGCTGGCACGAGAGACTGTTAAGGGATGTGTGTTTGGTGGGGAATAAACGAGCAGAAACAAGACAGGGTCAGACATGATTTCATTCAGATATGTCGCATCTAAAAACGAAACAACTAGTTTCCATTAACAGCCATACAACATTGCCATCTGCTGGTAATCTGCCCTTTATGCATCCCAGTAACACTTGTATTTATTTTAAGTGCTGAGAGCTTTACATTTAGAAAACGACACGGTTTACCGAACTCAAGGCGCCGGTTGCTCCACTACTGAAAGATGGTTCTGTATTAAAAAGACCACATGCCAATTGAACTTCCCAAAGGATGGTTAATAGTGTTAGCACCCTAACAAAAGACATGCTAGAGCAGCTTTTGTGCAGTTTTTTTTTTTTTTTTACTGTTTATAGGTGTGTCACTGATCTCAGGAATCGTGGTGAACTTTAAAGCAACTTCACCGAGCCAAAAATGTTGATCATTCTGGGATTATATATAAAATCTTTCAGAGCATCTTTTAATAGTGGTGCACAAAACTCAAAAACGGGATTACGTTTTATGAAAATTCACAAAAGGCTTCCTCTTCGATTTAGCCTGACTTTTCCAGAGATATACTAACTATTTACAGCAGGAAACTATCAGTTGTGTTTTAGCATATGCCAGAGCTTTACTAAGGAATGACGGTGCTTCCATTCAACCATAGTGGTGCTCATCCAGTCTGCAAAGTTCCAACATCCCACTGGCAGCCATTGTTTGCAGACCAAACTCGCTCCAAAAAAATAATTCTTGGAAATTTAAGAATGACGCAATCATGATATGCTTGTTATTGGTAATCGGATGTGAGGGCCTTCTACCGTGGAAGGCTTGTGCTCATACTCAAAATGTATTGTATTCTTACCTATAACTTAACTACCGCTCATTATATTGATCCTCCAATACATGATCTTGAATTTCGAATTTACTCAACTGAACACCCACTGAATCTCCACAAACAAATATTGTAAATCCTGCAACCTATTCCCCCTCCTTCGTGTAAACTCCTTGGTTCTTGTCTGCGGTATATAACAGTACAATAAATAAATAAATCAAGATGCTGGAATTTAAAAAACGTACTTTCAACCAAGCTACAAGAAAACGTGGGGATTAACTGCACTGTTGCTGTGTTCTGCAAATTAAGGTCTGAAAGAAGGGCCTGTATTACACCAAGCGCCCTGCTGGTGCTGCAGGCTTGTTCCCGCTTTCCGTACCCCAGATGTTCTTTCTATTACAGAAGGCCTGCAGGTACTTCTGAAGCGCCTTTTGTAAAAGAGATCTCACTAGCGCTGCATGTGCGCAGCATGACGTTGCTACCGCAGGTGAACTAATGAAATTATTAACGCGTGTTCATCTGTTCTGAATAAGTGATTTGTGTGTAGAAAATATAATGTATAAGACTAATGCATGCATTTGAAATTGTGATTACCAAGGGTGGCCGTCAAGATTCATGAAGTGTACTTATAATTACCCTAACACTGAAAAGTTTAATTCATGTTTGACTAATGTAACATGTCATATTGAGGGTTATGCATTATGCTTTAGCTTTATTAATTGTAGGCCTTAACTTAGCGAGTGTCTTGGCCTATTTACCAGGCCTCATGTCAAAGCTGTATTTCTTAACATTTAATAAATGGCTGTCCTAGAGAGTTAAACTGTGAATTTTATTGTATTGTTTAAATGTGCTCACAGCAGGAGTTTTCTCTAGAGAAGATGCTGTTCTTAATAAGGAAACATTTTGTGTGTAATGTGTGTGAGACTGACTTTCTCAGGAGTAGAACAATGGAGATACTGACTGGAGTGGAAGCTGTAACAATATTGTTACCTTTCAAGCCGGATGATGAGGACATTGCAAGACAAACCAATCAACGACATATGAACAGAGTAATAGTAGAATTCATAGATTTAGAGTTTTAGTTTCATTGGACAAAGTGTGAACATGCAATTAACTGACCAATAGGGATTTGGGAAGTAGTTGTAGTAGTTTTGATTTAATAAAACCGCACGGGAGAGGGATAGCTCTTTCTTCCCCATTTTTTGCATCTTGACAAGATACGTGCTTAACTTTACTGCTTAAAGGCTTTGCGTTTTCTGAACTTTGATGCTGAATCCTGATGCCTTGCTGATCGACTGATGTCCTGGGGACGAAGACTGACTCTGCTTGCTGATCCACATTGAGGATAGGTATTATGAATTAGACTATTGATTATTAAGCATATTTGCTTTTCCTTTCTAGGTACCAACTGCACTGGTTTGAGAACCATAGTTAGATTTTTTTCCAAATTCGTGTAACTAAATTATTTTGCATGAAGCCCAACATGCTGATGCTGAGCTGATGTTAGTTAAGGATCCTCACTAATGAAATTATGCTAATAGGGATTAACGCCTGATGAATTTCTCTGCTGAATTTGAATGTATGTAATTACTTTGACGCAGTTGACTTTGTTACGGATTTGCATTGTAACCTTAGAATGTGTTGTACTTCAAGGTTTGATTAGATTAGGTTTCTTCCGCCGCTTTAGACAGCAAGCATTGTTTTTGTATGCGTTTCATTTGATATTGAGATTCATCTACATGACCTTAGCATTGTTTATATAGGGAAATAAATATTAGAACTTTTACTAAAGGTGTGATTATTTATGACTGAAAGGTCATGGTGCGTCACAATTACTGATTATATTGATTATTACTGTTATTGATTGTTGTTGATTATTGATAGTTTATTAATTATTGATCCACATGTACTGGAGCTATGGTAAGAACATCTTAATTACGAGTGAAAAGGTTCATCGACCTATTCGCGTCCCCTTGTATTAAGGTCAGACGCACTAACAACGTCAAGGGGACGTTTCCTCATTTGCATGGAAGCATGGCCCAGTGCAAATGCGGGAACAGTTTTCCTCTGCACCTGTCTCTTGATACAGATGCAAGAGTGGCTACATCTGTGACAGCGTACCATGAAGAGCATAGAGTTTAAAATTAGGTAATTAATAGGTCTGCTCTAACTTTTGTGTGGCAGCTGATAATACTCTTTGACAAGTGGTGTCTCCAGTTTTCATTCTGACTTGCAAGAAGATCACAGTAGACTAAAGGACTGTTGTACGATATTGTGGGTGTGTAGATGAAGAAGGCCTGTCTTCTGTTTTTCTCCTTCTTACATTTCTTCGCCTCCAGTCTGGTGATGCCCTGTTTCCTGTTGTGGTACTTTCCACATAAGGTTGTTAGTTTTTTAGCCTGATATGTCTTAGTATTGTTTCTGATGGCCTTGTAGATGAAACCACAGGTCTGAAAGAAGATACGAGCAAGGAGGGCGATGTCCGCTTTGCATATCAGTTTCTAAAACTACCCTCTCCCTGTCACATCATACTTTGAGATATGTTCATAAAAGGAACATTTTGGAAGCAAAGTAAAATGGTTTACTCCTTGTTGCGGTAATTTATTAGGTGTGGTCTCGCACCAGTACTAAATCTTTATTCCATACATCTCTAAGGGGATCTAAGCATAGCCCATTACCATCTGCTATATTTAGGCTGTGAATCAATCAGCGGGCTATTACATACAGACAATACTGTTCTCAATGGCTGGACACTTAATTGCACTCCAACGGTGGTTGTTAGAGGTTGGTAATTATTAAAATGTCAAGTAAGTGTAACTAATGTAACCAAAACAAAGATTACATTCTGTACTTGGGTAAGCAGCAAGGTCTAAAATGAAGGTCATTTTGGAAGCACTATCACTGAAAAGGGAAATGGCTCATTTTTAATTTCAATCCATACCTTTAAGTAAAGAGGCAAAAGATCACACTTTGACTTATGGATTGAAAAAATTCAACCAACATCAGAGGGGATATGCCCATGCATATTAAAAGCATAAAATTGTAAAATCTCTTTATTACTGTTTGTTGGTACAGTAACCACTAAATTAATCATAAAGCTCCTAGATATAATTGGTATTAACTGTCTTGCTGTCCCCTGAAAAATTTAAGCCGTGCATTAGAATGATCTGAAAGAAAATATTTGTACCGTTGACCTGAAGACTCTCTTGAAATATTGAAGACTGGACAGAAGTGGGAGACCGTAGGGAGTGACAACAGAGACTAGGTACACTGGAAGATGAACTGACAGATTTAGATAGGGACTATGTGGAGTCACCCACAACCCACAGGAGGTTAGTGATGGCTCAAATAAGGGCTGAATACTAATTAGTGGCTAATAATGAGTTCCGGACAACATACCTTACGAAACAAAAACAAATATATGGATTCAGCAACAAAGCTAGTAAACTACTCATATGGACTGATAGTAGGGCGAGGGAAGGCATGTTTATTAGGGAATTGAGAATTACCTCTGGGGGGACAGTGTGTGGCAGTCAGGAAATAGTGGAAGAACTGGCAAAGCAACTTGGAGATTTCCATGAATCACGACTAAGAGTTACTGATCAGGAAGACTGCCCCATGCCCCGACTTGACCTACAACATATGACAGACTTAGAGACTGATATATTGGTGGAGGAGGTGTCCTTGCCATGCGACAAATGAAGTCGGGGAAAGATTTGGGTCCCCAACGGGTTCCTGGTGGAACTCTTCCATAAATTAAATAGGAAGACTGCTGCTTCGCTGCACGCAGACTATGAGGTGGCATTCAAATCTGGAGATCTCCTGGTCCTCATCCCGAAAGCAAGTAGACCTAGTGATAGATGTAATTCCTAGAGAGCTGCATCCCAACGAAATGCTGACATTAAAATTCTGGTTAAATTATTGTCCAATCGGCTTGGGAAGGTGATAACTGGCCTGGTACACCCTGAACGGGTTCATGCTGTGTCGGTTTACCCCACAGAATCTATGCAGACTTCAAAACAACTTCGCGATGGCCACACCTGCGGGTCGAGAGATAGACTCACTGGACACCAACAAAGCTTTTAATTCAGCTATGGATTACCAGAGACCCACATTCGCACTATGAGGTGAATTTGGCTCCTTTGCTGGTGAGATTTGAGAACGATGTCAAACACTGGCAATCATTACCGCTTTCATCTCTTGGGAAGGCAGGAACGTCTAAAATGTTGGCTCTCCCCCGATTTTTTTACAGACTTCGGAACTCACCATATAAACTCCCAGATTCATTTTTTGCAAGGGTAGGCGAGGTGGTGCGGGACTTGTTATGGGCAGGTAGCTAGCCCTGGGAGGTCCTACGAACACTCCAGTGGTCCAAGTACGAAGGAGGAATTGCCCTGCCGAATCTTAGGAACTTTTATGAAGCAGTGCATGTATCTGTGGTTAACCATTGGGCATATGTGGACTGGGAGGACCCAGCATTTTGTTTCAATAGATGGTCAATGGGGGGGAAAAAGATACCTTCATCAGCTGTGCGGTGCAAAACCTGGGCTTGATGCATGTCCAGCCATGGCAATGTTGGAAGAAACTGACCAAAGATATGGGGTGGGGAAACGGACTAAACCGAGAACGCCACTTTTAGAAGGCTCTAGACTCAAACAGGTAGCAACTTTTATGGGATTCCAGAAGTGGGGCCATATTGGTATTTCGTTCCTTGCAGATGTATGGGATGCTAATGGGGTGGTTGCCTTTGCCTATTTACAATCTGAATATAAGTTGTCACGTACGCAATGGCTAAAATATTCTGAACTGAGAACTGGTCTTTAAAAAAGGTTGTCCCCAAATGAGGAGACACAAGAAAATCCGCAGCTAGATTTGTGACTGCTAAATAAGCTGGTGGGGAAAGAGTTAATCTCCTTAACATAAAGGACCGTGATAAGAAATACAAAGACCACGCTGTCTGGGCCACTGAAGAGGTGGTCGCGCAACTGCGGAGACCTAGATGAGGAGGACTGGCGACAGATGCTGTTATTTCCAGCTGAGATAGCCATTTCAGCGAACCTCCACTTGATTCAATTTACAATTTTGCACAGAGTACATTACACACACATCTTACTCTATGGACCCGGCAGGGCTGCAGATGCAGATTGTCTTGGAGGGTGTGTGGACAAGAGGGCACCTTTTACTATGCACTTTGACTCCCAAAAGCCTACTATTTTGGGGCAGCTTCAGTGACGAGGACACTTGAGGAAGCAATGGGTATGTCACTGTAAGTAATGCCTAGGCTTGCACTACTGAGGGTGTGGGTACAGACAGATCAAACCTAGTATCACAAATTCCTTGTCAATCAACACTGCCTGGTGGAAAAATGAGATATTGCGTGACGATGGGGGTTGGGGGACTATTCCTCAACACCTGGAAAGGGGGAAAAAGAACAGACCAGTGCAGAAGAACGGAGAAGGAACTTTACCGGGGAAGGGGTTGTCAAAAGAAATTTGGGAAGATCTGGGATGCTAGCATTAGACTGGGCGCTCTACTGGTAAATCTATACTAGTTCTTCCCTTTCATTGGGGAGAAGCAGCGGATGAGCTGCCAGGAAAGTAAAATATATTGGACATTCGAATATGAACACTGAACAACTACAAAATGAATTTTGTATGTACAACATAAGAACCGATGGGACCGTGGTGGGAGGGAGTTTTGTTAAAATATGTGATTTATATGAAAATAAAATAAAAAAGAATCTGGACAATATTTAGAGTGAACCACAATGATATCTGTCTGAGACTCTGAATAATATGCTACGTCAGAAATGTATATGTTTTTAATTCGAGGACTGGCGCAGACTTGAAATTGAAGGTAGAGGAACTAAACTGCAGGCTATGTTAATCTGCTCCAGAAAATAATATTCCTCTCTCCCCTTGTTTCACATAATTTATTATATTTATCTTAGAAAATGCAATGGAAAAATTCTTATCGAATGTAACACTATTTATATAAACAAAGCTTTTTACTCTACTAAAGGGGTATTTATCACTAGGACCTGGTAAAAGCAATCAAAGTCGTCGAGGTGGCAGAAAATATGTTAAAGAAAAACAGTGTTTTTAATTAACGAAAATGTTAATCTTCGAAAATGTATAGCACAGCCTTCTTACGCTGTTACCCTGCTGTAAACCAGAGGTGTCCAAGGTAGGTCAAGGAAGGATGGATCCCTACCCAATGTTCAAAATAACAAACATGTGAGCTTCTTTCAGGCACAAGCAACATTTCTGATGATATTTTACTGTGGTTGTAGTTCCAGCTGAGGAAGCTCTAGGTAGAGAGTGACAAAGTCCAGAGTACACCATGCAAGTGTTCAGGGTGTGGATGAGAGAACGATGTGCTTGATCCTCATCAAGACCCAGTTCTGAAACTGGATCTAACTGAAGGTTGCCTACCTATGGTAGCTGTGAACATAATTTTCTGTACCAACAACATGAGAAAATAGATGATAAGGCGCCATGAAAAGTTGCGATTGCATGCAGCTCGGAAAGCCTTTGCCAGAGACAGCATTGAGTCTCAACTTAAAATATATGACCTCAGGTGAAATCTTTAGGAATTCAATTTCTAAGGGAATGTCCATCAGTGTTTCAGCAGAACAGACAGGAGACAACAGTGCATAGATGCCACAGAAAATAGGAATTAGAAGGACAAGTTGAGGACACAATCCCAAAGATGATATAATCTTAGAATCAAGGTTATGTAGCACTGATAATCGAAAATTTAAAAGAAAGTGCAACAACACCTCTGCATCAAAAAATGCAAAGAGAATCAAGGTTGTTCTGGTCATGGACGGAGTAAAGACATTACAGAGTCAAGGCTGGTATGCCAGAGACGCTACTACAGTAACCTAATGTAAACTAGGCAGGCCTACTCTGTCCATAATGCCAAATGCTACTTGAACAAATATCAATATGAAAGAAGCATATGGAGGATTAGGTTGCGATGTAACGAAAACTTCAGAAAGCAGGACAGATAAAACATGGAGTTTAATTCAGGCCTTCCATCAGCAATAATACAGAGAAAAACTGAAATCACATCAGGCAAACACGCCAGCTTCACACATAGGTAAGTGGTACACAGGATGCACAAAAAACTATAAGACAGAACTACGATAGGCTGATTCATGTAAACGGGAGAAAGGCATTGGTCAATGGAGGACAGAGGAAACCAATAAAAACTGCCAGGAACGCAAATCCTTCACATTTGGAAGTTAAGAAAAAAAGTGAAACTGAGTAAAGAAGGTTAGGTAAAGGTGACCAGTGTGGAAGGAATGGGGCCCCAGTAATGCTGAAATAACTGACCACAAAACTTCGAATAATGGCAAACTCCCATGTTGATATCAACAGAACACACAATCCACGGCTTTAGACATCAAGTAAAGTGATGAAACAGTAGAGAACAGGCGTAAACTGTAGAGGACTGCACAACTACCTGATCTTCCTCATCTGGATAGCTCACATGCTGGTGGTCTGATGTCTCAGTTTACCTTGCTGCAAATCCTTCCTATACAGGATCGGCAAAATTGCCTAAGAGACTATACATTCTTTACCTTCGAGATGCCTCTTGTAATCTGGGAGGCTGCCGGGCGCTCAGATAGTTGATGCAGACATTAGCCACTTGATGCAGGTCACGCTCACCTGAAGAAACAATGAGATGCAAAATTAATTAAATCATCTAAGACCTGACAAAGCACACAAACTCCATCTGAAGGTTCAGTGAAGCAGCCTAAATTCCTGGGATGTGCCAGGATTCATTTTCTAGCTCTGCCAAGATGGTCCCTTCTGCTACCTACGTTTCACATGGGGGGTTTACACTCAGTTCAATTTCAGCACCTGAACAAATCACAACCCTCCAAACACGGGGCAGTTATTAAATCCTTGAGGCAGCATTATTTCTAGTACACAATATGGAATCCTGATTATTGGACCTTACAGAAATCCATCACAGTCTGGCTGACACATTCACGTGCCACTGATTCCCAAATGCCCATTGGTAAACTGGGCTACCACATCCCAAGATGATAAACACATCTAAGTATATTTCTATCCTATTTCCAGTCGTTTTTAACTCGAATATTAACATTTTATTTCATGCAGAGAAAATATAATTAGAGGAAAAAGGTCGGTATTCAATGTTTATTCGAATACGCTTTTCAGAAACGAACTATGCAGCTTCAAAATGACTTTTCTTAAACCATAAAGACCATGTGCTATTCATATGTTGCAGAACTATCTTAGGGTGAATCATACGGGAATACTGATAATGTCAATGCTAACTCATGGCATTGGTGCAGAAGTCCTGAACTATTATTCACAGTGAGAATCCTCGGGCAGCATCAGAGAACAATCAATGGAGGGTAGGGGGGATTCAGGGTTATTTCTCTGAGCAGAAGCAAAAGAAAAATGTTACTTACCTGCTGTAACAATCTTTCTGATGGATACTCTATCTACCTCCAGATTTCTCACCTATGGAATAATCAGAAGTGCCAGGCTGAACCTGGAAACTTTAAAGTTTTCATGTCTACTGTAGGGGGTGCTGGCTTCAGAACGACACAGGAAGTGTTGTCAAGTGACCCCACCAAAGCCCTATAGTTCCCTTACGCAACAACATTGGTTTTCACCCATTGTTTCCAAGCCTTCAAGGCGATCAGACAGAGTGACATCGGTAGAGCAGTGCAGTGCCAAACTGTGTGTATTTGGAATCTTAATAACTGTCCCTATAACAATCCATCAAACAGTTAGGGGGAGGGGGATGGTCGGTGAGGTATCTGAAGGTAGAGCATCCTTCCAAAAGACTGTTAAAGACCATTTTCTTCTTATGGATATTTCTACCTGCAGATTCCTCACCATTAGAATAGATTACCAAGCAATACCCATAGTAGGAGGAGGGTTGATGGACAGCAATATACGAAAAACCTGCAAGACAATTCTGGTAAAGTAATCATCTCTTTGGGCTTCTGATTCCACGCAGTAATGTTTGGCAAATGTGTACAGCGATGATGATGTGACTGCTTTCAGATGCCTGAGATTGGGACACTTATTGCCAAGTGTTCGAAACTGGGTTTCTGGTTCACAGATCACTGATGGAGCAAAAACCACAATCCTAGTCAAGGTAAGTCCCTAACGAACCCTAAATTAACTTGTGCTCACCCCTCTGGTAGCTTGGCCCAGACTTAACTTAAGAGGCATTGTGTAAAGTATTTGTGCAACACTCTAAACAGTAAAACAGTGAAAAGCCACACATAAAGATACCACACCTGGTTAGGAAAATATAAATTAATGTAATGAATAAAGTAAGACCAAAATGATAAAAATCCAACAAGTAGAACTTGAGTTCTGAATTTTTAAAGAATAAACTGTAGAATAGCGCTCAGGAGCAGTAAACACCAACCGGGACAATCTGGTCATGCTGGACAGGGACAAAGTTCAGGCTGACAGTAACAGAGTACGGGTACAGGAACCCAGTTAGGCCCGCTGAACCAAAGTACCTTAATCACTGAAGATGCA
The DNA here is from genome assembly GCF_031143425.1 of Pleurodeles waltl. Taxonomy (NCBI): domain Eukaryota; kingdom Metazoa; phylum Chordata; class Amphibia; order Caudata; family Salamandridae; genus Pleurodeles; species Pleurodeles waltl. The sequence continues at coordinate 306,366,833 of NC_090446.1, forward strand.
GGGAGAAGGCTGAAGTGAAGCATCAGTGTTGATCCCCACAGTGATGGCGATGCGTCAATCTTTCCCACAGTGTAGGTAAGATGCGTCAATTTTCTCCACACTACACTGGCGATGCGTTGGGTCCGACATGCAGTGGTTCCGAAGGCAATGCGCCGAGATCGATCAGCGATACAGTGGTGATACATCGACTTCGATCCATGCAATGGGGCCCATGTGCCTGTTCAGATCCATGCAACAGTGGCAATGCTCTGGTTCCAATCCGCACAGCGGTGGGAATGCATTGTTTCAGCTCCAGTAAACATCTTAGGCCCACTTGTGAAGATCAAGGTCTGGGGTGGCCCCGCTTGGCAGGACAGACTCACAGATGGCAGAGTATAGGTGTAGATGTAGGTTGGTTGAAAGTCGTTTCTGTCCCTGAGGCTTCAATCAGGAGACCAGTAAGCTGGCCCTTGGAGTCACTATGGGTCCTGGGTTGGTGAAATGTAGCTCAAGTCCTTCTCACTCCCAGGCAAGAAGGCAGCAGGTCAGCAAAGTAAAGCAAGCAGGAGTCCAACAGAGTGGCAGTCCTTGTAGCAGCACAGCAATCGTTCCCGGCTTAGTGTCCACAAGTCCAGAAGTGTACTGAATTGGTGGTGTCAGAGGTCCAGTACTTATACCAATTTGTGCCTTTGAAGTGGGGAGACTTCAAGAGATGCCTTTGAAGTGACAGAGTCCCTGTCCTTCCTGCCCTTGCTCCAGACTCACTACAGAGTGGTATGCAGCCCTTTGTGTGGGCAGGACACAAACAATTCATGTGTAGGTGAGGTTGTGCCCAGCTCCTCCCTCCCCATCATGCCCAGGATGGCCCATCAGGACACAGGTGGCCAATCAAGGGACACCCTAAGCTCCCTTTGTGTGTGGCTGTCTAGGGGGAATACACTAAGTCCAGCTGTCCCCCACCCATGTGATCAGAGACATGACTTCACCATAAGTTGGGATATTAAATTATGATTCCGGAGACAACAAACTCAAAAAACTTACCTATTTCAGAAGGTGAACTAATAAAATGGAATAAGGTAACCTCAATGTTAACCAGTGGGAGAGATAGGCCTTGCTGTAGCAAAATAAAATGTAAGAGTTTTTCACTACCGGGACATGTAAAACTAAACAACACCTGGCAGAAATTTTAACTTCACTGCACCCTGTCCTTAGGGCTGCATACGGCCTACCTTAGGGGTGACTTATATGTATTAAAAAAAGAAGGTTTGGGCCTGGCAAAAGGTTTACTTTGCAAGGTCGACATGACAGTTTAAACTGCAGACACAGGCTCTGCAATGGAAAGCCTGAAAAAGTTTTTAGGATTACTTAAGTAGGTGGCACAGTCATTGCTGCATACCTACTAGTAGTAATTAATTTACAGGCTGTGGGAACAGGTAGTGCACATTACTAGGGACTTATAAGTAAATTAAATAAGCCCACTGGGGTTAGCCGATGATACCACGCTTTAGGGAAAGAGCGCAAGCACTTTAGCACTGGTTAGCAGTGGTGAAGTGTGCAGAATTCTAAGGTCAGCAAAAGCAAAGTCAGCAAAACCAGAGGTCTGAAGGCATAAAGTTAGCTGGAAACCACACTAAGAATGCCAGGTCTAACGCCAAGGTTGAAGTGGAGATTTACCCCTAATGGAACAGGCCCTGACCCAGGAGGTTCCTTATTAGCAAAAGCGTAGCATGTCTTGGTGCATAGGATTATCCACCTCGGAAGGGTCATTTTTCAGCACCCCTTTGCCCTTCTCAGCACCACAGTATCACAAGAAAAGCTGTTCACCCACATGAATGTCTTTCTTTTGCAGTATAGCTAGTAGTTCACCACACTCCACCCAGGATTCAACCTACGCATCTGCCCCTCCTCCTTAGTGGGATGGGGCAAGGGATAAAAGGTTCGAAGGGTGGCAGACAGTTGTAGGTGGACGGATGTAACCACCATTGGTGTGAAAGCAACCCTGGTTTCCATTACTAACTTGTCTGAACAATAGGTAAGAAAGGGAGGACGAAAGCTCAAGGCTTACAGCACACTCATTTTTCTGGCAGAAGTTACAGGACAACTATGAAGGCTCAAATTGAACCCTCATAAGGAAAGTTAGACCTAAATTAGTATCCCACTGAGGCATAGCAATGCAGTAAGAGGATACAGGTGAGTCAAATCCTTTAAAAAATGCACAGGAATTGTAGACAAACAGGGACAGGTGGTCAGGCAGACATAATAATGCTGACAACGCCACTATATACCCTCTGACAGTACGAATGGTACATCCCTCTGTGCGAGGGACAGTGCAAACTGAGGGACCTAAGATAATCTGGTATACAAGGGATCAACACAGTTGTCCATGCATCATACATTAAAGTTGTTCCGATGCCAGAGTAGACTGACTTAGTGAAAGGGCACACTAAAAGGATGACGTCTACAACCTCTGGTGGCTGCTGAAAAGAGCTCATATGTTCCCACTCAATCTCCAGGCATGTAGGTGTGCAATACCAGCCCCTCCGACGGGGAGAAAAGTTCAGTCTGAATGGCAGCTTCATTGGGGGACGTAGGGAGAAGCGCTGAAGGACTACATATCAACCCTTTCCTGGCCATTCTGTGGCTATGAGAATTACTTAGGTCTGGTCTTGAAGAATTTTTCTCAGAACCCAAAGAATCAAAAGTTATGGAGGGGAAATGCGTTGTGCAACTGAAAGTTTCACCACAACTTTATGACTTCCATCAACTTATACTGCAGGGTAAAGAACTGCTGGCACTGAGCATTCTTTGATGAGGCAAACAAATCCACTTGAGATGCGCCTCACTGGGCCCGCAGGGTGATTGGCTGACAGCCAGATCCATTGACTGTGTGGCCAAGACCAGAATCTTAATGCTTCCAGACAAAAGAGATGAAACCCTACTTCCCTTGCTTGTTCACATAACACATTACTGTTGTGTTTTCTATCAAGATCTGGGTGGACCAGCCTTGGATTAAGGTGAAGTAGCCCTTGAGCACCAGCTGAATTGCCTGCAGTTCATTGTAAAGAATCTGTTCTTCCAGAGAGGAGGGCCTCTGATCTCCAGATACTCCAGATGGTTTCCTCACCATGGGGTGGAGGCATCAGTAACTACCGTAGCTATGGCTGGAGGAGGAGTGAAGGCTATCCGCACATCAGGTTAACCTTGTTCCTACACCAAACCCTGTTTGCTGCAGCCCTGGGGTAGATCATGATTGAGTTCTACAGGTGTTCCCCCATACTGTAGCCACTGCCTGTTAAGACACCTCTGCAGGCCCTTCATGTGCAAATGTGCTTGTATGACTACATGAAACTATCAGACCTTGGAATATTGGGCCTTCATGACAGGGAGTCATACACCTTGCTGGAACCATTTCCTGAATGTCGATCATCTGAGGTGAAGGAAAGGTGCGGAGAACAGTGGTATCCAGTACTGAGCCTATGAACTGGAATCCTTGGGATGCTGACAACTGCAATAAGCACAAAACCAGCTTTGATTAGCCAGCTGTCCTGGAATGGGAAGACAGGAATGCCCGACCTTCAGAGGTGGGTGGCAACCACCACCATCACCTTGAGGTGCTGTTAATCCAAAGGGGAGTACTGCAAACTGGTAATGCATAGAACCCACTGCAAAATGTAAGTATACTTATAGTGGGACCAGAGGATTGGGATGTGGAATACTCATACTATAGGTCCAGTGACACCATCCAGTCTCCAGCTTCCCATAGCAGTAACACCTGTCCTAGGGTCTTGAACTTTTCCTTTCTAAGGAAGAAGTTGAACTCCTTGAAGCATCCTTGGCCTCTTTCCTCTTCCAACATGAGCCCACCGCTCCTTTCTTGAAGAGTGCTGCAACCTCATGCTGCAGTACGGCCAGGTGATCTTTGTGGAAGAGAAATACTGGAATGGGGTGGGGCCTGAAAGAAGGGGCAGTTTTTAGCCTCTTTGCACTATTTGAAAGACTCACAGGTCCGAAGTAATGGACTTCCAGTCCGACCTGCAGAAAAGAGGGCACCCAACCCCAAACAATTTAAGGGTTTTGGAGACAATAAACTAAGACTTCTTTCCAGGGGGTGCAATGGAAGAAGAGGAGGAGGAGAGATGCTGGGCGGGTCAGTGACCCTTTGCTTTGGCACTGCCTCTGTATTGACGGACCAGTGGTTTCCAGTGGGACTTCTGCATCTGAGGGTGATCGGCGAATCCTCAGAAGTGGTAAACTTGCCTATAATCCCACAGAGGCTGGCGTTGCTGGAGACCCAACAAGCGTGAAATAGCTTTATTAGTCTTAAATGCTTCCAACACTGTATCAACATTTTTGCGCCATAAAACGGCAGATCCATTAGGTTAGCCTGTACGTCTGTGGAAAAGCCTGATGTTCTGAATTACATCTGATGGAGACCTTGTTACCCATGGCTCGGGCCACAGAATCTGCTATGTCAAAGCCTGACTTAATGATGTGCCTAGACAAGTTCTATTCACTGGAAAGAACCTCTTGAAACGACTCCCTGAGACTTTAGTGTACATGAGGCACTATCAAGTTGGCAATATGTAGAAGGCTTGTAACAAGCCAGTAGTCAGTTTGCATTGAAAGACTTCAGGGCCATGCTGTCTGCTGTGAAGATCTTGTTCTAAGCAGATTCCCCATCCGAGGGGGCTGTGGGGAATGTTCCTAGTGACTGACCTGCAGAACAAAATAAGCTTGGACAGCCAAACTATTTGGTGAAGGGTAGGTAGGGAGAAAGGACAGGTCCCCAGAGTGGGACGGTAGCACTTTGCCACTAGGCGATTCACTGAAGGAGGAGATGATGGCTAAACTCATGCTGCTAAGTCCGGGTCCAGTAAGGTATCGGGGAAGGACAATAAGAGCTCTGAGGCTGGCTGAGCCCGAAAGAGAACCTCAGTGAGGACATTCATTTTCATTTTTTAAGCAACTGGGTTATTAGTTGAGAGGGGAGATAGCCCCACTCAAATAATAAAGACAATCCTTGTCAGGGTGTACCACAAAAGTTATTAAATAAACCTGTGCTAAGCCCCCTGATAGCGTGGCCCAAAAGCAATCAGGCTTAACGTACACGCAACGTATAAAGAATATATGCAGCACTAAAGCAGTAATAAAGTGAAAACACAACAAATGCAAGTAAAACCAGCAATTTATAAACACAGAGTATATTTTAATAAATGAAATGACACAAAAAAATACAAAAATACCATCAGAATAATCAGAGTTATACATTTTTGAAGGTACAGGAGAAAATAGCACTGAAAAGTACAAAGCGCATCTCGTGGTTATCTGGTCGCGCTGGACAATGTTAAAGTCACAATTCCAGGCCAACCACAATGGATCACGGGGTGCATACAGAGACCAGATTTGTCCTGGAGAAGAGTTTACCTTTTCACACAGTTCAATTCAACGCGAGAAGCCTCAGGCAGAGATTCATTACGGTGGAAACCACAAGGTCTGTGTCGGCGTGAAGAACAGGTTTCTGCTGGAGCTTCACATCGGCAGGAGACGCTGCTGATGCGAAGAGTCTGATTACATTGGTTTTAGAGTGGTCTAAGGAGAAGTTCTGGGGTTGCCATTCTTACACCCCGTGTCAGCATACGAGTGGTGGATGCCCCCTTTGTCTAACTTTTCCAATTTCCCTGGCTTGGCTACAATCTGTCTAGGGGGACACAGGCATGCAAGCTCAGGTGTGAGCTGCACTTGTCAGTGACAAGACAAGCAGCCTTACAAGTTAGAAGAAGTTGGTCAAAACCCTCAAGCTGCTCTTTTATGTTCAGAAGGGTCTAAATGCAACCCCCAGCCATCCCGGTCAGAAGAACACCCGGTCTGACACCCAAGGCTCTTTTGTGAGCCCCCCCTAACCTCCCCCACCTGGAAGGAAAACAGATCACGCCACAGGAGAGTCATTCATTCATGTGACACTGGACAATGCCAGAAAGGCACATTTTATTTCGACAGAATACGCCAACTTTCTAAAAGTTGCATTTTTGGAACAGTAATTTAATATCCAACATTGGCATTGAAGTGGGTTTTGAAACACAAATCAAATGAGTGGAAGAAGTATTTCTGTAACTGCTGCTCTCAAACTGAAGTTATTTAGTAAGAGTAATATGGTAACCCAGTGTTAGCCTATGGGAGCTGTAGCTTTGCTGGGGGTGGGTGGGTAGGGGGCAGCGGGGGTTTCTCCTAGAACATTTAAAACTTAAGTGCACATAACCTAGAGTTTAGGTACCATGCACCTTGACCTATGAGCTTTTAAGGCCTAGCTTAGGGGCGACCTACAGGTATTAAAAAGGAAGTTTTTGGGGCTGGAAACAGGTTTATTTTACCAGGTGGAAAAGACAGTTTTGAACTGCATTACAGGTTGCAGTGGCAGGCCTGAGACATGTTTTTCGGTGCTACTTTACTGAATGGCACAATAAGTGCTACCGTTCAATTTTAACACTTAATTTACTGGCCCTGGGTACATATAGTACCATTAACTAGGGATTTATAGGCAAATAAATGTGACAATTCTATGTATACTAATTTTACCATATTTAGAAAATAAAGAACACAAGTAATTTACCACTGGTTAGCGTGGTAAAGTGCACAGAGTCCTAATGCCAACAAAAATGAGGTCAGCAAAAATAGGTAAGTGAAATCCCAAAAATATGTGGGAATACAACACCAATGGTGGTTGGGTCGAACACACCTCAAAAGAAGGAAGCTGCAAATTGAGAACTTCTGCCATCTTCTTGACCACAGAATGGAGGGAGATGACCTCTGGCTTTGGTGGTCCAGCTTGAAACTCCATTTCTATCTCCTGTGAGGTGTCCAGTCTACTGGCAGAGGATAATCCAGGAATTTCTGAAGAATTGTCAACCAACTGATGTCCACCAGGGAACAATTCTAAAGGATCAGACTCAAAACCAAAGACGTCATGTATCCTTTGGCTGTAGTTTTCATCAGCCATCAGCTTTTCAGCTTCTGTTATGCACATATGCGTAGCCAATGGGTCAGTAGCAGTGGGAGGATGTGCTGACGTGTTTGAGCATAGCTTTGGTGGTGGTGGAGGCGGCATCAGTTGCATCTGTGGAAACACAGGCCACAGCGTCGAAGACCCTTTTAAGTACTTGGCCTCTGGTGTAAGAGCTGGAATCGGCGTTGGGGGCTACTGGCCGAAATGCCGTACGGCACCATGGGCATGAACATAAGAAGGATTAAATGGTTTAGTGCTCCTGATGGATTTGAGACCCTTGTGAAAACAGCATTAAATAAACGATGCAGGATCCGTGCTGGCCGTTGGGAATAACAGGAAGGATTGAGATGGAAACAGTAACTCTGATATTTGTGAACTGAATGGATCCAGTTGAAAGGATGACTGTGTTGATGGAGTTGGTATAAGAGGCTCGAAATTCAGGTTAGGCTGGGGTGCAGACACAGTCATCTGGAGCAGGGTCCCTTGGCCTTATCTCAACTAGCTTGGGCTCCAAGAATAATGATCCTGTGGGAGGCCAGGGTTGTTTGAGGGGCTTACCTTTTTGCGACCACTTCTTTTGCTTTGTGTGGTTTTTCTGTGTTCTCTGAAGAGGAAGGAGACCACGACCGGGCTCTTGATCAACAACAACGACTCCTTTTCTCATTGTGGGCCCACACCATGGAGAGTTTTGCCTTTCTTTCTAAGAGTCGCAGTGTCTGAAGTCATAAGCAGAAACCAAGTACCACAGACGGATGTAACGGGGATCAGTGATGGAAATCGGTCTCTTGCAGTCCATGCAGGGCTTAAAGCCAGACAGCCTGGGAAGAGACATAGCACTGCGCTTTTTCAATTTATTGTGAGGAAAGACTCACAACTCTCAGGAGGGAGCGAGCTTCAGATCCTGGTTAAAGGTGCAGAAAATGGGAAGTGACATCATTGCACTGGAGAGTGCGCTACATAGCTTTGGTGACTTCACTTGACCCCACTTCCAAAATAGGTCTGAAGCCAGCACACCCTACCTGTAACATGTGACTTTTAAAGTTCCAAGATCTAGTCTGGCACATGGGATTATTCTACATTCATGTGCTGTGTAAAAGCTCCGACACTGCATAGTGGTAATCAAATGTAACTGATTATTCAGTGTGGTGTGTGGCATGGTTTACAGGCAGAAAGTCAGTTATTACAGAACAGGTTGTAGCAGAAATTTGTTAGGGATCCTATTTCTGTGCTGTATTGCCAACCTACTCTTGTCTCCTAGTTGTGGTGAGATCAATTTTTATTTAAGTAGACATCATCTGAACCAAGAGAAAGGAGATTTTTTAAATATTTGGTTTGGACCTCTAATTAGCAATTATTTGTCAATAATTCTGGTAGGTAAAGTACTTAAGATCTCTCTAATTAGCAGCTCAACCGAATACCACAGTTTGGTAGGGAAGACTATAATATGATCCTTTAAATTAAGCATTTTGCTGCATATAAGCACCCACAGCACACGGCCCAATTGCCAGCTCTCACTCCAAATTCTTTCAATCTCAGCTTGTTTTTGATTTATCTGTTAACAAACATAGTCAGAATGATGCCCGTGTTAAAGGATCGGTATGGAAACTAGTTGGAGCCTTATCGACTAATGCACAACAGCTGATTTTCCTTAAGCTTAGACCATACTCTGTTCTACTGGCAACTAATGATAAGTGAGTATCAACAAGTCGAGTTGTGGAAAAAAAAAAATCTGTTAACATGAGTTTTCACTATGGACTTCTATCCAGAGTGTGATGTGCACTTAAGTCATGGGTAGCAGCACATATGGCTGTTCTCCAGATCTCCTTAATGTAAAAATGTTTATAGGAGTTTGACACTGCCAACCAACTCAGCACTGGTTTAACAAGCCTTGACTTTCTTTCTCCTATGTGTGCAAAGGGAGGAGCCCACCTAAAACTTGCAACATTGAAAATCTTAAGAATATCAAAGTGAACAACAGTACTCTGCAGAAATCCAAGACTGGAGCATTTTTTCTAAACCATTCTTAGATTGAGCTTCCATCTCCTTCATTTAACCCTGTCGGCAGTGTTTCAGTCTCCATCTGCCTGACCACAACCCTGTACTGATTGTTCTCCTTCTCAGTGCATCCCAAATCCACTATTTATTCTTTTTTTTCTTTCCTGATTCTTTTCACTGTGCCTGTCCTCTTGTATCTTCTATAGTTTTCACTCCCATTTTCATCTCTAAACAAATTTATTTTAGGGGCTTCTCCTGAAGCTACCATATTTACTACTTTAGGAAAATGCAGTTATTTATCACCTTGAAAGTTACTAAAATGCTCTTCTCCACTCATATCCTTTTCTGCTATGACTAATGCACATCCCTTTATGTCGAATTTCCTTCATATTCACTTCTTTCTCACAATCTGATCTATAATTCTTCTATTCAATTTCTCATCTCCCCTTCCTCCCTCATTGGTTCACAATGAGCTCCATTTTAATGGCAGTTATTTTGCTTCCCTTTTATTACTATCAATAGACTTTATGACTCTCACCCTTCGCTATGCCTCTCAATTTTTCTTTTCTGCCAATGCAACCAGTTCAGTTTTCATATCCTCAGCCTACTAACTGCCAATTATCTGCACTCTCATACGCTTGCTGTCAGTTCCTTCATTCTTTAAAAAAAAAAAAATTGTTGCTCCTAGCTTGGCTACTAAGGTTTACATTTCCTACACTTTTGTGTGTATTTATGCTGACCATATTTATTGTACCACTATTTTATACAGTTGAGCCCTTTGGGTCTATTACTATATTCAATTAAAAAATATATAGCTAAATGTGTACCTATTTTTCGGTGGACACAAACCGGATAAACTCCTAAAATTAGCTAGTTATTGTATGCAACGCACACCATCACTCAAGCCTCTGTCATGTTTTGCTGTTGGTAGACAGCACAGTAATATAATAAAAAAAAAGCATGACAAGGAGCTGAACTAAGCATGGTGAGGTGAGTTATAGAGCGGTTGTGTACTGCATATTATAAATGGTGAATTTTCAGGTTATTTTTTTGTTTTTTTGTTTGCCGACTTATAAGTAACTTTTAACTGTGGTATTTCTAGTAAAATTCTGAGATTTTATTTTATGTTGGATTTTCCTGCAATGTACCTGTTCCGTGCTGGCCCCGTAGCCACCCACTTGTGGGGACCAGTGCCAGGCTTAACGTAAGGCCCTGCACCCGTTCCTGCTCTCAACCATAGTCTTAATGGCTTCTCCTTCTATTTGTTTTAGATTAATACATTTCTTGAAAGTTGCAATTTCTCTTAAAAACGCAAATTTGGGCAATTGTACTGTTCTTTTAATACAAAATGGTGGCTACATGTTTGCAATTGCTATCAAAGTTGACAACTTGCAACAGCCAATGTTTTTCTTTTTATTTCTCGGCCCCATTTTCTACCTCCTTAATGTTCCAGAGCACTCCCCTGGAACTGGATGACCGTCAAGGTGTCACTTTTTAACTTAGGATTTTGTTTAACGGTCTAAATTCTTAATTTTGTTCAAAATAGTGATTGTCATGATGACGGAACACATTTTTTAGATCCCATTTTTCAGCACTTTTTGCAAAATAAAAATGTGATGGAGAGAATTCAGGAATTCGTAATCAGTAAGTTTTACTAAAAATATTTATGAAAGTGTTAGCATTTTCAAAGCTACCCAGCGCTCTTAAGTAACTATAATTTCTCCAAAAATACGGGATGGATTTACCTCAAACCAAAGAAGGCATCTTTTTTGAGTAAGGTTCTACTTTCATGATAAGTTTGGCATAAAAAATGTTCACGTTTTTCCTGCAATCGGAGCAACATGTCCCACAAGAATTAAAATGGAAAATACATCTTTTTCAACTCCCCAGTCTCTTGACTCTTTTTCCCTGCACAGAACTGCACGACAATTTGGATGCCAGACTTAAGTCAGTGACACGTTTTGTGCAAGTCTGTCCATGGGGACCAGAGATACAGGCAAACCATAACGTGTTTTTAATGGGAATTTATCAAGAACCTTAATACAGTGACAATTACCACAGTATAATACAGTAAATAAAATTAAACAAAATGCATTAGGGAACAAACTGCTTTAGAATGGAATACCTGTTGTGAACAATGTTAAATCTATAGACACATTTCACAAGAGGGCTGTGCAAGCGTATGTCATGTTGAATGCAAAAAATACTTCAAAAGAGGCAAGGCCCAATACAAACACAGGAATGAAAAGTATTTGCAGAAAATAATTGTCAGGGCAATGTAGCCAGCCCATTTCAGAGGGAAGCACTTTTATTTTCGTTCTCCCGTTGTCTGGATCCACTTAACTACATTTGTCAGTTTAACCAATAGGTCTTCACTTAGAGGACTAGTACAACAGAACAAGTGGTGTGCCTTTATCAGAAGGAGGAATCTCTAAAAACAAGAAAAAGAGTTTTCTTCCTCTGACAAAGATTCGCCTAGTCTACCCTTTTTTTTATTTTAAAAGGTCAAACTTTGAATGTACCACATCCAACATCTCTGCAACTATCTGGTGTGTAGATGAGGAAAAAACCTAAGACTCTTCTAAACTGCACCCGTTAATAAAAATCTGGCAAACCCATATTTCATCATTCTGTTGTCAAACTTTATTCTACAGATTTGTCACCTCCAGAACTAGGCACAGTATTCATGACCAAGCCACAACATTGACACTTCCATGTGCGATCGCAATTTTGCTCCTATAATGAATTCCCATGTCATTAATTTGAGAATCACTGAATATGAAGGAGAAATACTTTAACTTCTGCTAACTGGGCACCGTTCAAGACGCAAATAATAACCTCTGACATAGGAATTATCCTTTTATAATTAAAGAGATAGGAGTATAGAGGTCATATTTTAAAATGTGTGTATGAGTTCTGTCCACTAATTTAACCAATTCATCTTCACAGGCAGCACTATGCAATTTAGATGTAAATTATAAAGCATACGTTTTCTGCATTAACCTTCCAATTTAGAAAGGATTTTATTTTACGCAAGGAGAGATATCCAGGAATGGCAGAGAGGGGAAGTGGACAAAATTAACGGCTAAATGTTTAAGTTAACATTTTAAACTGGTAGTTATTTAAACTAAAGTTATATGCCTAATTTAAGATCCCACTTTCAATTATTTAAGGGTAATGAAATATCTGTGCCCTACATAGATACTTGCTTGAATCTATTTCGCTACATGGTATCCACAAGCTCATCGGTCGCTACATGAGCTCCAGTAAATGGTTTGACAATAAGAACCCTCTCGTACCCTGAACCTTCCCGTCATTTTTTATTAAATTACCCGTATTTCATTTGTTAATTAAGCTTTCCACTTTTATTATTGGTTACCTTTGCTGATGAACTGTCCTACTGTAAAACAGTGTTGATAGAATTTCACACAATGTAATGGATGCAATGCCGTGGGTGTTCGCCGCTTGTTCACGTCAGTATGCAGAAGATAAACTACCATATCCTATGAAGGGCACTTGAGTTGTTTGCCACTTCTTAAGCAACACACTTCACAATACACATTCAATAACATCACCAAATAATTAAACTTTATTTTAGGGTAAAGTGGACAGCTCAGACTAGATGCAAATGTTGCCTAGGTGTACCCCAAAAAACTAATTAAAAAAAGCCATTATAGAAAAATAAAGAATAAGACAAGTGATTTAGAAAAAAGAACTGGAATTGGGAGTTGGGTAGAGTTGCAATAAAAAACTATAAGAATTGACAAGTGCCAGAACTCGCTATTGCAGCCAATTTTTTGTTCAAAGTTTTTTATAAAAATTTCAAATCCAAAAGATAAACCATAACAAACAAATCATATGAGAGAAACAATGGGCCCACGCTTAGGCTATACACGGCAAGAGCTGTGTGATACTTCTAATTAGTGATAACATACAGCAAAATCAGTGGGCTGGGAGAACAGTATACAGCATAACAATAAATCACAAAACATAGGAGAAGCAAAGAGAAAAAGGAAGTTTCGTTAGCTAGGGGTGAAACATCAGTTCACTTTAAAAACAGGATAGCAAGAAGCATCTTAAGGGGTAAAATAGTTAAAGGGGGTGTGTCCTACAAGATGGGTGAGGAGGGAGACCGGGTCACTCTACAGTGCATGGGTGAGCCAGACTGGAGAGGTTCGTGTCAATACAGATCAAGTGTGTACCAGATCTTAGGAGAAATAATAAGATGGCCTATAGCTTAATATTGCGATATACATGTGCGACGGATATAAGTTACCCATGCCCACCTAGTGTGATAAGAGCCTAAGTTAAGAGATTTCGAGTCTAAGAGGATAACTTTAATTGCAATGGACAATTATAGAACAAGGAGAGCAGTGGCAGTTTCTGATAAGCGCAAACTGGTTGAGAGTGCATGGGGCCTGATAGTATTGTTGGACCATAAAAGAAAAACATTTATTTTGAATATGCACTTTAGCAGTTTGTTAATAATGTACAACCAGTAAGAATGCGATATTTGCACGTAAAGAGTGTGTGTTCAATGGCGCCACAGGATTCTTTGCAAGACCAGCATCTATCGGATAGAAATAGGTTTAGTTTGTGCAGTTTGTTAGAGGATCAAAACAGAAGCTAGATTGCAAAGAATTTGGTCTGTTTAAGTGCAGAGACGAGTTATGTGCGCAAGCCAAATCACATATTTTGGTCCATTGTTCAGGAAGTAATGGGGCTCGTCCTGAGCTGTGCAGATCAGGGGGCCCACTTTGCATGCAATGTAGAAGAGGATTTGAATGTGTTTTTGCATGAATGTATAAAGTCAGGAGGCAGTGTGACCACAAGTCAGACATTGTGCAAGTAGGAGAGGAAGAGTTTGGGAACCCAAAGGACCTAGTTTGGTGAGTTTAGATTTAATTTTCAGAATTCGTAGAAGTGTAGATTTAGGAGGCCAAATTTATGTTGCAGGGTGGTGGGATGACAGGGGATCGCCACGTGGTACAGGTCTGTAACAAGAGCAATGCCTTTTGTGTTTACTACTCAGGGCCAAGTGGAAGGTAAGTTACCACCGTCATTCTCTTGAGTGCCATAAAGAAGAGACTAGGACAAATTTCTGAATGGGAAATGATAGTTTCTTGCCTATCATGTTTTTTTTTGGATAACTCTTTATTCAGTTTTCGCAGAGAAAAAACAACCAATATAACTTAACTACCCAACTTCCGCAGACATGTGAGCAAGTTTACAACTGTCACTGCATAAGTCTTCCCAAAGGCTCGACCGGAGCACAACTCATCATAACAGCCAGAGTTTTTTCACAGCAATATTAAAGCCCAACATTTTATCTTGTTGCTCAATTCGGATCTGCCCTCTATCAGCAGCATATCTCCTGCGTTTCTTCACTCTCCCTCTTCCTTCACCTCCCTCCAAGGTCCCTAGACCTTCTTAAACTTGCGTAGCCAACCTCTCACTCAGTACATCAGTTTCTCAGCCCCCATACACCACTGTCAATCAACTTTAGGGCGTTAACCGTAGTAAGCATGATGATTTTGAATATAGTATTGGAAGACTGTACATGGAAAGCAGGGCTTTAAAGGGGAAAGATTAACAAAGGTCACACTCAAGGATGAGACAGAAGGGGATGATGAGGTATTGTTTAGAAACCATTTGGCTCCTTGGGTAGCAATAACCGCTGTTCGGTATTGGAACCAGTCAGGGAAATCACATCTTCTATCACACATGGGGAGGCAGTCACACGAGCTTCTAGCGCGACTGCAGATATGAATGCACCTAAGAGTAATGCAGGCAAGAAGTGTACAGACTGCACATCCAGATCTGTATGTAAGAACGCAATGGCGCTGTCCACTGACCTACATTTGAAACAGCCAATAATTGCTCTTTCTAGTATTTAACAGAGGACAGCATTATCACTAGATTGGAATGAATGAAAGGAGTTAGAAAAAACCGTAAATCACAGTGATCAGTCAGTGTATCAATACAGGCACTGGAACAGAGTGCCTGAAAGAGAATAGGCTTGAGAATTTTCCGCTGCATCGTTACTCACCCATATCGAGCCTCTCACAGAGTGAGCCCAGGCCTTGCAGTACAGCTAGCTGCAGTTTAAAGGCCAATGTGTGGGTGTAGATTGGTCCAGCCCGAGCACTGACTGGAGCCTGGGTAGCAAGGGAAGCAATCAGTTTGGGCAGGACGTCCTTGGAGAATCTGCGCCTCAGGAAATCTCCACATGTCTCACCCAAGATGCACAAAACCTTGGAGAAAGAAATAAAATAAATACAATAACATAAATGAGAAGTACCTTCTGTTCCTACTCAACACTATTCATACTCCTTCAGTTCAATAAAAATGCTGCCTGCCACTATGAAAATCACCCCCTGCCCATCATAAAAAACAGCATGATTAATTAAAGGCCACTGCAATCCATCAATATACCCGCAAAACCCAAATCTTCCTCAGGGTGAAAAGTGCACATATTTATGTTGTCAGATCCTAGCTCAGCATTAGCTAGTATCAGCATTGCTCCAGAGGAAAATGGATTCCTCTCCTCCACAGTACAATCAATGGACTATACCCCAATCCTCTACCGAATAGTGGTTCTACAGCAAAAGCGTTTCTTCATCCCCATGTTGATGGCAATAACATCATGCTGAACAGTGTCTTGCATAATCACTTAGGAGAGAAAAATCAACTAGAACAACCCATTTTTCCCGACCTGTTCTGGCTCACCACTGTGAGCCTGCATGACATTTGACATGTGTTTCATTTCAGAGGTCGTAAAATATTGTGCTCTTAGCTAGTCACAGAGTAACCAACTGCTTTGACACTGCCCAACTGGAGAACCAGAGAGAAATCCAGAACAAATTATAAATGCTACATGGTCAAACTCTTGAATAGCTTCTCTGCATTTAAGAGCATCCACATCACATCTCTGCTCCAGGATTGATCTAAAACCATTCCTGTTCAGTAAATGCTAAGGATCTCCTAGCATGTGCACTTAATGCCCTGTAATCTGTCAATAAACGTGTTTCAGTCACTGACAGAAGAGCTTCACTAAACTTCTGTAAACTATGTCAATTTATAAATGTACTATGCAAAGTAACTATTTAATTAAACTACCTCAGTTGTGGGTAACCTATCTAGTGGACATCCTTAAGGCAGCAGTGTAGTCTTATTTGCAAGCTTAAAATAACAGTACTGGGTAGACATTAATGCCTGACAAGAAGCATTAGAGTGACGTACTGTTTGAAAACATTAGTTCATTTCTCGCCCACTCAATCACTCTAGGGTCATGGAAGGTACTGAATTACGGTTCATGGGAGCCATGGCTGAAATTGCAAGGAAAACACAAAATGGCCCTTATGAACAGGTAAAAACCTTCCTGTATGTCAGATTAATTCTTGTTTTGCTTACAGAAAACTATCAACAGATACAGGAGTTTGCTATCTATAAACAAAACTTTTAGTGAGAGGGCACTTAAAATATGAAGGCTAGCTGGCAAACATTCAGTGTTGTGAAGGAAACTGCCATAGTTGTGGCTCCTTTCGTAGCAGAGATTCCAGACAGACAGAAGGGGACCTCTAAATATGTCAGACGGTCCTCCAGAAGAAGGCATAGTCCATGTCCTCTGAGGAGTAGATCAACAACCAAGATCTAAATAACCCGTGAGGTAGAAATAAAAAGTCTAAGAAATACTCTGTTGAAGGTCATTTCAGCATCAAATGCTTATAGTCCATTCACAATGGGACTGGAGCGAAAAATCGGGAAATTACAGGTCATAATAATCTGGCAGTGTCAACAGAATGTCGGTCTTTCAAGATACATGACTGATCCAAATGAAGGACTGATTTAATAATAACGATAACTGCTCCAAAAGAACCACAATAAAACACTTGACAAGCTTGGGTGATGAGGGACACTGGTCTACCTCCGCCCACAATGAAGAGAACTTTGCCACCTATTTAGGAATAACTAATATTAATATACCTCTGAATGAAGGACAGTTGATTAAGGTGCCCGGAACCCAGAGGTTTCTTGGCACTGGACTAGTGATTACAAGAAGAGATGTGCTGAAATGTGGTTTTACTGCTTTTGTCAATGATTTAAAGGATAAATATTGGTATGTAATTCAGGAGTTATAAAGCAATAATTTATTCCTGTTTCATAAAGTGTGCGATAGTTCATACCTGGTATTCCTCTGGGATCACGTAGGAGCCTAAGTCCAGGTACATTTACTGATGAGGCATCAAAGTTTAAAACAGATATGTTCCCTGAAGGTAAACATATCTTGGTAACATATCTTGGAAGATAGGGTCTTTGTTGTCCAACCCCAGTACTGACCTAGATGCATCTGTGGAGCTCGTTGGAGTTGGTTGATTTGATATGCTGGAAGACCTGCATGGATTGCATTAGAGTAGTCAATTCTATGGTTGATGGCTGTCCCCCATAACCAATGCCCATTGATCCTTGCCTAATAGAAGCATATTGTTTTGAGCACCTGATGCTGTTGACAGAATATTTTCCTACAGAGCCAAACTGAGGGAGTGATCCAACTCAAAAGCAAAGAAAGTAACATTCTCATGGGTAAAAGCCTACAAACGTCTTTGGAAAACAACGTTTTATCTTACTGGACACCAGGGACTGATTTTTATTTTGGAAATTGTTGCAATGGGGATGGAATATAGGCTTATAAATCCATTTGTTCTGAAAATAATAAGTGCTATCCTGGAAGTATGAAGTTTAGAATGATTTAAGATCATCCTTGACTCCATTTCCTCCTGCACTCTTTGTAAATCACATAGATGCTGGTTGTTGGAAAATATAACACATAAGCTTGTGTTGCTGGCACATGACCGAAAGACCAAAACAGTGATTTAAAGAACTCAAACACTGGGATTTGGTAGATAATAAGGATTACAGGTAACATCAAAGTCCCCTGTGAGAATCTACCATGGCCATTGTGACCATCAAGGATGGTCCATGAGGCTGAACATAGCTGAGAAGTCCTGCATCACTAGGGGACATGTCCTGTATCACTAGAAGACAGCCGGCACCCATATCAACAAAGCCTGCCACCTTAATAGATTGAAAAGGTTGTTTCTATCCAAAGCCACAGTGTGAACTCTGAGTGTGTAAGATGGCACACAATTACTGACATCATGAAAGTTCTGTGATATGCTTTTTCATGATCTTTGGCTGAACAGGAAGAGTTGTAGTAGGCCTGTAATTGGCCAATGCCGCTGAATCCAGGATAGGTTTCCTTAAGAGATGTATCTAAGACAGGGCCTTTTTCTTAGAGCTACAGGGACACAATTTATTTGGATAGACTTACTGAGAAGCAAATACTTTAAGCAAGCAAAGTACCATATTCTTTTAACAGCAAGGCTTGTGCAATGTCACCTAAGACCTTTACTCTTTAGGCCTGTCCCTGACTGACAGACCTCTCTAGCACAAATTCATAGAAGGCATTCCACAGTAATTTATTTTTTTTAATTCATCATGGAGTTCCAATGCATTTGATTATAAGTTTAACAGAAATCTTTGCAGCCATGTCTTTAAACTACATCCTGAATCTCTGCTAGCTACAGCCTTTTAATTTCACCTTGTTTGGATTTCTGACATTTTGGTATTCACCTACCATCTTTCTTACCAATCTTATTCAATGTGATATCTGAAAGGGCAACTTTATTCCTTATTAAATGTAATGCCTCCAACACTTCAATAATGGTCATTTAACATTTGCCAGCATAACTTCTTTATACTTTTCTAAGCTTTTTCAAAATAATTTGCCCAGCTGTAGATACTTTCAGGACTATTCACAAAAATAACTTACATCTGTGATAAGTTGTGCACGTATGTTTACTCTTACTACTTTCAGCTGTTCACCATTTACAAGTATAAAGTTGCTCTAACGTGTACACTTACATTTATGAGTGTACGTTACTGAAGCCAAAAAGGTCCTATAGTAAGTCAAGCACCACACATAGCCTACCAATGATACTGCAACCCGCTCCCACTGAAAATAATGGAGGGAAGGACTTAAAGTAGAACCCCATAGAAAAGAATTATGTTATATGTTAACTTAAATATATAAATTAAATATAATCAAACAATACATTTTATATCATTCCTCTACACGACGACTAAAAGCATAAAAAGAAAAAGAAGAGCCATATCAAGCAAACAGATGATGGGGAGAAGCCTGGCCCAAAGGTATATTCCTCAATAGTGCTCAGCAAAGTTTGAACTGACTTCCAGGTCGCTGCTTTACAAATGTCTGAGATAAGAAAATTCCTAATGAGTGTAACAGAATCTGCTTTACTTCTGGGATAATGGGCCTTAGGATTATCTGATAAAGTTCTGTTCAGCTGTGGGCGGCGCGTAATGATAACTCATCTAGTTAGGGTATGTGCAGTGGAAGGAATACCCTTGTGAAGCCTCATAACGTTTTGTTTGAAACTCAACACACGTTATGCACACAGCTTTGATTTATTTTTTAAACCTAACATTTCCTAGCAAGACATACATGTTATACCATGAGTAATCTCCTGATTTGTCCCACAAAACACATGACTTCAGATGAACAAAACAACCTATTCTGTCAATATCCCCCACTTATCCACCTTCTTCTAACGACTTCATACGTTCTGAGGCCCTTTACATCACTTGGAAATATCAGAATGATTAAACTATGCTTGTTGGCTTGCCGTGAAGGCTGCTTTTACTAAGGAACTCAAGAACAGAATTTTACAATTTTCGACTGATCTGAACCAATTAATGCCACAGTACTAGGTGTCCGAGACCTTTGTCAGTATTGTGTCCTGGAAACAGCAGTCGCCCTGGCAACCTCAAGTATTGGGCCCATCGAGCTCACAGAAGGTCTTAAGCCCCTGAAGATGTAGGAAATGTCATAAACAGGTCAAACTTTTTAACTTCGCGATTTCACTTGCTATTTTTGGCAGAAGTCTAGTTACCTTGAAAGCTCGGAGCACAGCCAGTGGGTCATCATTTACCAGTCGAATGACAAGGGCTGGCCAAAGGCGGTGAGCCATAGGCAGCAACCGGTTCTCCTGGGGGTGCAGCACAGTGACGCAGAGTTCTAGGATATCCAGCACCTACAAGTGAGGAAACTTATGTCATAAAAAGAACAAGCAAAACAACATCGGTTTACTGCTATCTTAATGATTTCTAAATAAATGCTACAGAGAACATCGGTGGCTAAGATCAACACACAAAGCTCTACTGTCTTCCCCATATAAACGACTTTCCTATAAGCAAATCACATCTTTTATCAAAAGGCTGTACTTGCAATACTGCTTTCATAGCACCATTACGAGAGTCACAAGAATGTAAGTAAAGTCTTTATTGTTGTCAGCTAAACAATTCCATAACAAACACTTAGAAAGCGCAAAGAATGTTCAATAATTATTATAATTATCATACCATAGAAGTCACACAAGAAAAAATATGAAATTAATTCTGCTCAATTGCATATTGAAATATTGAAAAACTATAATTTACAACAATACTATAATGGTTAAATACTAGAATAAAACAGTTTCTTATTCCTAGACTACACTGGCTGTGTAGATCCTGGAGTTCTTATGCATAACTATCATAGGCTGCTATTTATATATATATATGGAATTTTCTATGACATCCACATATAAGACATAGGTAATACCCACTACGGATGTATTACCTGCTCTACATTGGTTCTATAGCAAAAGGTGAGGTAGACCTCCATGCCAATTAACCTCATAACTCCATATCTTTTCTTTGGCACTCTTCTTTGAGTCTATTGTATGGACTCCTAGGGCTATTCATCCTTGCTCTTAGAATTGATACAGAAAGTGAGAGACAGGTATCACGGATGGTGGTTGCTCTGTATCTGGAGAGTATGACATGGGGCCTTTCGGAGGTGGAGTTGCATTGTGGAGAGGAATCAGCCACTTGCGGACGTGTAGAGTTTTGGTACAAAAAAAAAAAAATCTAAAATAAGTATATTCTTACTGCCACGAAAGGTGCACACTATATCCAATATTTGTGCCCACTGAGTATGACCTAGATGAACATTCACGTGTAGGGAATCACCCCATTCTGAATTTAAGACATAGAATGTGTCAGCTTTCTAGGTCGATTTTGTATGGTTCAAAACCTATGTTCTGCGTAAGATTGAGAACTGACTATTAGTGGTCTGTGACTGGTTGCTTGGAGAAGTTTTACCATTTTGATTTGCAATACTTCCTAATTATTTCGGCTGTAGAAGGATTGTTCCATAGCTGCTTTTGGCGTAGGTCCAGAAAGTTATTTAAGATGTCAAAACGGCGACTTTTTAGTTGCAAGTGGTAGAGCTGTAATCTCGGACATTGCTTTCTTATATGCTCTTCATGTCTTATTCCTGTACACCTGGAATAAAGTGATTATGTGACCTAAGTAGTTACAAGAGAAGTGCTCAAAGTGTAAGGGTATTAATGGAATCCCGTTGCCAAGTTTAAACAGAGCTCTGAGAAAACCATTTTCCACTTTGATAGACTTGACATTCATGAAGGCCATTAGTTGTGCTAAATTACAGAAGTAACTGTCGTCACTGTATAAACTTTGGCTACGGTGCTAATAGGCTAGTTTACTAATCTAGTTTTGCTTCTAAGAACAGCGAAATGCCTCAATATAATCAGATGTGTGGTCTTCTTCCACCAGCAGCTAGTAAATAATATGGGTCCTTCTTTTTGAGAGGACTGAGCAAGTTACCAATCCTAAACTTTAGTTTTATTTATGCTATTAGTCAGATGCTTCTTCGTACAGTAGCTGACAAAACCCCCATTCATAAGATGCTTTGACATCTCTGTCCCAGCATCGCCAGCACATAATAAAATAGATTTTTTATTACAAATAGCAAGATAGGACTATACTTTTCTCAGTTTGAATAACTACATTTTTGTACAGACGTATGATTGTGTCACTTTGCCACAAACTTGGTACTAAGTTGGGAGGTGATATGATACTAAAATTGTGTGAGAACTGGGGTTCACACCAACTAAATATGGATCCCCCGGAACCCCACTGAAGAAGGTACGTTGGGCTTGATTTAGATATTGTCAGAGGGGTTACTCTGTCACAACGGTGACGGATGTCCCGTCCACCAAAAATCTAAATCCCATTGTGTACAACAGGATTTAGATTTTGGTGGATGGAATATCTGTCTCTGTTGTGACGGAGTAATCCCTCCGCTGATATCTACATCAGGCGCTGAGTTAGGGTTCTTGCTTGCTACAGCTGTTTCTACCTACAGGACCGTTAAGACCAAATTAGGGCACAAATCAAGAATAGAGGAATATTTATAAACTCCTAAAGTGGGATCCCATGGACTTAGAGCTAGATGCACCAAAACTTGGGTTTGCGACTCGCAAATTGCGAGCCTGAGCGACTCGCGATTTGCGAGTCGCAAACCCATATGCAGGATGGTGTCCCAGACACCATCTGCGAATCGCAAGGGGGTCGCAAAGACCCACCTCATTAATATTAATGAGGTGGGTCGCAATTTGCGACACCCTTGAGATTCGCTGCACTCACAGGGACGGTGGCCTGTTGGAGACAGCAGACCACCATGTCTGTGACTGCTTTTTAACAAAGCATTTTTTTTTTGTATTTCAGCCCGTTTTCCTTAAAGGAAAACGAGTTGCAATACACTCGAGAAAATGAAACTTTTTTGTTTCATTTTTTCAGAGCCATTCACAAAGGGGAAGGGGTCCCATAGGGACCCCTTCCCTTTTGCGAATGGGTTAGCACCCATTTGTAATGGGTGCTAACTGCGAATTGCTTTGTGACCGCGTTCGCGGTCACAAAGCAAATCTGCATTGCGCTGCGAATCGCAAATAGGAAGGGGAACACCCCTTCCTATTTGCGAGTCGCATTCCCATTTTGCGAGTCGGTAACCAGGTTATACCATGCAAAACGCTTTGTACAACGGGCCCTAAGTGTTAAAGTGCATGGCCTGTCTTTCACCCCAATGTATTCCGCTAAGCTATTACATTTCCCCTCATAACCTCATGGCACAAGTACCCAGATTTTATTAGTGTAGTTTGAATGAGCAGTTTTATTAAAATCGTCTGGGATCAGGAAACAGATCAGGAAATTACGCTTTTTGGTCCATATCAACTTTGATATTATCTTCTGGCATTAGCTGGCACCATGCCACCTTCCCTACAGATTGTTTTTAAGACTCTGAACAACTCGCAGTTTTTTGTTTTAGCACTTGACATCAAATCGGGATATTGTTTGTTTTCGTCACCTCTGTTCCTAGATATTTCTAGATGTAGTCTATTGCAGGCAGAAGAATTAAATGTGGTACATGTATTTGGTTTGGGTCCTGAAGGCTATGTTTCCTCATCCAGAAAGGACCTGTTCAGCTTTTGATCAAAGTTACGTAGTGGCATTAGCACTAATCTAAGATGAGACTCAATGTGGTTATTTTTAAATACAACCTGCTATCTTTTAATAAGCAGCCAGCTCTTCATGACACCCTTAACTATTGTGTACCTGTCCACTTCAGCACTTCCTAACAACTCATAACCCAAATCATCGCTTCTAATTTCTATTTATTTGTTGAGGAGTTTTTCAATGGTTACACATCACCTAAGCCACTTCAGAGTGCTGTACAGAAAGAGCGAGAAGAGATAAGGGCAACATATGAGTGGTACAGTCCACCTAGATGGTTAGGCTGAAGGTTCTTAGTTGACGCTATGTAAATGAAGGATTTTTTTTTGAGCATTTGGATTTCCGGAGTTTCCTGAATTAATAGTACAATTACTGTTTTCAAAGATAGTTGTGGGGGGGAGGTTTTTTCATAATATGTCCCCTGGACTCCTGGGAATTTTCTCCACCCATTATTAACGGTCTGATGTACAACACAATTTTGTGTTCACAAACCGAGGCGTCTGCAAAGTCACAGAGTTTACAACCATACAAGTGATAGAAATGTGTAAAGTGTTTTAACCACAAAAGTGGTTCTGCAGATAATTATGAACAGAGATTAATTAGGAGCTGACGAGCTCCAATGACCACTATTTTAAAGGGTGGTCACTCAGGGAGCATATATGGCATCCATTCATGTCTTACCAAACGGAACATTTTCTCTTTTAAAGCAGTGCCTGTCTAGAGCACGATATCAGTTAGAAAGTCAGTTTGTGGCGCAGACTCTAAATCAAACCCTTCCACAGTTTTGTCTTCATTTTCTGATCTGCTCCAACAAAGAGAGGATTACATCATCCAAAAACAGGAGTGGTCCAGCCATTCCGCCACGTTTCCATTAGGGTGACCACCCGTCCGTAAATTTCACGGACTGTCCGTAATTGCGCCCTGCTGTCCGTTGTCCGTGATGAAAGCTTTAACGGACAGCATTTGTCCGTAATTTTAGCCTTTCACCTAAAGGGCACCGGAGGCAGGGCGAAATTATGGGCAGAGGAGTTTCCCCAGCTGGGCTGGAAGGCAGGGGGTCTCCTGTGCTCTGAGGGAGGGAGGGGCAGACAGATAAGAATCAGACCTTCTTGCCAGGGAGTCTCCTTCCCGAAAGACATGCAAATGTGCACAGCTGGTAAATCTGCAAATACAAAGGGGCTTAAAACCTGCATTGACTTTACTGAAAGGAGTCACTTGAAGTTTTCTGGTGGCAAAGATATTTCTTTCAGTGAGGTATTGTAATGGTGTTCCAAGGTGAGCTGTGGAGTGTGTGGTTTTAATAGAGTGTTGTAACTTTTTTTATCCTAGGTATAAACTGTATATTATTCAAATCTGTATTTGAGAAGCACTTTTTTTTAATTTAACCTAAATGTATTTGCGCATTTTGTAGCAGCCTTTATTATGATGTAATTGTATTTTTCACAGTTCTTTCAGGTACCTCGGTACCACATAGTACTAACAAACATTGGCAAAGCCAATAGGTCTCATCTACGAAAGAGTTATTGGCTTTGCTAGTGTGTTTTAGCCATTAGCCATGTTATGCACCAGAGTAGCTGCTGTTCAGCATGGCTTAAAGCTAGTGGCGTGGAGTGGAGTAGAGTAGCATAGGAGCAGTGGCGTAGAGCCCAGTGGTGCAAAGTACAGTGCAGTGGGGTACAGTGCAGTTGTTTAGAGTGCGTTAGCGTAGAGTGCAGTGGTTTAGAGTGCAGTGGCATGGGACAGAGTAGAGTGGCATAGAGTGCAGTGGAGTAGAGTGGCATACAATAGAGTAGCAGAGAGAGCAGTAGTGTAGAGTGGTGCAGTGGCATGGATTGCAGAGTAGACTCACATTGCAGGGAGTGCAGTGGTGTAGTGTAGAGTGGTGCAGAGTAGGGCAAAGTGCTGTAGAGTGGAGTGATGCAGAGTAGAGTGCCATAGAGTGCAGTGGCATAGAATGCAGTAGTACATAGTACATTGGTGTATAGTACGGTGGTGGAGAGTGCAACACTGCAGACTAGAGTGTCAGTGCAGTGATGTAGAGTGGAGTAGAGTGGCACAGAGCAGTGGCGGAGAGTACAGTGGTACAGAGTAGAGGGCAGTGGCGTACAGTGCAGTTGTTTAGAGTGCATTGGCGCAGAGTGCAGTGGCATAGAGTGGCATGGGGTAGAGTTACATAGAGTGCAGTGGAGTAGAGTGGCATACAATAGAGTAGCAGAGAGTGCAGTAATGCAGAGTGGTGCAGTGTCATAGAGTGCAGAGTAGACTCATGTGGCATAGAGTGTAGTGGTGTAGAGTGATGCAGAGTGGAGTATTGTAGAGTGGTGTAGAGTAGAATATAGTGCCTAGAGTGCAGTGGCATAGAGTAGAGTGGTGTAGAGTGCAAAGGTGCAGAGTAGA